>NC_030686.2:2815074-3115074 GCF_000004195.4 Xenopus tropicalis
AGGGGTACCCAGGGCACAAATAAGCACTCACCCCAAATCCCCCCCTAACTGGCCTTCAGGCTGGGCCCCCTTAGCCCATAACAAGGTTACAGATATATAGAAACATTGGGGTAACAGTCACCCCGCTATAGTTCCAGGGGTACCCAGGGCACAAATAAGCACTCACCCCAAATCCCCCCCTAACTGGCCTTCAGGCTGGGCCCCCTTAGCCCATAACAAGGTTACAGATATATAGAAACATTGGGGTAACAGTCACCCCGCTATAGTTCCAGGGGTACCCAGGGCACAAATAAGCACTCACCCCAAATCCCCCCTAACTGGCCTTCAGGCTGGGCCCCCTTAGCCCATAACAAGGTTACAGATATATAGAAACATTGGGGTAACAGTCACCCCGCTATAGTTATAGTAGGGGTACAACTCTAATCTCAGAGTTGACATCTTGGCCCTGCCCACTTCTGCTTGCCACTCCCATTAGTTGCAAACTGCCCGCCCACTCACCAACTTTACCCCTCCCACTTGCAAACCCCACTGATAAACATGGGATATAACAACTTCATTTGATCTCACAGTAAAATAAAGTATTTCTACCCCCCAGTTGGATTTCTCTATCTCCCCCCCCCATACAGAGATATATATATAATGATTTCGGGGGTCTCGCTGCAGCCAGGGGTCTGTGACAGATGCTTCCCCGGCACCTGCTGAGTGATTAATGACAGTTTTTTCATTGCAAACGGCCCATGGAATGTTTTCCTACTTCCCTCCGAACCCCCCGGCCCCCCCTACATCTACTCACAGGATTCCACATTCTGCCCTGTGTATTTGGGAATGATTCAAACGAATTGTGTCCTGAAACCCACAAATTACACAGTATGGGCACAGCCCCGTGTAACATGGAGGGGTAAAAGCATATTTAACAGGACAATAATATTTTTTTTATTTTGCCTTAGTACAATTCAGCAGGAACAGCCCCCTAAGTTTGCTCATAGCCTGTGATCTCGCACCACCTCTCATTTCCCACATCTCTGTAAACTCTGATCCCAAGAATGAGCTGTCGGACCCCAGGGTTGGCTTCAACTGAACATGTCTCCATCTTGCCCTACTGTCTCCATCTTGCCCTACTGTCTCCATCTTGCCCTGCTGTCTCCATCTTGTCCTACTGTCCCCATCTTGCCCTGCTGTCTCCATCTTGTCCTACTGTCTCCATCTTGTCCTACTGTCTCCATCTTGTCCTACTGTCTCCATCTTACCCTACTGTCTCCATCTTGCCCTACTGTCTCCATCTTGCCCTACTGTCTCCATCTTGCCCTGCTACCTCCATCTTGTCCTACTGTCTCCATCTTGCCCTACTGTCTCCATCTTGCCCTACTGTCTGCATCTTGTCCTACTGTCTCCATCTTGCCCTACTGTCTCCATCTTGCCCTACAGTCCCCATCTTGCCCTACTTTCTCCATCTTGTCCTATTGTCTCCATCTTGCCCTACTGTCTCCATCTTGCCCTACTGTCTCCATCTTGCCCTACTGTCTCCATCTTGCCCTACTGTCCCCATCTTGCCCTACTGTCTCCATCTTGCCCTACTGTCTCTATCTTGTCCTACTGTCTCCATCTTGCCCTACTGTCTCCATCTTGTCCTACTGTCCCCATCTTGCCCTACTGTCTCCATCTTGTCCTACTGTCCCCATCTTGCCCTACTGTCTCCATCTTGCCCTACTGTCTCCATCTTGTCCTGCTGTCTCCATCTTGCCCTGCTGTCTCCATCTTGTCCTACTGTCTCCATCTTGCCCTACTGTCTCCATCTTGTCCTACTGTCTCCATCTTGCCCTACTGTCTCCATCTTGTCCTGCTGTCTCCATCTTGCCCTGCTGTCTCCATCTTGTCCTACTGTCTCCATCTTGCCCTGCTGTCACCATCTTGCCCTACTGTCTCCATCTTACACCTATGGTCTATACGTTGCCCTACTGTCTCTGTTGTCCAACAGTTGACATCTCACCCCTCACTGTTGCCCTACTGCCTCCAATTCTCCTCCATGTTAGAGGGCCTCGGGGCAATCATCCCTACCTGGACCCTACAAAGACATCTCAGACAGGACCTGGAAGTCTCTTCCCAAGCCCCAAACCTGCCATCGGACACAAATCCCAACGTTTTCCCAAGTCACATCTGGATTTTCTATGCTAGAAAGGAACTAAGCTTCCCATAAGCAGAACGTCGTTAAAAATTAATGCTCAGTTATTTTCGTTCATCCAGTAAATTACCGGCCCATAACCTCCTCTCACCAGATTGCCTGTTTTGGAATCTTATGTTTGGACTTAGGTCAATATTTCAGGTCAGACTTTCCAGTCTCAAACGTGCACCTCCCAGCCCCCCCGACACCCCCCCCCCCCGACACCCCCCTCTCCGAATACTATGAATCGGTGGAACCCGGCCAGCGGTGGATCTGTGCTACCAAATGCCAGGTTTCTCTTAAAGACTCCCAGCAAGCACGGCGGGGAAGCCTGGGACGTGGGCAGGTCACTGTAAGTGGGATTTGTGAGGATCCAACGCAAGAAGGTTTAACCCTTGCACAACCTGCGGTGGCAACAACCAGTGACCCAGAAGCCCACAGGTGCGACGTCAATAGGCCGAATGGAGAGGCCATAGAGGCGCAAATAAGGCAGAGAAATAGGAAGGGTGGGCTTGTTATCTAGGATGGTGGGTTGCTGCTGTCACCTTGGCATTTCTGGGGTTAATATACTAACAGCCCCTCATCTGGGGGTGACAAAGCCTGATCCTGAGGTGTCAGGGTAACTACCCCACTGCCCCCCAAATGTATTCGTGATTGCTCCTATTTCTACTTTGCAAGAAGGCATGGGCTTCAGGAAGTAGTAGGTCCAACCTTCCACTAAACTACTCAACGGAACCAATAGAACACGTCTATTTATTATGGGTTGGGTCTGAATGTTCTGCAACCTGAAGGTCCATATGTTTCTACACGTGGTTCCAAACTGGATAGAGAACACAAGCTTAGGGTCACTAATTGGATTAACCCCCAAGAGTTAACCCAAGGGTCCAGGCATCGGCCATGCAAGTACTGAGCAGCAAGTAACGCCCCAAAGGCTGCTGGGTAAGGGGTGCTGGGAGTTGTTGATGGGCCACATTATAGAAACAGAAAGGCAGAGTTATGGGGGGGGTAGTGGGGTAATATTCTGGCTCCTACACTGCCCCAACCTGTAGGGAAGACTAAACACGGTAAGATCTTCTCCCGATATCCCCACCTACGGGTGGACCCTAGGGCCAAATGACTGAATCAAAATGGCGGGTGTAGGTGTCTTCGGTTTGGGAGCCAATGTGGCCCCTGATCCGACGGAAAATTCTAACCTGCCCGATTGAGATCTGCCCACGTCGTTCATGCTCATACACGGGACAATTCTAGCGGTCAATATCTGCCCCACTTCACATCGTTCATGCCCATACACGGAACAATTCAAGTGCCCAATATCTGCCCAACTTCACTTCGTTCATGCCCATACACGGGACAATTCTAGCGGCCAATATCTGCCCAACTTCACGTCGTTCATGCCCATACACGGGCCGATTCTAGCGGCCAATATCTGCCCAACTTCACGTCGTTCATGCCCATACACGGGACAATTCTAGCGGCCAATATCTGCCAAACTTCACGTCGTTCATGCCCATACACGGGACAATTCTAGCGGCCAATATCTGCCCAACTTCACGTCGTTCATACCCATACACGGGCCGATTCTATCGGCCAATATCTGCCCAACTTTACATTGTTCATGCCCATACACGGGCCGATTCTAGCGGCCAATATCTGCCCAACTTCACGTCGTTCATGCCCATACACGGGACAATTCTAGCGGCCAATATCTGCCCAACTTCACGTCGTTCATGCCCATACACGGGACAATTCTAGCGGCCAATATCTGCCCTTGAGACCGATTCGGCAGCTTATCTGCCCTTGTATGGGCCCCTTAAGAGACTTTTCTCTACCGTTTTCTCTCTGTCTCTCCTGGGCAAACGCCCTTTCTGACAAGCCCCCCGGCCTGGGCACGGGCACCGTCCAACGTATTCCCAGCACAAACAGCGAGAGAGACGGAGAAGGGAGAAGCCCGGCGGCTCCCAAAGCAAACAGAAAAGAGATCCGACATGGCAGCTCCCCGCTCCTGCGGTCTGGAGACAGCTCTCGTATTTACAGAAACGATTAGGAGGGTCTCGATGCTGTAAATTGGAAGAAAGGGAAGAAGGAAAAACAGCCCCTGACCTGGGTGGTCCTGTAAGAGTTAAACAAAACACCCCGTAAAACCAACAGGCTGTGCGATGCCGACGATTAGTTGGGGCTTCACGAGACACTTGTGAGTCGGACTTGGCACGGGGGGGACCGGGTCCCGCCCAATCGGCTTGGAGGGTAATATCCACTACTGTTTAATGGCCGTCCTGCCAAACAGCATTACCTTCAAATGTGTGCGGAGCCAATGCCAAAGCTCCGTTACAGCAGTGATGTCACAATGGCAGCGCACTACAACTCCCAGCATGCTCAGCTGCTGAAAGCATGTACTTTTGTCTGACAAATGCCAGTGCGCTCAATGGGGGGAAGCAGTTCCAGTTGCCACTGTCCCTTCCTGTTCTGCCCTAGTTGGTTAAAGGGGGGGTTCACCTTTACATTAATTGCCCAATTCTAAGCAACTTTTCAATTGGTCTTCATTATTTATTTGTAATAGTTGCTGAATCATTTGCCTTTTTCTTCCAGGTCTTAAATGGGGGTCACTGACCCCGGCAGCCAAACCCTATTGCTCTGTGAGGCTCCAGTTTTATTGTTATTGTTACTTTTTATTCCTTATCTTTCTATTCAGCCCCTCCCCTATTCATATCCCAGTCTCTCATCATAACCACCCCCTGGTTGCTAAGGTAACTTGGACCCTAGCAACCAAACCCTGAGAGCTCCTGAACTGAAAATGAAATCACAAAAAAATGACAACTAATAAAAAATGAAGACCAATTGCAAATCTCACTCTCTCCATCACACTAGAAGTTACCGTAATGGCTACCAACCCCGTAACTTGGCCGAGGAGCGACTACTGAGCGCTGAGTCCCCGGTGCGCCTGTAAAACCTGAGCTGTTAAACACAAACGCAGGAATATCTGGGGTTTATTTTGCTTTATTACAGTTTCCCGGCAAGGAAGGGCGGCTGCTCCAGGGGAAATACACTCACTAACGTTTTCAGGCCCAAATCACAGACGGTTTTGGCACAGAAATCAATATAATGACTCGGTTACTACACAACGTTGCAGACTAACACTCGTATTGGCCATAAAGTAATATTTAAGTTTAGTTGGCCTTTGGCTTCTTCATAACCACCGGTGACACAGCAATCACAGTCTTCGTTAGTGACAAGTGACCCCCCAAGTTTACTTCCAAACAGAACGGCCTGTAAATGCAATAAGCTACTACTGGCACCTCCCCTTCCTGCTCCCATCATGCCCTGCTGCATATTGTCCTAATGTTACACTTCTGTCTCCATCATGTTCTATTGTCCCCAGTGAGTCTGGCTGTATTCATGATTTCCTTTTGTTACCATCTTGTCCTACTGTCTCCATCTTGCCCTACTGTCTCCATCTTGCCCTACTGTCTCCATCTTGTCCTACTGTCTCCATCTTGCCCTACTGTCTCCATCTTGCCCTACTGTCTCCATCTTGTCCTACTGTCTCCATCTTTTACTACTGTCTCCATCTTGCCCGACTGTCTCCTTCTTGCCCTACTGTCTCCATCTTGCCCTACTGTCTCCATCTTGTCCTACTGTCTCCATCTTGCCCTACTGTCTCCATCTTGTCCTACTGTCTCCATCTTGCCCTACTGTCTCCATCTTGTCCTGCTGTCTCCATCTTGCCCTGCTGTCCCCATCTTGCCCTACTGTCTCCATTTTGTCCTGCTGTCTCCATCTTGTCCTACTGTCTCCATCTTGCCCTACTCTCTCCATCTTGCCCTACTGTCTCCATCTTGTCCTACTGTCCCCATCTTGCCCTACTGTCTCCATCTTGTCCTACTGTCTCCATCTTGCCCTACTGTCTCCATCTTGTCCTACTG
Source organism: Xenopus tropicalis (assembly GCF_000004195.4). Lineage (NCBI taxonomy): Eukaryota > Metazoa > Chordata > Amphibia > Anura > Pipidae > Xenopus > Xenopus tropicalis. The sequence continues at coordinate 2,821,153 of NC_030686.2, forward strand.
TCTCAATCTTGCCCTACTGTCTCCATCTTGTCCTACTGTCTCCAACTTGCCCGACTGTCTCCATCTTGTCCTACTGTCTCCATCTTGTCCTACTGTCTCCATCTTGCCCTACTGTCTACATCTTGTCCTATTGTCCCCATCTTGCCCTACTGTCTCCATCTTGCCCGACTGTCTCCATCTTGTCCTACTGTCTCCATCTTGCCCTACTGTCTCCATCTTGCCCTACTGTCTCCATCTTGTCCTACTGTCTCCAACTTGCCCGACTGTCTCCATCTTGTCCTACTGTCCCCATCTTGCCCTACTGTTTCCATCTTGCCCGACTGTCTCCATCTTGTCCTACTGTCTCCATCTTGCCCTACTGTCCCCATCTTGCCCTACTGTCCCCATCTTGTCCTACTGTCTCCACCTTGCCCTACTGTCCCCATCTTGCCCTACTGTCCCCATCTTGTCCTACTGTCTCCACCTTGCCCTACTGTCCCCATCTTGCCCTACTGTCCCCATCTTGCCCTACTGTCTCCATCTTGCCCTACTGTCTCCATCTTGCCCTACTGTCTCCATCTTGTCCTACTGTCTCCATCTTGCCCTACTGTCTCCATCTTGCCCTACTGTCTCCATCTTGCCCTACTGTCTCCATCTTGCCCTACTGTCTCCATCTTGCCCTACTCTGCTATCCCAACCCAGTTCCTACCTATAACTGCTTCTCTGTGGGTTCTGTAGGACCCTGGGTGGTTACAGACATTTGGATCCCTAAATGCAGCCCCATTTGTCATTGTTAGTGGTGAGTTGGCTGACAGTGGCTGAACTATAACAGCCAAACCCCAGATCCCAGAGCCCGATCTCCTCTCCCCGAATCTCCTGTCGAGCCATTTGGGTTCCGTGCGGAGTTCTGAGCCCACACATTAATAACCCAGCGTTCCCTTCTGGCTTCGGGCTGCACAGAAATGCCGACGAGCTTTGTGCGCTGGAACAGCAATTAATATGGAAAATCCTAATCACAAACAGGTTTGCACTTGTGTTATTATTGTGCGATTCGGCCTCACCGCCTGCTGATTCCTGGAACCCGTCTGACTGCGTCTCTGGACCAAAATAAATAGGGATTGGGTTTGTGTCTTCCCAACCGGCCGGCTTGGCCCTCGGTGAGACAGAACCGACACACGGACTCTGGGGGATAGAACTGGTCTGGAACATCACTCCCCGCTCTGCACCTGCTCCAGAACTGTCCTCGTCAGACCCACGTTCCACATTCCAGAGATTCCGAGCTCAGAATAAAGGGGAGAAACCGCAGCCTTCGCTCCATTTCATATCAAGCAGAACTGCCAGAACTGCTGCTTTATAACTTGGTCCATCAGTGTCCTAATAACCCATTCCCCCCGCTGGTTCTGCTGTTTGTCTGTTTGCAGTTGACTGACTTGGACCGGACCCGCCATGTCAGAGTAGGTGAATCCGGTACAGCCAACTGGTTCTGCTGTCGGTCTGGGAGTCGTTTGCAGCAGGAAATAAAGTGGCAACATAGTGACCAATAGAACATTGACCAACATATGTAATAAAAGGCACTAAGTTTGCCCAGGAGCTGTAACCCATAGCAACCAGTGAGATGCTTGCTTTTAAACAGGTGACTAGTAAATTCTGCCTGCTGATTGGTTGATATGGGTTTCTGCTCCTGGGCAAACTTAGTCAACTTATCAACAAGTATTTGACAATAAACCCCACTGCTTTTATGGCTTATATTCCAGTACAGTCCATCTGATTGGGCAGCCCTCGCAGACAAATCAGGATTATGCCCAAATCAGTACATGCCAGTTAACAGCCCATAGCCCCTTGTGACTGGCTGCTCTGGTACTGCACTCTGGGCACGGGCATTGCACTCTGGGCATGGGCATTGAACTCTTGTCATAGGCATTGCACTGTGGACATGCCCACTGCACTCTGGGCATGGCACTCTGGGCATGGGTATTGCACTCTGGGCAAGGGCATTGCACTCTGGGCACGGGCATTGCACTCTGGGCATGGGCATTGCACTCTGGGCATGGGCATGGCACTCTGGGCATGGGCATTGCACTTTAGGCATGGGTATTGCACTCTGGGCATGGGCCTTTACTCTGGGTGCATGGGCATTTACTCTGAGTATGAGAATTGCACTCTGGGTATGGGCAACGCACTCTAAGCATTGGCACTGCACTCTGGGCATGGACATTGTACCCTGGGCATGGGCACTGCACTCTGGGCACGGGCATTGTACTCTGGGCATGGGCATTGCACTCTGGGCACATACATTGTACTCTGGGCACGGGCATTGCACTCTGGGCTCGGGCATTGCACTCTGGGCATGGGTATTGCACTCTGGGCACGGGCATTTCACTCTGGGCACGTACATTGCACTCTGGGCATGGGTATTGCACTCTGGGCATGGGCACTGCACTCTGGGCACGGGCATTGCACTCTGGGCACATACATTGTACTCTGGGCACGGGCATTGCACTCTGGGCACAGGCATTGCACTCTGGGCTCGGGCATTGCACTCTGGGCATGGGTATTACACTCTGGGCACGGGCATTTCACTCTGGGCACGTACATTGCACTCTGGGCATGGGTATTGCACTCTGGGCATGGGAACTGCACTCTGGGCACGGGCATTGCACTCTGGGCACGGGCATTGCACTCTGGGCATGGGTATTGCACTCTAGGCATGGGTATTGCACTCTGGGCATGGGCATTGCACTCTGGGCATGGGTATTACACTCTGGGCACGGGCATTTCACTCTGGGCACGTACATTGCACTCTGGGCATGGGTATTGCACTCTGGGCATGGGAACTGCACTCTGGGCACGGGCATTGCACTCTGGGCTCGGGCATTGCACTCTGGGCATGGGTATTGCACTCTAGGCATGGGTATTGCACTCTGGGCATGGGCATTGCACTCTGGGCATGGGTATTGCACTCTGGGCATGGGCATTGCACTCTGGGCATGGGCATTGCACTCTGGGCATGGGTATTGCACTCTGGCCACGTACATTGCACTCTGGGCATGGGTATTGCACTCTGGGCATGGGCACTGCACTCTGGGCATGGGTATTGCACTCTGGGCATGGGTATTGCACTCTGGGCACGGGCACTGCACTCTAGGCATGGGTATTGCACTCTAGGCATGGGTATTGCACTCTGGGCACGGGCACTGCACTCTAGGCATGGGTATTGCACTCTAGGCATGGGTATTGCACTCTAGGCATGGGCATTGCACTCTAGGCATGGGTATTGCACTCTAGGCATGGGCATTGCACTCTAGGCATGGGCATTGCACTCTGGGCATGGGTATTGCACTCTAGGCATGGGTATTGCACTCTAGGCATGGGTATTGCACTCTGGGCATGGGCACTGCACTCTGGGCATGGGTATTGCACTCTGGGCATGGGCATTGCACTCTGGGCATGGGTATTGCACTCTGGGCACGGGCACTGCACTCTAGGCATGGGTATTGCACTCTAGGCATGGGTATTGCACTCTGGGCACGGGCACTGCACTCTAGGCATGGGCATTGCACTCTAGGCATGGGCATTGCACTCTAGGCATGGGTATTGCACTCTAGGCATGGGTATTGCACTCTAGGCATGGGCATTGCACTCTAGGCATGGGTATTGCACTCTAGGCATGGGTATTGCACTCTAGGCATGGGTATTGCACTCTAGGCATGGGTATTGCACTCTAGGCATGGGCATTGCACTCTAGGCATGGGTATTGCACTCTGGGCATGGGTATTGCACTCTAGGCATGGGTATTGTACTCTAGGCATGGGTATTGCACTCTAGGCATGGGTATTGCACTCTGGGCATGGGCATTGCTCTCTGGGCCACTTCCATAGCCAATGAGGGGACGCAGTTTAAACTCTGTACCGTAATATCCATAGAGAGAGGGAGAGGGGGTCCGGCCCGGCAGCCCATCATCCCCAGACACATCCCTGAGCCCCTACTAACAACACCCCCCCCCCCCCCATTCCCCTGGAATGCTCTTATCACCGAATAAATCCCCCCATATGGCCCTGATTTCTATACACGCAGGAAGCATCATTTCTCCCTGCTTAGCCGTGACAGCTATAGGCTCTGTGCGGTATTTAAGTGCCAACATAAATTTCTAAATATATCCTTTTCTACAGAGGGGGGGAAAAAAACGGCTAAAAAAATGCTTTATGGGCGTAAAATCATCTAAATTTCCTTCTTTAAAGGCTCCATTAGGCTGAAACACAAGACAGATGGAGCCGCTGTACGATGAACATTTACGGTTCCCTTACAGCCCGGAGCCCTACTCTGCCCCCCGAGTACTTCTCTCTACATGGTCCAACTGTACAATACAGAGGTCCATACATACAAATACTGACCAATAGCTGAATGCAGGGTCGGACTGGGCCGACGGGACACCAGGAAAGAACTCGGACCCAGACCCTAGTCGGACCCTATCTATTTAAGGGCGCCTGTGTGTTTCTATGTGGCCTCTTGTACCTCCGATCCTTGGGGAGTATCCCAAATCCTTGCCATAAAGCAATACTGAGCTGCTGTTCACGGCAGGAAGGAAGTAGAATCTTGTGAGCAGAAAGTAAAATGCTGCGCAGGTTTAATGGGGATAAAAGGCAGAAAAACATTAGCGAGGGGCAACTTTCCCTTGGAAAATGGGGCTTTACAAGAGCCCATTCTTGTGGGTCCCCCCACCCCCAGACTATTAGAGGCAGTGGGACGTGCTGGGGGGCCCTTTGGACGCTGAGCTCTTTCCGGACTCGCCAATGATTACGGCGCTCGGCCTGGTTGAACCGGATCCAAGCAGCTCGGGGACTGTTTATCTGCCCCAAGTCTGCAGATAACGGCGTCTAAGTGCGGTAGGGCAGTCGATCCCATACGGGGGGGGGGGGGCAAACCCTATAAATACGGGGGCAAACATTAACCCCTTCTTTGTACAATGATTAATCTGAAGCATTTAAGGCAAACTGGTACAACTGGGGTGTGTGCTACAGAAACCCTAGATAACAGATAAAACACCATTGTATTCTGCAGAGTTTATCTCTTTTCTGCTATGGAACCTGTGCCTTTTCTGCCCTTGAGTGGCTGCCCCCGGGGCTACACAGTGGGGTATTTATATAAACTATAGTAGGGTTTCTGTAGCAAACACCCCAGCTGTACCAGTGCAGGAATGGCTGCCCCCGGGGCTACACAGCGGGGTATTTATATAAACTATAGTAGGGTTTCTGTAGCAAACACCCCAGCTGTACCGGTGCAGGAATGGCTGCCCCCGGGGCTACACAGTGGGGTATTTATATAAACTATAGTAGGGTTTCTGTAGCAAACACCCCAGCTGTACCAGTGCAGGAATGGCTGCCCCCGGGGCTACACAGCGGGGTATTTATATAAACTATAGTAGGGTTTCTGTAGCAAACACCCCAGCTGTACCAGTGCAGGAATGGCTGCCCCCGGGGCTACACAGCGGGGTATTTATATAAACTATAGTAGGGTTTCTGTAGCAAACACCCCAGCTGTACCGGTGCAGGAATGGCTGCCCCCGGGGCTACACAGTGGGGTATTTATATAAACTATAGTAGGGTTTCTGTAGCAAACACCCCAGCTGTACCAGTGCAGGAATGGCTGCCCCCGGGGCTACACAGCGGGGTATTTATATAAACTATAGTAGGGTTTCTGTAGCAAACACCCCAGCTGTACCAGTGCAGGAATGGCTGCCCCCGGGGCTACACAGCGGGGTATTTATATAAACTATAGTAGGGTTTCTGTAGCAAACACCCCAGCTGTACCAGTGCAGGAACGGCTGCCCCGGGGGCTACACAGCGGGGTATTTATATAAACTATAGTAGGGTTTCTGTAGCAAACACCCCAGCTGTACCAGTGCAGGAATGGCTGCCCCCGGGGCTACACAGCGGGGTATTTATATAAACTATAGTAGGGTTTCTGTAGCAAACACCCCAGCTGTACCAGTGCAGGAATGGCTGCCCCCGGGGGCTACACGTGTATATACTGTATATATATATATTATATATGTAAGAGTCTATTAACCCCTTAGGATCCCTCTCGGGCACATCCTGCTGGTAGCGAAGGGATTAACTCTGGCGACACCAGAGAAGAATGAGCTGAGACCTCGCCGGCGCCTATGAGCTGACAGTTTGGAGAGGAATCGGCCAATCCCTGGGGTTGTTTATACAGCGAATGACAAACGAGGGCCACGCTGGGTGCTTCTATCTCCCCCCGGCACAGATTTTACACGCTGATTGGGAGACATAATTGGGGTTCCCGGAGGTTAATGGCAGATCCCAGGCTGCTCCCATTTATTCTCCGGCGAGTGTTAGTGTTAGGGGCCGACTTCCTCCGTCTCCAGTGACAGTAAAGGGGAGATTTCCCTCGTTAATGAATAGATACGGACAAATAACACAGGCCAGAGCTCAGGGGGCTTCAAAGCGGAGGCCGGGGTGGCCCCTATTTCTCCAGGCTAAAGTAATCACGTCAGGTTTATCTCCCCCCGGCCCAGGCCTGGGGTTCCCAGTACAATATCCCACTAATTCCCTCTCTGCCATCCATCACCCCGGCCGCCGCCGCCATTCCTGCTCTTCCCTTCTCCTATCACTTTCAAAGGATCAGGGAGAGAGACGAGACCCGGCTTAACCCCCGCAGCCCTGGGAAGAAGGATGGGGTGGGGGGGGGGGAAGAATTCTGAAACTTTATGGGGTGGTTTTTAATATGTTATTTTAGAAATAGGAGTTAAGTAAAACTTTCCCGTGGGGGTGAAGAAAAGGAAAATATTATTCTAAGCAACTTCCCGATATACAATCATTGTCACTGGAACTGCTATGGGCAGCGTCCGGCTGCTTTTATTCCCTGCACTGCTGGTTCTGACTGCTGAACACATTCAATTGCTACAAAGGACCAATGAGTGAATGTTGCTTTATAATGGCTGCAACCGAGAGCAGGTTGTGCCAGACCAGTTTGAATGGCCAATGAGAGTTTAGGGGCACAACTGTCAACCCCGAGAGTCAACTGGAGGGTCGGAGCAGGGGGCAAGGTCTGAGGGTAACTGGGGGTATGAGGTACCGATGCTGGTATATCTCTAGGGGGTAACCTGGGTTCCATGTTGCCTGGATCCAATCTGCACTGGGGAATGGACGCCCTCGGCCTTGGGATGTCCCACCATAAAATCTGGCCCTGGTTCCATTTGGGATTTTAAGTGAAACAACTCAGTCCCTTCTAGTAAAACCTTCATTGTTACTATGTGGTTCAAGTACAAAAAGAAATGTTTTTTTTCAAAGGGGGGGGTACAGAGCAAACACTTTGGTGCCCCTCAAAGCCCCAAACATGTAAATTAAAAACCCCTACTGTCTCCATCTTGCCCTACTGTCTCCATCTTGTCCTACTGTCTCCATCTTGCCCTACTGTCTCCATCTTGCCCTACGGTCTCCATCTCGCCCTACTGTCTCCATCTCTCCCTACTGTCTCCATCTCGCCCTACTGTCTCCATCTCGCCCTACTTTCTCCATCTTGCCCTACTGTCTCCATCTTGCCCTACTGTCTCCATCTTGTCCTACTGTCTCCATCTTGCCCTACTGTCTCCATCTTGCCCTACTGTCTCCATCTTGCCCTACTGTCTCCATCTTGCCCTACTGTCTCCATCTTGTCCTACTGTCTCCATATTGTCCTACTGTCTCCATCTTGCCCTACTGTCTCCATCTTGCCCTACTGTCTCCATCTTGCCCTACTGTCTCCATCTTGCCCTACTGTCTCCATCTTGCCCTACTGTCTCCATCTTGTCCTACTGTCTCCATATTGCCCTACTGTCTCCATCTTGCCCTGCTGTCTCCATCTTGTCCTACTGTCTCCATCTTGCCCTACTGTCCCCATCTTGCCCTACTGTCCCCATCTTGTCCTACTGTCTCCATCTTGCCCTACTGTCTCCATCTTGCCCTACTGTCTCCATCTTGGCCTACTGTCTCCATCTTGGCCTACTGTCCCCATCTTGCCCTACTGTCTCCATCTTGCCCTCCTGTCTCCATCTTGCCCTCCTGTCTCCATCTTGCCCTACTGTCCCCATCTTGCCCTACTCTCTCCATCTTGTCCTACTGTCTCCATCTTTTCCTACCGTCCCAGACTGCCCAACCCAGGCTGCCCAATCCAAACTCCAACTAACGCTTCTCATGTTCCCTATAGACAGTGCTGACTTTGCTTCCAGAGACAGTTCGGGGCTCAGCAGTGAGTGTTCCAGCTGAGGGAATAGAGTGCCCGGATACCTTGGGCTAATTTAACCCCCCGGTTGAATTTTGCTGAGACCTGGGCAACAGCACTGTTGGCTTTTCATGGGGAGTAAAGAAGGTCGGACATTGAGGACACAATGGAGCTCTATAGAAGGATGAATCTGCAAAATAAGTCATAGAACCTATCATTGAGGTGAGAGGGAAATAACTCTGCCTGGGCCTCTAAATATCTGCAAAAGGGAAATACAAAGGGAAGATGAAGGGCGAGTTGCCCCAAGTGGTAACGGTTGCCGGGTAAGGGCAATAAAATGGGGTTTTAGGACTTGCTCTCTCTCCGCTGCACAAGTCCTGCCACACTGCATGATGGGAACACGCCTGGAGAACATCCGAGCGCCTCTGATATGAATCTCGATAATGAAATACCAATAAGCCTGTTCCGTGGAACGCGTGGCGCTGCTAATCTCCTGGGGCGCCACAGAGATCCCACGGACCCCAGCAGCACTTAAATGGTTAATCCGGGCTCAGACGGGTCCCTGTATGGAACAAATTCATGGGTTTCTAAATGGAACGTAATCATTTAATGTTTAAAGGGGAAGTCAACCTTTGGGTTTGTATAGATAGTTGCAAGTAAAGCACAGAGGCAGTTACCCTTATTGCCCTCCCCACTAATGGATGCCCCCTTGCATTTTCATGCCCCGGGTCAACATAAATGACCCCAAAAGTATTGAGGCACATCACATAGACCGTAGTGCCCCCCCCCAAAGTGCACCCCCAGACATCCCAGCAGATAAAGAATGAAAGAATAAGTGCATTACACACGCCACGGTGCCCCCCCAAGTGTATTACACACCCCACAGTGCCCCCCCAAGTGCATTACAAACCCCACAGTGCCCCCCAAGTGCATTACACACCCCACGGTGCCCCCCAAGTGCATTACACACCCCACGGTGCCCCCCAAGTGCATTACACACCCCACGGTGCCCCCCCAAGTGCATTACACACCCCACAGTGCCCCCAAAGTGCATTACACACCCCACAGTGCCCCCCAAGTGCATTACACACCCCATAGTGCCCCCCCAAGTGCATTACACACCCCACGGTGCCCCCCCAAGTGTAATACACACCCCACAGTGCCCCCCCAAGTGCATTACACACCCCATGGTGCCCCCCAAGTGCATTACACACCCCATAGTGCCCCCCCAAGTGCATTACACACCCCACGGTGCTCCCCCAAGTGCATTACACACCCCACAGTGCCCCCCAAGTGTATTACACACCTCACAGAGCCCCCCAAGTGCATTACACACCCCATGGTGCCCCCCAAGTGCATTACACACCCCACGGTGCCCCCCCAAGTGCATTACACACCCCACAGTGCCCCCCAAGTGCATTACACACCCCACAGTGCCCCCCAAGTGCATTACACACCCCATAGTGCCCCCCAAGTGCATTAAACACCCCACGGTGCCCCCCCAAGTGTAATACACACCCCACAGTGCCTCCCCAAGTGCATTACACACCCCATGGTGCCCCCCAAGTGCATTACACACCCCATAGTGCCCCCCAAGTGCATTACACACCCCACAGTGCCCCCCAAGTGTATTACACACCTCACAGTGCCCCCCCAAGTGCATTACACACCCCATGGTGCCCCTCCAAGTGCATTACACACCCCACAGTGCCCCCCCAAGTGCGTTACACACCCCACAGTGCCCCCCAAGTGCATTACACACCCCACGGTGCTCCCCCAAGTGCATTACACACCCCACAGTGCCCCCCAAGTGTATTACACACCTCACAGTGCCCCCCCAAGTGCATTACACACCCCATGGTGCCCCCCCAAGTGCATTACACACCCCACAGTGCCCCCCCAAGTGCGTTACACACCCCACAGTGCCCCCCAAGTGCATGACACACCCCACAGTGCCCCCCCAAGTGCATTACACACCCCACAGTGCCCCCTCAAGTGCATTACACACCCCACAGTGCCCCCCAAGTGCGTTACACACCCCACAGTGCCCCCCAAGTGCATGACACACCCCACAGTGCCCCCCCAAGTGCATGACACACCCCACAGTGCCCCCCAAGTGCATTACACACCCCACAGTGCCCCCTCAAGTGCATTACACACCCCACAGTGCCCCCGCAAGTGCGTTACACACCCCACACTGCCCCCCCAAGTGCGTTACACACCCCACAGTGCCCCCCCAAGTGCATTACACACCCCACAGTGCCCCCCCAAGTGCATTACACACCCCACAGTGCCCCCCCAAATGCTTTACACTGAGCTATGGAGGTCCATATGGCAACTGTTCCTTGGTTTGTTTTTCCCCTTTAGATCTGCCCCCCAGGAGACAGAACGAGGGGGGGGGGGGACTATTCCATCTTGTAGGAGAGACTACAATGTGTCCAGAGAATGAAATCAAAGCAGGTGGTGGGAGCAAATGAAAGAAAACTATGTGTCTAAATATACACCCCCCCTCCCATGTCAGAGAATATTCCATGTGAAATTCCATTTGCTCCATCGGACAAACACAGTGTGTGGATCACTCAGAGCAGCCGGGGGCCCCTTCCCAGCAAATCCCATCCATCCCACAGGCGGCCAATATCCACGAAACTACCCCCCCAGCACTAACTGTCAGCTCCGCGCAAAATACTAGAACAACCTGTGAAATGTCCGGCACACTGTCTGTCTGTTCCTTCTATGTATCTACCCCGACTGGGGGGAAGGTGGGGGGCACATACAGAATGGGGAGACACAGAGGGACCCTGCCCAGACAGAGGGGAAGGTGAGGGGCACATACAGAATGGGGAGACACAGAGGGACCCTGCCCAGACAGAGGGGAAGGTGAGGGGCACATACAGAATGGGGAGACACAGAGGGACCCTGCCCAGACAGAGGGGGTGGGGGGCACATACAGAATGGGGAGACACAGAGGGACCCTGCCCAGACAGAGGGGAAGGTGAGGGGCACATACAGAATGGGGATACACAGAGGGACCCTGCCCAGACGGGGGGGGGCAAATACAGAATGGGGAGCCACAGAGGGACCCTGCCCAGACAGAGGGGGGGCACATACAGAATGGGGAGACACAGAGGGACCCTGCCCAGACAGAGGGGGGGGGGCAAATACAGAATGGGGAGCCACAGAGGGACCCTGCCCAGACAGAGGGGGGGGCACATACAGAATGGGGAGACACAGAGGGACCCTGCCCAGACAGAGGGGGGGCACATACAGAATGGGGAGCCACAGAGGGACCCTGCCCAGACAGAGGGGGGGCACATACAGAATGGGGAGACACAGAGGGACCCTGCCCAGACAGAGGGGGGGGGGGCACATACAGAATGGGGAGCCACAGAGGGACCCTGCCCTGTATGTATATAGGTCTGTATAGGCCTCAGCTTTGGAAAGTAAAGTAAAAAGAATGAATTCAAAGGTTAGTTCCCCTTTAAAGATTACATTAAACTGCTTGGTACCCCCTGAACCCCTTGGAACAGAGGGACACACTGGCAGAACTAACTGCGCCCCTAACCCCCATCGAGTCACGCTCAGCCCCCCGAATACGAAGCCATCCGGAGCGTTCTACACCCCGTGTCCCCGACATGGAAAGTATTATTATAAATGGCAATTAATAAATGTCAGTGCCGCGGCCGCTGGGAGGCTTTCCAGGCTCCATTGTCTGAGCTCGTCCCGCGCGTTTGTACAATGAATAGTAATTTGGGGCACGCTCTGGGCACGCTCTGGGCACACTCGGAAACTGACACCCATCATTCCATAAATATCTTCTTATGGGGAGGAATATGTGACGGGAATCTGCCCCTTTGATCACAGTTACTTCATTTTCCACCCCATTCCCCCCCCCCCCCCCGGGGTTGGAGTTATTGGCAATGAACGGGGGTTTCCGTTAATCTTTTTTCCCATGGGACAGTGGGGGGGGGGGGGGGCAGAATTCTCAGCCCCCCACCCCCCCCAGGGGCCCAGAACCTGCTCTCATAGCAATGAGTGTCCTCTACTAACAAGATAAAGGTTTCCTGAGCTGGGGGGGGGGGGATAACTATATATACAGTATATGAGGGAAGCAGAAAATCCAGGATTCAGTTTGAAAATAGTGGATAAAAACCCAAAAATAGTGGATTCAGTGCATCCCTAATATATATATATATATAATATATACAGGTTGCCCATTTCCCTATGGGACCAAACTGTAAATTATATCCTTATAAACAGTGCTTAGTGATGTCATCAGTTATAATCGGAGCTTAGTGATGTCATTTCTGTCACATGACTCACTAATAAATAAAGTACCCCCTGTTGTAAAATATTAGAAGTCACCTCGGAGTTCCATGACCTGTATAAAAGCACTCAGCCTTCAGTCTCGTCTCTTTATATGGTCACGGAAATCCTACGTGACTGCTATTATCCTTATCATTTACAGTAGGGGGTACATTATCCCTTATAATACATGAGTGATACTCAGAGTTCCCTGTATAACTCAGCCTGCAGCCTTGTGCCTTTATATGGGGGGCACAGAACCCCTCAGTGACTGCTAATATCCTTATCATTTACAGTAGGGGGTACATTATCCCTTATAATACATGAGTGATACTCAGAGTTCCCTGTATAACTCAGCCTGCAGCCTTGTGCCTTTATATGGGGGGCACAGAACCCCTCAGTGACTGCTAATATCCTTATCATTTACAGTAGGGGGTACATTATCCCTTATAATACATGAGTGATACTCAGAGTTCCCTGTATAACTCAGCCTGCAGCCTTGTGCCTTTATATGGGCACAGACTCCCTCAGTGACTGCTAATATCCTTATCATTTACAGTAGGGGGTACATTATCCCTTATAATACATGAGTGATACTCAGAGTTCCCTGTATAACTCAGCCTGCAGCCTTGTGCCTTTATATGGGCACAGAACCCCTCAGTGACTGCTAATATCCTTATCATTTACAGTAGGGGGTACATTATCCCTTATAATACATGAGTGATACTCAGAGTTCCCTGTATAACTCAGCCTGCAGCCTTGTGCCTTTATATTGTCATGGAACTCCTCAGTGACTTATCCTTATATGCTACAATAGGGGGTACTTTATTCACTATATATTATAAGGAACTCCTCGGGGGCTTATAATATCCCTATATGTTACAATAGGGGGTACTTTATTCACTATATATTATAAGGAACTCCTCCGGGGCTTATAATATCCCTATATGTTACAATAGGGGGTACTTTATTCACTATATATTATAAGAAACTCCTCGGGGGCTTATAATATCCCTATATGTTACAATAGGGGGCACTTTATTCACTATATATTATAAGGAACTCCTCGGGGACTTATAATATCCCTATATGTTACAATAGGGGGTACTTTATTCACTATATATTATAAGGAACTCCTCGGGGGCTTATAATATCCCTATATGTTACAATAGGGGGCACTTTATTCACTATATATTATAAGGAACTCCTCGGGGGCTTATAATATCCCTATATGTTACAATAGGGGGCACTTTATTCACTATATATTATAAGGAACTCCTCGGGGACTTATAATATCCCTATATGTTACAATAGGGGGCACTTTATTCACTATATATTATAAGGAACTCCTCGGGGGCTTATAATATCCCTATATGTTACAATAGGGGGTACTTTATTCACTATATATTATAAGGAACTCCTCGGGGGCTTATAATATCCCTATATGTTACAATAGGGGGTACTTTATTCACTATATATTATAAGGAACTCCTCGGGGGCTTATAATATCCCTATATGTTACAATAGGGGGCACTTTATTCACTATATATTATAAGGAACTCCTCGGGGACTTATAATATCCCTATATGTTACAATAGGGGGTACTTTATTCACTATATATTATAAGGAACCCCTTGGGGGGCTGCGACTCCTGAATAAATATGTCCTGTACCCCCCGAGTCCTCCTACCCCCCCCCCGAGTGCTCTCTCCCCCCCCCCCCCGAGTCCTCTCTCCACCCCCCCAGCCAGATCACAAGGGCCGGTACCGCCCGGATCACTTTAATATAAATATGGAACCCGGCCAGGGCCTTTGTATTTGGCTAAATGTCAGTCGCTGGTTATATTTGGGTACAGTTTATACTATTGCCCGGGGCAGCTAAATCCTGCTTTGTTTATCATGAGTCAGAACCCATTGGTGCCGGACACGGGGCTCGTTTCTAACAAATCCCATCATGCTCAGCCGGCTGGAGCCAACAGGAAGCCAGTAAATCGGGGCGGCCAACACAGAACCAGATGCGACGGCGAAATCAAAGAGGAACCGCGTGGGGGGGGCATTATCTGATATTATCTGGAGGATTAAGGGCTAAACTGTTCCATTTCTATAAGTCTGTGCAGCTCAATATGGCACAAACACAATGAAATACTAAGTCCCGCCCACTGGCCCTTGCCACACCCCTGGCGCTGAGACCAATGGGACTAAATATGCGCAGGGAATAAACAGGGGGAAAAGCTACAATAACCATCTGCTCTTTGGAAATAGTTTTTGGATTCCAACATTAGAATCCACTCAACACTATGGCACCTCCCTCCCATATGTATAAATACAAATATACAGAGAAGGAATGTTCTGGGCACACAATAAGCTGTACCCCCATACTGTACTGTCTAAGGGAAACACTATGGCACCCCCTACCCATATGTATAAATACAAATATACAGAGAAGGAATGTTCTGGGCACCCAATAAGCTGTACCCCCATACTGTACTGTCTAAGGGAAACACTATGGCCCCTCCTACCCATATGTATAAATACAAATATACAGAGAAGGAATGTTCTGGGCACCCAATAAGCTGTACCCCCATACTGTACTGTCTAAGGGAAACACTATGGCACCCCCTACCCATATGTATAAATACAAATATACAGAGAAGGAATGTTCTGGGCACACAATAAGCTGTACCCCCATACTGTACTGTCTAAGGGAAACACTATGGCCCCTCCCTCCCATTTGTATAAATACAAAAATACAGAGAAGGAATGTTCTGGGCACACAATAAGCTGTACCCCCATACTGTACTGTCTAAGGGAAACACTATGGCCCCTCCCTCCCATATGTATAAATACAAAAATTCAGAGAAGGAATGTTCTGGGCACACAATAAGCTGTACCCCCATACTGTACTGTCTAAGGGAAACACTATGGCACCTCCTACCCATATGTATAAATACAAATATACAGAGAAGGAATGTTCTGGGCACACAATAAGCTGTACCCCCATACTGTACTGTCTAAGGGAAACACTATGGCACCCCCTACCCATATGTATAAATACAAATATACAGAGAAGGAATGTTCTGGGCACACAATAAGCTGTACCCCCATACTGTACCGTCTAAGGGAAACACTATGGCACCCCCTACCCATATGTATAAATACAAATATACAGAGAAGGAATGTTCTGGGCACACAATAAGCTGTACCCCCATACTGTACTGTCTAAGGGAAACACTATGGCACCCCCTACCCATATGTATAAATACAAATATACAGAGAAGGAATGTTCTGGGCACACAATAAGCTGTACCCCCATACTGTACTGTCTAAGGGAAACACTATGGCACCCCTACCCATATGTATAAATACAAATATACAGAGAGGGAATGTTCTGGGCACACAATAAGCTGTACCCCCACACTGTACTGGTTAAGGCTTAGACAGAACCCAGAGAATGTTCAGCGCTTACAGTCACTGTAGGAAGAGATAAAGCCGAGCAGTTGGTTCTCGGAGCAGTGAAGGTTCAGTAACTGCACGTAGCCCTGGGTGAGTTGTTGAGGGGGTCACTTAGGGCAGCCCATAAAGTGTTAATGAGTGCAGTGTGTATGAATGAAAGTGTGTGTTTGTGGGAATGAGTAAGTGGCTGCTGGTTCTTAGGAAATGGGAAACATCTGTGCTCCAGGGGTTAATGGCGCTTCGCAGAGCAGAGCGTGACGCCTGACCGAGTCTGATGTTAATGGAGCACTTGTGGTTTGATTCTCAGCAGAAATGAGTCCCGTCCCCAACCGCAGCTCAGCGCCCTCCAGCCCACGGCGCAAATGTCACGAGAAACAGCACGGAACCTGCCGGAACGTGGCACTAAATGGCCCCGGTGACCAAACTGCAACCTGAAGCAGCTCTGATTGGTCCAAACCTCCAAATCGCTCTTCGGGAATTTCCATCTTTCCATGAAAGACGGAACATTCCATATCAAACGTATTATTAAAGTGATTGTTGGAATCCATTTTATCCCACCCTCAAGTTCATTTTCCTGTTCAGAATCACAATCTTGTGAGCCGACGGCGTCACACGCGGCGGAGAAATACAATATGGCGGGAGAGAGTGTCTGAGAACCAAAGCCTCAAGATGTGTCGGCCATATTGTTCTGGACACGACCGACTGAAGGACAAGGGGGTGCCATAGGGCTGATATGGGGCAACAGTTCACTCTTCTGCCCCATGATTTGGCATTTAGCACTTTTGTCTATGTAACTCCTACAAATGAAGTTCCCACAATGTGTGTCTGGCCCCCAAAGTAGTAAATTGGGGGTGCTCAGTCTTGAAATCAATAAAAAAAATTAGATTTTATGGAGAAGGTTCATACAAAAATAGTCATCAATAAACCCACTGGGGCCATTTCTATGCATTGTGTGATGGACAAGTGGCCAAGAAGGTTGTCCCAATATTCGTGTGGATAAAGAAGCCACATAGGGAATCTAAACTGACTAGCCACATGGGCAACCAGGTCCATGATGACTCCACACATTTAAGGTGGCCATACACACTAAGATCTGCTCGCTTTGTGAGGTCGCCAAGCAAGTGGATCTTCTCCCGATATCCCCACCTATGGGTGGGCGATATCGGGCTAAAGGTGGCCATACACAGGCCGATTCTAGCTGCCGATATGGGTCCCTTAGACCGGTTTGGCAGCTTATCGGCCTGTGTATGGGCACTAACGACAGGCCTGCCCCAGGGCCAAACGACCAAATTAGCCCTATATTGCCCACCCGTAGGTGGGGATATTGGAAGAAGATCTTAGCATGTATGGCCATTCAGGCTAATTTGGTCGAATAAGAACGCATCATGGGCACCGCATCAACAAGCCGATGTGATCCATGATCCAACTAAATTTTTAAACCTGCCCGATCGATATCTGCCTCATTTCAGGCCAGATGTTGGTCGGGCAGGCCCGTCGTTAGTGCCCCTATACGGGCCGGTAAGATATCGATCGGACAGGTTTAAGAATTTCGTTGGACTCGGAACCGCATTGGCTTGTTGATGAGGTCCCCGAACCGACTGTGCCTATTCCCGTTGGCCCCAGGGCCAAACAACCGAATTAGCGCGATATCGCCCAGCCGTAGGTAGGGATATCGGTAGAAGATCTTGACCTCGTCAAGCGAGCAGATCTTAGCGTGTATAGTCACCTTAATTCTGGCAAATTCAGTCGATTTAGAACGATGGGTATAGGCGCAGTCGGCTTGGGTCCTCGACCCAACTAAATTTTTAAACCTGCCTGATCGATATTTTCCCGATTACAGGCCAGATGTTGGTCGGACAGGCCCGTCATTAGTGCCCCTACACGGGCCGATAAGCTGCCAAATTGGTCTAAGGGACCAATATTGGTAGCTAGAATCGGCCCGTGTATGGCCACCTTAAGGGACTGATATGGGTCCGTGTATGGCCACCTTAAGGGACTGATATCGGCCCGTGTATGGCCCCCTTAAGGGACTGATATTGGCAGCTAGAATGGGCCTGTGTATGGCCACCTTAAGGGACTGATATCGGCCCGTGTATGGCCACCTTAAGGGACTGATATAGGCCCGTGTATGGCCACCTTAAGGGACTGATCTCGGCCCGTGTATGGGCACCTTAAGGGACTGATATCGGTCCGTGTATGGCCACCTTAAGGGACTGATATCGGCCCGTGTATGGCCCCCTTAAGGGACTGATATCGCCAGCTAGAATGGGCCTGTGTATGGCCACCTTAAGGGACTGATATCGGCCCGTGTATGGCCACCTTAAGGGACTGATATCGGCAGCTAGAAACGGCCCGTGTATGGCCACCTTAAGGGACTGATATGGGTCCGTGTATGGCCACCTTAAGGGACTGATATCGGCCCGTGTATGGCCCCCTTAAGGGACTGATATTGGCAGCTAGAATGGGCCTGTGTATGGCCACCTTAAGGGACTGATATCGGCCCGTGTATGGCCACCTTAAGGGGCTGATATAGGCCCGTGTATGGCCACCTTAAGGGACTGATATCGGCCCGTGTATGGCCACCTTAAGGGACTGATATCGGCAGCTAGAATTGGCCCGTGTATGGGCACCTTAAGGGACTGATATCGGTCCGTGTATGGCCCCCTTAAGGGACTGATATCGCCAGCTAGAATGGGCCTGTGTATGGCCACCTTAAGGGACTGATATCGGCAGCTAGAATTGGCCCGTGTATGGGCACCTTAAGGGACTGATATCGGTCCGTGTATGGCCACCTTAAGGGACTGATATCGGCCCATGTATGGCCCCCTTAAGGGACTGATATCGCCAGCTAGAATGGGCCTGTGTATGGCCACCTTAAGGGACTGATATCGGCCCGTGTATGGCCACCTTAAGGGACTGATATCGGCAGCTAGAAACGGCCCGTGTATGGCCACCTTAAGGGACTGATATAGGCCAGTGTATGGCCACCTTAAGGGACTGATATCGGCCCGTGTATGGCCACCTTAAGGGACTGATATTGGCAACTAGAATGGGCCCGTGTATGGCCACCTTAAGGGACTGATATCGGCCCGTGTATGGCCACCTTAAGGGACTGATATCGGCAGCTAGAATCGGCCCGTGTATGGCCACCTTAAGGGACTGATATCGGCCCGTGTATGGCCACCTTAAGGGACTGATATCGGCAGCTAGAATCGGCCTGTGTATGGCCACCTTAAGGGACTGATATCGGCCCGTGTATGGCCACCTTAAGGGACTGATATCGGCCCGTGTATGGCCACCTTAAGGGACTGATATCGGCCCCTGTATGGCCCCCTTAAGGGACTGATATCGGCAGCTAGAATTGGCCCGTGTATGGCCACCTTAAGGGACTGATTTTGGCCCGTGTATGGCCACCTTAAGGGACTGATATTGGCCCGTGTATGGCCACCTTAAGGGACTGATATCGGCCCGTGTATGGCCACCTTAAGGGACTGATATCGGCCCGTTGTATGGCCACCTTAAGGGACTGATATCGGCAGCTAGAATGGGCCCGTGTATGGCCACCTTAAGTGACTGATATCGGCCCGTATATGGCCACCTTAAGGGACTGATATCGGCAGCTAGAATGGGCCCGTGTATGGGCCACCTTAAGGGACTGATATCGGCCCGTGTATGGCCCCCTTAAGGGACTGATATCGGCCCGTGTATGGCCCCCTTAAGGGACTGATATCGGCCCGTGTATGGCCCCCTTAAGTGACTGATATCGGCCCGTGTATGGCCCCCTTAAGGGACTGATATCGGCCCGTGTATGGCCCCCTTAAGTGACTGATATCGGCCCGTGTATGGCCACCTTAAGGGACTGATATCGGCCCGTGTATGGCCACCTTAAGGGACTGATATAGGCCCGTGTATGGCCACCTTAAGGGACTGATCTCGGCCCGTGTATGGGCACCTTAAGGGACTGATATCGGTCCGTGTATGGCCACCTTAAGGGACTGATATCGGCCCGTGTATGGCCCCTTAAGGGACTGATATCGCCAGCTAGAATGGGCCTGTGTATGGCCACCTTAAGGGACTGATATCGGCCCGTGTATGGCCACCTTAAGGGACTGATATCGGCAGCTAGAAACGGCCCGTGTATGGCCACCTTAAGGGACTGATATGGGTCCGTGTATGGCCACCTTAAGGGACTGATATCGGCCCGTGTATGGCCCCCTTAAGGGACTGATATTGGCAGCTAGAATGGGCCTGTGTATGGCCACCTTAAGGGACTGATATCGGCCCGTGTATGGCCACCTTAAGGGACTGATATAGGCCCGTGTATGGCCACCTTAAGGGACTGATATCGGCAGCTAGAATGGGCCTGTGTATGGCCACCTTAAGGGACTGATATCGGCAGCTAGAATGGGCCTGTGTATGGCCACCTTAAGGGACTGATATCGGCCCATGTATGGCCCCCTTAAGGGACTGATATCGCCAGCTAGAATGGGCCTGTGTATGGCCACCTTAAGGGACTGATATCGGCCCGTGTATGGCCACCTTAAGGGACTGATATCGGCAGCTAGAAACGGCCCGTGTATGGCCACCTTAAGGGACTGATATAGGCCAGTGTATGGCCACCTTAAGGGACTGATATCGGCCCGTGTATGGCCACCTTAAGGGACTGATATTGGCAACTAGAATCGGCCCGTGTATGGCCACCTTAAGGGACTGATATCGGCCCGTGTATGGCCACCTTAAGGGACTGATATCGGCAGCTAGAATCGGCCCGTGTATGGCCACCTTAAGGGACTGATATCGGCCCGTGTATGGCCACCTTAAGGGACTGATATCGGCAGCTAGAATCGGCCTGTGTATGGCCACCTTAAGGGACTGATATCGGCCCGTGTATGGCCACCTTAAGGGACTGATATCGGCCCGTGTATGGCCACCTTAAGGGACTGATATCGGCCCCTGTATGGCCCCCTTAAGGGACTGATATCGGCAGCTAGAATTGGCCCGTGTATGGCCACCTTAAGGGACTGATTTTGGCCCGTGTATGGCCACCTTAAGGGACTGATATTGGCCCGTGTATGGCCACCTTAAGGGACTGATATCGGCCCGTGTATGGCCACCTTAAGGGACTGATATCGGCCCGTGTATGGCCACCTTAAGGGACTGATATCGGCAGCTAGAATGGGCCCGTGTATGGCCACCTTAAGTGACTGATATCGGCCCGTATATGGCCACCTTAAGGGACTGATATCGGCAGCTAGAATGGGCCCGTGTATGGGCCACCTTAAGGGACTGATATCGGCCCGTGTATGGCCCCCTTAAGGGACTGATATCGGCCCGTGTATGGCCCCCTTAAGGGACTGATATCGGCCCGTGTATGGCCCCCTTAAGTGACTGATATCGGCCCGTGTATGGCCCCCTTAAGGGACTGATATCGGCAGCTAGAATGGGCCTGTGTATGGCCACCTTAAGGGACTGATATCGGCCCATGTATGGCCCCCTTAAGGGACTGATATCGCCAGCTAGAATGGGCCTGTGTATGGCCACCTTAAGGGACTGATATCGGCCCGTGTATGGCCACCTTAAGGGACTGATATCGGCAGCTAGAAACGGCCCGTGTATGGCCACCTTAAGGGACTGATATAGGCCAGTGTATGGCCACCTTAAGGGACTGATATCGGCCCGTGTATGGCCACCTTAAGGGACTGATATTGGCAACTAGAATCGGCCCGTGTATGGCCACCTTAAGGGACTGATATCGGCCCGTGTATGGCCACCTTAAGGGACTGATATCGGCAGCTAGAATCGGCCCGTGTATGGCCACCTTAAGGGACTGATATCGGCCCGTGTATGGCCACCTTAAGGGACTGATATCGGCAGCTAGAATCGGCCTGTGTATGGCCACCTTAAGGGACTGATATCGGCCCGTGTATGGCCACCTTAAGGGACTGATATCGGCCCGTGTATGGCCACCTTAAGGGACTGATATCGGCCCCTGTATGGCCCCTAAGGGACTGATACGGCACTAGAATTGGCCCGTGTATGGCCACCTTAAGGGACTGATTTTGGCCCGTGTATGGCCACCTTAAGGGACTGATATTGGCCCGTGTATGGCCACCTTAAGGGACTGATATCGGCCCGTGTATGGCCACCTTAAGGGACTGATATCGGCCCGTGTATGGCCACCTTAAGGGACTGATATCGGCAGCTAGAATGGGCCCGTGTATGGCCACCTTAAGTGACTGATATCGGCCCGTATATGGCCACCTTAAGGGACTGATATCGGCAGCTAGAATGGGCCCGTGTATGGGCCACCTTAAGGGACTGATATCGGCCCGTGTATGGCCCCCTTAAGGGACTGATATCGGCCCGTGTATGGCCCCCTTAAGGGACTGATATCGGCCCGTGTATGGCCCCCTTAAGTGACTGATATCGGCCCGTGTATGGCCCCCTTAAGGGACTGATATCGGCCCGTGTATGGCCCCCTTAAGTGACTGATATCGGCCCGTGTATGGGCCACCTTAAGTCCCCTCTTTAAGCAGAGTTTTCCAGGCCAAAGACTTTTGGTAAGATGGCGGCCAGGTGAGCACAGTAACGCAGAGAGATATAATTAGGCTATAAATCCCGTCCTTCTACCCCGTAACGTCTCTGCCCATCACGCCTCACCTGCTAAACTACCCCCCGGGGAGGATATTCCATTGGCTGTCGCAATACAACTCGAGCCCCCCCCCCCTTTCTGCCCGTACCCCGTCTCCCTTACAATATGGCCCCTAAAGTCCTACATGGGAAAGTGAGCGTATTCCATCCCATCCCCTCGTATCTGTTAATCTCATTGCCGGAGCCATCGGCGCGATGGTTCCAATCAAACGGCACAGAGCAGCACTTACGTCATTTTATTGCAGGTAATAAGGAAACATCGGGCCCCTCTCAGTCATGGGGGGGGGGGTTTGGATATTGGAGCGGGGGTCTCATTCAAGCCAGACACACATGCCGGAACTTTTTGAGAAAACGGTTACTGTGGCAACATCCAAAATGTTATTTCCTTTGTTGCGTTTCATCTCCGTATATTTTTGGCCGAATGAGACCCTTTTACGGGCGCGTCGCCGCGCTATTTATTCCCAATACGGAGGAACCAGGGTCACATTTTTTATATTTCAGATTTTTTTTGCTATTGTTTTTGGGACACTCTGCGCCCAAAATGCTGCTCGCCGGACGCTTTTTCCCCAAACACAGTCTGGGTGGCCGCTCGCTCCGACGCCGTAACCTTTTCTGTTTCCCGTACAGAAGGATCTGGCACTCGCCGCTGCCATTTCACACTCCATTTGAAGGTTTTGTTTGCAGAGTGTGGCGATTTTATAGGCTGTGCGTTCGCTGCTCGTTTCTCCTATAAAGTTACCCCCCCCCGCCCCTCGCTCACGCAGCTCGCTGGGAGGTTTGGCAGTGCCAGAAAGGGAACGTCACTCTAGAACTCAATGGACCCTGTAAAGAGGGCAATATTATGTTTATTTGTGTATGGGGGAATGTATTTCCTGTTACTATTTGTGTATGGGGGAATGTATTTCCTGTTACTCATGTGACTGTCTCCACTTCCTTTTTGGCCAACATCGCCAGTCATGACTTGCTTTATGGCAGGGATTATCAATATACACCCAGGGTGGCACCGTAACAAAACACCTAAACAAAAGATGGCTGTGCATGACATCACTTCCACTACGTGTGACATCACTTCTGCCGAAAGTGACATCACTTTCCCTCTTACATCGTTAGCTGGGAGGTTTGGCAGCGCCAGAAAGGGAACGTCACTGTAGAACTCAATGGACCCTGTAAAGAGGGCAATATTATGTTTATTTGTGTATGGGGGAATGTATTTCCTGTTACTATTTGTGTATGGGGGAATGTATTTCCTGTTACTCATGTGACTGTCTCCACTTCTTTTTTGGCCAACATCGCCAGTCATGACTTGCTTTATGGCAGGGATTATCAATATACACCCAGGGCTGTAGGGTGGCACCGGACCAAAACACCTAAACAAAAGATGGCTGTGCATGACATCACTTCCACTACGTGTGACATCACTTCTGCCGAAAGTGACATCACTTTCCCTCTTACATCGCTCGCTGGGAGGTTTGGCAGTGCCAGAAAGGGAACGTCACTCTAGAACTCAATGGACCCTGTAAAGAGGGCAATATTATGTTTATTTGTGTATGGGGGAATGTATTTCCTGTTACTATTTGGGTATGGGGAATGTATTTCCTGTTACTCATGTGACTGTCTCCACTTCCTTTTTGGCCAACATCGCCAGTCATGACTTGCTTTATGGCAGGGATTATCAATATACACCCAGGGTGGCACCGTAACAAAACACCTAAACAAAAGATGGCTGTGCATGACATCACTTCCACTACGTGTGACATCACTTCTGCCGAAAGTGACATCACTTTCCCTCTTACATCGTTAGCTGGGAGGTTTGGCAGCGCCAGAAAGGGAACGTCACTGTAGAACTCAATGGACCCTGTAAAGAGGGCAATATTATGTTTATTTGTGTATGGGGGAATGTATTTCCTGTTACTATTTGTGTATGGGGGAATGTATTTCCTGTTACTCATGTGACTGTCTCCACTTCTTTTTTGGCCAACATCGCCAGTCATGACTTGCTTTATGGCAGGGATTATCAATATACACCCAGGGCTGTAGGGTGGCACCGGACCAAAACACCTAAACAAAAGATGGCTGTGCATGACATCACTTCCACTACGTGTGACATCACTTCTGCCGAAAGTGACATCACTTTCCCTCTTACATCGCTCGCTGGGAGGTTTGGCAGTGCCAGAAAGGGAACGTCACTCTAGAACTCAATGGACCCTGTAAAGAGGGCAATATTATGTTTATTTGTGTATGGGGGAATGTATTTCCTGTTACTATTTGGGTATGGGGAATGTATTTCCTGTTACTCATGTGACTGTCTCCACTTCCTTTTTGGCCAACATCGCCAGTCATGACTTGCTTTATGGCAGGGATTATCAATATACACCCAGGGTGGCACCGGAACAAAACACCTAAACAAAAGATGGCTGTGCATGACATCACTTCCACTACGTGTGACATCACTTCTGCCGAAAGTGACATCACTTTCCCTCTTACATCGTTAGCTGGGAGGTTTGGCGGTGCCAGAAAGGGAACGTCACTGTAGAACTCAATGGACCCTGTAAAGAGGGCAATATTATGTTTATTTGTGTATGGGGGAATGTATTTCCTGTTACTATTTGTGTATGGGGGAATGTATTTCCTGTTACTCATGTGACTGTCTCCACTTCTTTTTTGGCCAACATCGCCAGTCATGACTTGCTTTATGGCAGGGATTATCAATATACACCCAGGGCTGTAGGGTGGCACCGGACCAAAACACCTAAACAAAAGATGGCTGTGCATGACATCACTTCCACTACGTGTGACATCACTTCTGCCGAAAGTGACATCACTTTCCCTCTTACATCGCTCGCTGGGAGGTTTGGCAGTGCCAG
This sequence comes from Xenopus tropicalis, assembly GCF_000004195.4. NCBI lineage: Eukaryota > Metazoa > Chordata > Amphibia > Anura > Pipidae > Xenopus > Xenopus tropicalis. The sequence continues at coordinate 2,846,620 of NC_030686.2, forward strand.
AAAGGGAACGTCACTCTAGAACTCAATGGACCCTGTAAAGAGGGCAATATTATGTTTATTTGTGTATGGGGGAATGTATTTCCTGTTACTATTTGGGTATGGGGAATGTATTTCCTGTTACTCATGTGACTGTCTCCACTTCCTTTTTGGCCAACATCGCCAGTCATGACTTGCTTTATGGCAGGGATTATCAATATACACCCAGGGTGGCACCGGAACAAAACACCTAAACAAAAGATGGCTGTGCATGACATCACTTCCACTACGTGTGACATCACTTCTGCCGAAAGTGACATCACTTTCCCTCTTACATCGTTAGCTGGGAGGTTTGGCGGTGCCAGAAAGGGAACGTCACTGTAGAACTCAATGGACCCTGTAAAGAGGGCAATATTATGTTTATTTGTGTATGGGGGAATGTATTTCCTGTTACTATTTGTGTATGGGGGAATGTATTTCCTGTTACTCATGTGACTGTCTCCACTTCTTTTTTGGCCAACATCGCCAGTCATGACTTGCTTTATGGCAGGGATTATCAATATACACCCAGGGTGGCACCGGACCAAAACACCTAAACAAAAGATGGCTGTGCATGACATCACTTCCACTACGTGTGACATCACTTCTGCCGAAAGTGACATCACTTTCCCTCTTACATCGCTCGCTGGGAGGTTTGGCAGTGCCAGAAAGGGAACGTCACTCTAGAACTCAATGGACCCTGTAAAGAGGGCAATATTATGTTTATTTGTGTATGGGGGAATGTATTTCCTGTTACTATTTGTGTATGGGGGAATGTATTTCCTGTTACTCATGTGACTGTCTCCACTTCCTTTTTGGCCAACATCGCCAGTCATGACTTGCTTTATGGCAGGGATTATCAATATACACCCAGGGTGGCACCGGACCAAAACACCTAAACAAAAGATGGCTGTGCATGACATCACTTCCACTACGCGTGACATCACTTTCCTTCTTACATCGCCCTCTACACCCTCCCCTCTGGCGGTGGCTGGGGAAGGTTCACCTTTACATTAACTTTCAGTATGTTATAGAATGCCCTATTCCCAGCAACTTTGCAATTGGTCTTTATTATTTATTCTTCAACGTTCTTGAATTATTTGCCTTCTTCTATCTCTTTGCAGCTTTCAAATGGGGGTCGCTGACCCCGGCAGCCAAAAACCTATTGCTCTGTGAGGCTCCAGTTGTATTGGTAATTTTTATTGCTTATCTTTCTGCGGAGGCTCAGGTCATGCACCGGGGATGGAAAAATATGCCCCCGGTTATACCCTTAATGGGGCAAATCCATAATGGAGAAGGACCTTGGGGTCTTTGTAGATAGTGACCCCTTAATCTTTAAACCTTTATGGAAGAGTCAGTCTCCTCTCTGGGGTGCGCTGCTGCCATTCCGTGGGGGGGCCAATTGTTCCTTACAGCCCCGGCCCAGGCCGAAGGGGCCATGATGTGAAAGACACGGAACAGGGACACGGAACCCACTGTCAGCCCCACAGGATGTGGTTTCCGGGTGGGCAGAACATGTCAAACGCCGGGACACAAGGCAGGAATTCATCTGGAGTCTGTCATTGGCTTCAATCACCCGCGTCGGGGATATATGTTCCCCTGACAGCTGCATTTTGAAGGTCCGTCCCCCCCCCCAGCTGATACCTGGGGTCCTCGACATGAGCAGCCAGAGGAGCCACAGAGATAACCCCCCCCGGTTATGTTATAGAATGGCCAAATCTGAGCACATTTTCAATTGGTCTTCGTTATTGTTTTTCATAGTTTTTGAATTATTTGCCTTCTTCTTCTGACTCTTTTCAGATTTTAAATGGGGGTCACTGACCCCGGCAGCCAAACCCTATTGCTCTGTATCTGCTCAGTGTTATTGTTACTTTTTATTCCTTATCTTTCTATCCAGCCCCTCCCCTATTCCTAGCAACTTTGCAATTGGTCTTCATTATTAATATTTTATTGTTTTTAAATTATTTGCTTTCTTCTTCGTCTCTTTGCAGCTTTTAAATGGGGGTCACTGACCCCGGCAGCCAAACCCTATTGCTCTGTGAGGCTCCAGTTTTATGGTTACTTTTTTTTATCTTATCTTTCTATTCAGCCCCTCCCCTATTCATATTCCATTCACTCATACAAATCCCTTCCTGGTTACTAAGGTAACTTGGACCCTAGCAACCAGACAGATGCTAAAACTCCAAACTGCAGAGCTGCTGAACAAACATAGAAATAATTAAAAAAACTACAAATAATCAAAAATGAAGACCAATTGCAAACTGTCTCAGGATATCACTCACTACATCATACTAAACATTAACTCAAAGGTGAACAAAACCTTTTACTATTAGAATGTTATAGAATACCCTATTTCTGGCAACTTTGCAAATGGTTTTTATTATTTATATTTTTCAAATGAAAAATACGCAACGCATTTCAGCTCAGTGGGGCTCATTTATCAACACTGGACAAATTAGCCCATGAGCAGTAACCGATAGCAACCAATTGGTTGCCAAGGGTTACTGCCCATGGGCTAATTTGTCCAGTGTTGATAAATGACCCCCAGTGTATTTTCAAACCTGTGGATCCCATAGAGTTCAATGGTGCGGCGTTTCCTTGACGTATTGGCGTTTTCTGCCGAAAGACTGGCATCATGTGACTTATGCCAGCTTGCTAGCGCCCCGTGGGAATTCGGTTCCCACGCTCCTGGCCAATCCGAAAAATCATGTGTCACGGGTTCGGCATTTGGGTTTGGTATTCGGCCGAATCTTTTCCAAAGAATTTGGGGTTGGTCCGAATCCGGAAAAAGCGGATTGGGCGCATTTTGTGCGTATTTGTGCGATAAAACGGCCTTGCCCTAAATGTTTATTGAAGCCCCGAAGGTCCCAAGCTGCCGGCTCCTCATTGGTCTAATGAACAGCTCCATCCCCATTGGTCGGCTCAGGGTCTGACCTCTTGCTCTTCTCGTTAGTGGGATTAAGTTTAACCGCAGGGGCCTGACCGCCTCAATGACCCACCGACGGTGAGAGGAAAATCCCTCGCCCGATGTTGAAGGGTCGGTGCCGCCGTGGCCTTTCATCTTCCAGCCATGATGTCACCCAGCTTTGCGCCACCACACAGATCACATGACGTCAGCGCCGCAACAGCCGGCGGATCATAAAACATATCCGAAAATTACAAAGAAAACACAGGCTTTTCCCTGGGCTGATTTCCTGGATTTGGGGGCGGCGGTGGCCAGACGCCCGAGATTAGCGGCCCCTCCGGTGACAGCGCGCGGCGCAGAGGTGCCAAGAGACCGCCTCTCGTGCCTTCGGGCTTCTTTAAAACAGATCAAATATTTACTTTTGTTTCCTGCAAATCCTTCCCACGGCCTAAGGCTTGTTATTCTAGGAGTCGTTATGGCTGCGGCGCTCCGACATCGGCGCGTTTTTATAGGATTGGAAAGTCACAGGTTGCTCTTTCATAGGTGTTTATTCCCCTCTGCCGCTACGGGGGAAATTCCTCTGCTCGGCGCGGGCAAGAGCCTTGCGCTTTAACCTTACAGTCACCTCTTCTTGGAGCGGCTCCCAGTATGGCACCCAATAAGCTGTACCCCCATACTGTACTGTCTAAGGGAAACACTATGGCACCCCTACCCATATGTATAAATACAAATATACAGAGAAGGAATGTTCTGGGCACACAATAAGCTGTACCCCCATACTGTACTGTCTAAGGGAAACACTATGGCACCCCTACCCATATGTATAAATACAAATATACAGAGAAGGAATGTTCTGGGCACACAATAAGCTGTACCCCCATACTGTACTGTCTAAGGGAAACACTATGGCACCTCCTACCCATATGTATAAATACAAATATACAGAGAAGGAATGTTCTGGGCACACAATAAGCTGTACCCCCATACTGTATTGTCTAAGGGAAACACTATGGCACCCCCTACCCATATGTATAAATACAAATATACAGAGAAGGAATGTTCTGGGCACACAATAAGCTGTACCCCCATACTGTACTGTCTAAGGGAAACACTATGGCACCCCTACCCATATGTATAATACAAATATACAGAGAGGGAATGTTCTGGGCACAACAATAAGCTGTACCCCCATACTGTATTGTCTAAGGGAACACTATGGCACCCCCTACCCATATGTATAAATACAAATATACAGAGAAGGAATGTTCTGGGCACACAATAAGCTGTACCCCCATACTGTATTGTCTAAGGGAAACACTATGGCACCCCCTACCCATATGTATAAATACAAATATACAGAGAAGGAATGTTCTGGGCACACAATACGCTGTACCCCCATACTGTACTGTCTAAGGGAAACACTATGGCACCTCCTACCCATATGTTATAAATACAAATATACAGAGAGGGAATGTTCTGGGCACACAATAAGCTGTACCCCCATACTGTACTGTCTAAGGGAAACACTATGGCACCCCCTACCCATATGTATAAATACAAATATACAGAGAAGGAATGTTCTGGGCACACAATAAGCTGTACCCCCATACTGTACTGTCTAAGGGAAACACTATGGCACCCCTACCCATATGTATAAATACAAATATACAGAGAAGGAATGTTCTGGGCACACAGTAAGCTGTACCCCCATACTGGTACTGTCTAAGGGAAACACTATGGCACCCCCTACCCATATGTATAAATACAAATATACAGAGAAGGAATGTTCTGGGCACACAATAAGCTGTACCCCCATACTGTACTGTCTAAGGGAAACACTATGGCACCCCCTACCCATATGTATAAATACAAATATACAGAGAAGGAATGTTCTGGGCACACAGTAAGCTGTACCCCCATACTGTACTGTCTAAGGGAAACACTATGGCACCCCTACCCATATGTATAAATACAAATATACAGAGAAGGAATGTTCTGGGCACACAATAAGCTGTACCCCCATACTGTACTGTCTAAGGGAAACACTATGGCCACCCCCTACCCATATGTATAAATACAAATATACAGAGAAGGAATGTTCTGGGCACACAATAAGCTGTACCCCCATACTGTACTGTCTAAGGGAAACACTATGGCACCCCCTACCCATATGTATAAATACAAATATACAGAGAAGGAATGTTCTGGGCACACAATAAGCTGTACCCCCATACTGTACTGTCTAAGGGAAACACTATGGCACCCCCTACCCATATGTATAAATACAAATATACAGAGAGGGAATGTTCTGGGCACACAATAAGCTGTACCCCCATACTGTACTGTCTAAGGGAACACTATGGCACCCCCTACCCATATGTATAAATACAAATATACAGAGAAGGAATGTTCTGGGCACACAATAAGCTGTACCCTCATACTGTACTGTCTAAGGGGAAACACTATGGCACCCCCTACCCATATGTATAAATACAATATACAGAGAAGGAATGTTCTGGGCACACAATAAGCTGTACCCCCATACTGTACTGTCTAAGGGAAACACTATGGCACCCCCTACCCATATGTATAAATACAAATATACAGAGAGGGAATGTTCTGGGCACACAATAAGCTGTACCCCCATACTGTACTGTCTAAGGGAACACTATGGCACCCCCTACCCATATGTATAAATACAAATATACAGAGAAGGAATGTTCTGGGCACACAATAAGCTGTACCCCATACTGTACTGTCTAAGGGAATCACTATGGCACCCCCTACCCATATGTATAAATACAAATATACAGAGAGGGAATGTTCTGGGCACACAATAAGCTGTACCCCCATACTGTACTGTCTAAGGGAAACACTATGGCACCTCCTACCCATGATAGATTTAAGGGAAAGGGCAATTAACTTCAAACCCTGGGAGCTAACGATTCAGTCCTTGTTTAGCTGATTCCTAACCTGCATTGTGCAAGTCCTGGATTCCTGCCGAGGGGCTGGGGATGTTCTTTAGTTAATCACCAACCAATCATTTTAATCTTCTCTGTGTTTATTCAGATGACATCCTTCCCCCCCCCCCCAAAAAAAGGTTATGAAGTCATAAGCCCCCCTGTGTCATAAATTCCCTACAATCAGGAACAGGCTCGTTAGTGCTTGGGGCAGATACAAAGGCCCAATTAGGGGGCTGGGGGGGGGTTCCTGCACATTCCTGGGTCATGAAAATGAGGGAGAAACTGGAAAATGCACATTGTGTTACATTAACCCTTTCCCCTCCTGAGGCTCCACCAACTCGGGCCCTAGTGAAAAGCAGCCTTGGGTGGTGGATTATAAACAATATACTGCTCACCGGCTGCTGTTGAACTAATACTCCCAGCTCACCCTAACAGTCTAGGATGCTGGGAGAAATGTATTTTCTTCTGGTTGCTGCTACAGAGCGACTAGTGCAGTTCGGCTACAGAAAGCCAACTGGTTTGAAAGAAAAAAAAAACAAAAACTGCAGCGGGCAAATATGAAATTGACTGAATTTTTATAAAAGAATCTTTTGCTGCCCCCTAGTGGCTAAAGGCTTTAATCAAAGTCCTGCAGGTTACTCCAGTGTTTGTCCATTGTTACCAGACTTTATTTATTATTCATTATCGAATGAAAGCAAAGGGCCACACCATTTACGTGTGTTTGTATTCACTCAACCTTCTCTTGGTGGGGTTTATAATGTTTAATATGGATGAAGCAGGTCATACAATAATAGCAACTCATTGCCCAATGGCTGAGGGTGCAGAAAAGCAAAGTTTACCTCGAGTGGTAGGTGTGTTATCTTACCCCTTGTTGCCCGGGGAAGCCTAAGTGATGGCAATAGTCACTGATACCGGGCTGAGACCCTCTGTGCCATCACTTATAGGGGTAGACCTGGTGCCTGTTGGGTAAAAACAGTAAAAATCAAGAAATGTACATGATGCTAATAGGGATTTTGCCATTGGCACGGGCTTTATATGTGGCACAGCCCTGGGCACTCCTTCCTTTGCCAGTCCCCTTACCAATTAGACTGCCCCAGTCAGATGGAAATAACTACCCCTACCCTGAGCTCCATTCTGCAGCCTGTATCCATTGGTGGACTAAGGCCTTTAGAAATTTTTTAGAAAAAAAAAACTTAGATTGTAAGCTCTACGGGGCAGGGACCTCCTTCCTACTATGTCTTATACCACATGGCACTTATATATATATTTATTGTATTTATTTATTATATCACTTGTCCTCCCTGTGTGTAATTTTGTATTCTGTAAGATTGTACAGCGCTGCGTACCCTTGTGGCGCTTTATAAATAAAGTTATACATACATACATACAAATTGTTTTTTTATGGGGCCTTCTGTGCCTAAATAGGGCCCTGATTCCCATGTCTTCCTATATAGTTACATAGTTGCATAGGGTTGAAAAAAGACCAGAGTCCATCAAGTTCAACCCATCCAAGTAAACCCAGCACACCTAACCCACACCTACCAATCTATACACTCACATACATAAACTACTGTATATACAGTATACAACCAGTAATACTAACTGTAGATATTAGTATCACAATAGCCTTGGATATTCTGATTGATCAAGAACTCATCCAGGCCCCTCTCTTTATCCTCCAATCACTTGGTGGTTAGTGGGTACCGCAGGGGTCAGTCCTGGGCCCTTTGCTTTTTAACTTGTTTATTAATGCCCTGGAGGGGGGCATAGACAGTACTGTTTCTATTTTTGCTGATGACACTAAATTGTGCAAAACTATAAGTTCCATGCAGGATGTGCCGCTTTGCAGAGCGATTTGACTGGGAAACTGGGCAGCAAACTGGGAAATGGGGTTCAATGTTGATAAGTGCAAAGTTATGCACTTTGGTAGAAATATTATAAATGTGAGTTATACACCAAATGGGAGTGAGTTGGGGGGATCCTTATTGGAGAAGGATCTGGGGGGGCAGTGACAGTGAGTATGGGGGCAGTAACAGTGAGTATGGGGGCAGTAACAGTGAGTATGGGGGGCAGTAACAGTGAGTATGGGGGCAGTAACAGTGAGTATGGGGCAGTACAGTGAGTATGGGGGCAGTGAACAGTGAGTATGGGGGGCAGTGACAGTGAGTATGGGGGGCAGTGACAGTGAGTATGGGGGGCAGTGACAGTGAGTATGGGGCAGTGACAGTGAGTATGGGGGGCAGTGACAGGGTATGGGGGCAGTAACAGTGAGTATGGGGGGGGCAGTAACAGTGAGTATGGGGGGCAGTAACAGTGAGTATGGGGGGGGCAGTGACAGTGAGTATGGGGGGCAGTAACAGTGAGTATGGGGGCAGTAACAGTGAGTATGGGGGGCAGTCACAGTGAGTATGGGGGGCAGTGACAGTGAGTATGGGGGGCAGTGACAGTGAGTATGGGGGGCAGTGACAGTGAGTATGGGGGGCAGTGACAGTGAGTATGGGGGGGCAGTAACAGTGAGTATGGGGGCAGTAACAGTGAGTATGGGGCAGTAACAGTGAGTATGGGGGCAGTAACAGTGAGTATGGGGGGCAGTAACAGTGAGTATGGGGGGCAGTAACAGTGAGTATGGGGGGCAGTAACAGTGAGTATGGGGGGCAGTAACAGTGAGTATGGGGGGCAGTAACAGTGAGTATGGGGGCAGTAACAGTGAGTATGGGGGCAGTAACAGTGAGTATGGGGGGCAGTAACAGTGAGTATGGGGGCAGTAACAGTGAGTATGGGGGGCAGTAACAGTGAGTATGGGGGGGCAGTAACAGTGAGTATGGGGGGGGCAGTAACAGTGAGTATGGGGGCAGTAACAGTGAGTATGGGGGCAGTAACAGTGAGTATGGGGGGCAGTAACAGTGAGTATGGGGGGCAGTAACAGTGAGTATGGGGGCAGTAACAGTGAGTATGGGGGGGCAGTAACAGTGAGTATGGGGGGGCAGTTTTGGGCTCCAGTCCTTAAGAAGGATATTAATGAGCTGGAGAGAGTGCAGAGACTGCAACTAAACTGGTTAAGGGGATGGAAGGGTTAAACTATGGGGTGAGACTGTCAGGGTTGGGGTTGTTTTCTCTGGAAAAGAGGCGCTTGCGAGGGGACATGATTACTCTGTACAAGTACATTAGAGGGGATTACAGACAATATTGCACAAACCAAATTAGTGGTGTCACAAGCAAAAACATTTATTGGTTACAAAATCAAATTAATAAATAAAATAAAATGTAATAGATGAAAACTGTGCACGTGGTCCCCATGCTCCGCCCTCCTTACGTGTTTCAGCCAATGGGTTCTTCATCAGACGTATGACATTTTTCAGCTATTACATTTGATTTTATCTACTTATTTATCTGTAACCAATGAATGTGTTTGTATGTGTCAGGTGATACTAACATCAGCTGATTGTTATTCATACAGATCCACCAATCAGGATGCACTGCTTGATGCCTTAATCCCAGAGACTGTGTTACCTCTATGCATCTTTGTAAATAAAACTTTGGCTTGTTCTTCCCACTTAGGTCGCCCCTATCCACTTTTCCTACCCCCCATTTTTTTTTATTTATTATTACCTTTATCATTTTGTTTTTGAAATGTGTTGCACCACAAATATGTCTATTATTTGTTAATTTCAAATATAATCAAGTATATTTTTTTCAATTAAAAAAGGGCAGAGCCTTCACCACCCTATAGTCTTCACTCCCTTCATTCTTTAGGCTCAATGCTCAAAACCAGTGTTGCCAGATTTATTTTTCCAAACCAGCCAAAGGCAGTTCTAAAGCCAGCCCAAAACTAGCCAAAAGCCACTTTGAAAGTAGCCCAATATGTGCGATGAAAACAAAATTCTAAAAGAAAAAAGGAAAACCTGCCTTATTATAGTGTATAATCACTGCCCAGTTACTGGGATGGCTGATAATTCCCTCTGTGCCCAGTTACTGGGATGGCTGATAATTCCCTCTGTGCCCAGTTACTGGGATGGCTGGTAATTCCCTCTGTGCCCAGTTACTGGGATGGCTGATAATTCCCTCTGTGCCCAGTTACTGGGATGGCTGGTAATTCCCTCTGTGCCCAGTTACTGGGACGGCTGATAATTCCTCTGTGCCAGTTACTGGGATGGCTGGTAATTCCCTCTGTGCCCAGTTACTGGGATGGCTGGTAATTCCCTCTGTGCCCAGTTACTGGGATGGCTGATAATTCCCTCTGTGCCCAGTTACTGGGATGGCCGGTAATTCCCTCTGTGCCAGTTACTGGGATGGCTGATAATTCCCTCTGTGCCAGTTACTGGGATGGCTGGTAATTCCCTCTGTGCCCAGTTACTGGGATGGCTGATAATTCCCTCTGTGCCCAGTTACTGGGATGGCTGGTAATTCCCTCTGTGCCCAGTTACTGGGATGGCTGATATTCCCTCTGTGCCCAGTTACTGGGATGGCTGGTAATTCCCTCTGTGCCCAGTTACTGGATGGCTGATATTCCCTCTGTGCCCAGTTACTGGGATGGCTGGTATTCCCTCTGGGCCCAGTTACTGGGACGGCTGATAATTCCCTTCTGTGCCCCAGTTAACTGGGAATTGGCTGGTAAATTCCCTCTGTGCCCAGTTACTGGGATGGCTGGTAATTCCCTCTGTGCCCAGTTACTGGGATGGCTGATAATTCCCTCTGTGCCCAGTTACTGGATGGCTGGTAATTCCCTCTGTGCCAGTTACTGGGATGGCTGATAATTCCCTCTGTGCCCAGTTACTGGGATGGCCGGTAATTCCCTCTGTGCCCAGTTACTGGGATGGCTGGTAATTCCCTCTGTGCCCAGTTACTGGGATGGCTGGTAATTCCCTCTGTGCCCAGTTACTGGGATGGCTGATAATTCCCTCTGTGCCCGTTACTGGATGGCTGGTAATTCCCTCTGGGCCCAGTTACTGGGATGGCTGGTAATTCCCTCTGTGCCCAGTTACTGGGATGGCTGATAATTCCCTCTGTGCCCAGTTACTGGGATGGCTGGTAATTCCCTCTGGGCCCAGTTACTGGGATGGCTGATAATTCCCTCTGTGCCCAGTTACTAGGATGGCTGATAATTCCCTCTGTGCCCAGTTACTGGGATGGCTGGTAATTCCCTCTGTGCCCAGTTACTGGGATGGCTGATAATTCCCTCTGTGCCCAGTTACTGGGATGGCTGATAATTCCCTCTGTGCCCAGTTACTGGGATGGCCGGTAATTCCCTCTGTGCCCAGTTACTGGGATGGCTGATAATTCCCTCTGTGCCCAGTCCAGCTGGGAAGTCCCTACAGAAATGGATTCAGAATGTTGCATTAACCCCAGACCTGATATACATATGGGTGTGTTGAACTACAACTCCCAGAAGCCCCAAGATATCCTGAGTTAAGGATCAACTGCAGAAAGTGACAAATGGCAGCCCCCCCACATCATAATAGAGAGTAATGGTACAATCTCATACCCTATAGAGCAGGGAGCAGGTTATAGAACAGACAGGTTCAGCCTGAATAGAATAGAAATGGGAGCCTCTGTCTATACTGTCCAATTGCATGCTGGGTATTGTAGTTTTATATTAATCCTAGCTGTAGGCTAATTGTTAGCTACAAACTACATTACCCAGCATGCAGTGGGTCAGGTACGTCAGGTTTCCTAGGGAAAAAAACTGGCTAGTTTCCAAACTACAAACCCGCCAAGGCTCCAAAAAAATAGCCCAAATCTGTACCTTGGCGGGTTTGTACTTTGGAAACTCGCCTGGGCTGTAAATTAGTAGCCCAATTTGGCGGGAAAACCGCCAACCCTGACGCCCGGAACCTTTACCTAAGGCTTCAGTTTCCAGAAGGGCAGATTCCAGAGGCGCGCCATTCGAGTAGTATGTGACGTCACGGTCACCTGATCACACTGAGGGCGGAAATGCAGTTCAGTCGGTGGAGGCGGAAAGGGGAGAGACTTCTGGCGCTGGAGGCGGAAGTATCTGTGACAGGGGCGGAAGTGGAATTGTGTGCTCGTCTCTGTGGGATGCGGCGAGCCGGGCGCAGGTCGGAGGGGCGGTGGCGGCGGGTCCCTCAGGTTTGAGTGTCCGGTACTGGGGAGGGTAGGAGTGGGCTGAGGCCGGACCATGGCGACCCGCCGGCTGACCGACGCCTTCTTACTATTGCGGAACAATGCGGCCCATAACCGGCACATTCTGGCCGAGCAAGTGAGTAATGAGAGGCGCCCGGGGAGTGCGCGGAGCCCGGGAGCGGTGAGTCTGTGACACCGGGGGGCGGGGCTCGGTGTGTCTCTATGGCCCGGGGTGGCCCTCCTGTGCCGGGAATGGGGGGCCGGGATGGGCACCCCCAGGCCTATAGCTTCCTCTGTGTGTGCTGGGAATGGGGCTGCATGGACTGTGAGGGGCCCTGGGCTTGTGTCGGGGTGCAGCTGGGCCGCCATTGGCTTGCATGGAACTCAGGGAGGCTCTGGGGGGATGCTGGGAAATGTAGTCCTGTGTGTATGGGGCTGCCCTGCCTAATGGTTATATTAAAGGGGAACTTACCCCTGGGCTTAAAGTGTAAGATAAAGTATTCCCCCCCCTCCATTACTGTGCCCGGGGCATGGGCAGGAACCGTATGCCAGGTTAGGGCTTCCCCCCTCCATTACTGTGCCCGGGGCATGGGCAGGAACCGTATGCCAGGTTAGGGCTTCCCCCCCCCTCCATTACTGTGCCCGGGGCATGGGCAGGAACCGTATGCCAGGTTAGGGCTTCCCCCCCCCTCCATTACTGTGGCCCCGGGGCATGGGCAGGAACCGTATGCCAGCTTAGGGCTTCCCCCCTCCATTACTGTGCCCGGGGCATGGGCAGGAACCGTATGCCAGGTTAGGGCTTCCCCCCCCCTCCATTACTGTGCCCGGGGCATGGGCAGGAACCGTATGCCAGCTTAGGGCTTCCCCCCCTCCATTACTGTGCCCGGGGCATGGGCAGGAACCGTATGCCAGGTTAGGGCTTCCCCCCCCCATTACTGTGCCCGGGGCATGGGCAGGAACCGTATGCCAGGTTAGGGCTTCCCCCCCCCATTACTGTGCCCAGGGCATGGGCAGGAACCGTATGCCAGGTTAGGGCTTCCCCCCCCCCATTACTGTGCCCGGGGCATGGGCAGGAACCGTATGCCAGGTTAGGGCTTCCCCCCCCTCCATTACTGTGCCCGGGGCATGGGCAGGAACCGTATGCCAGGTTAGGGCTTCCCCCCCCATTACTGTGCCCCGGGGCATGGGCAGGAACCGTATGCCAGGTTAGGGCTTCCCCCCTCCATTACTGTGCCCGGGGCATGGGCAGGAACCGTATGCCAGGTTAGGGCTTCCCCCCCTCCATTACTGTGCCCGGGGCATGGGCAGGAACCGTATGCCAGGTTAGGGCTTCCCCCCCTCCATTACTGTGCCCGGGGCATGGGCAGGAACCGTATGCCAGGTTAGGGCTTCCCCCCTCCATTACTGTGCCCGGGGCATGGGCAGGAACCGTATGCCAGGTTAGGGCTTCCCCCCCTCCATTACTGTGCCCAGGGCATGGGCAGGAACCGTATGCCAGGTTAGGGCTTCCCCCCTCCATTACTGTGCCCGGGGCATGGGCAGGAACCGTATGCCAGGTTAGGGCTTCCCCCCCTCCATTACTGTGCCCGGGGCATGGGCAGGAACCGTATGCCAGGTTAGGGCTTCCCCCCCCCATTACTGTGCCCAGGGCATGGGCAGGAACCGTATGCCAGCTTAGGGCTTCCCCCCTCCATTACTGTGCCCGGGGCATGGGCAGGAACCGTATGCCAGGTTAGGGCTTCCCCCCTCCATTACTGTGCCCGGGGCATGGGCAGGAACCGTATGCCAGCTTAGGGCTTCCCCCCCTCCATTACTGTGCCCGGGGCATGGGCAGGAACCGTATGCCAGGTTAGGGCTTCCCCCCCCCATTACTGTGCCCGGGGCATGGGCAGGAACCGTATGCCAGGTTAGGGCTTCCCCCCCCCTCCATTACTGTGCCCGGGGCATGGGGCAGGAACCGTATGCCAGGTTAGGGCTTCCCCCCCCCATTACTGTGCCCGGGGCATGGGCAGGAACCGTATGCCAGGTTAGGGCTTCCCCCTCCATTACTGTGCCCGGGGCATGGGCAGGAACCGTATGCCAGCTTAGGGCTTCCCCCCCTCCATTACTGTGCCCGGGGCATGGGCAGGAACCGTATGTCAGGTTAGGGCTCCCCCCCCCCCTCCATTACTGTGCCCGGGGCATGGGCAGGAACCGTATGCCAGGTTAGGGCTCCCCCCCTCCATTACTTGTGCCCGGGGCATGGGCAGGAACCGTTATGCCAGGTTAGGGCTTCCCCCCCCCTCCATTACTGTGCCCGGGGCATGGGCAGGAACCGTATGCCAGGTTAGGGCTCCCCCCCTCCATTACTGTGCCCGGGGCATGGGCAGGAACCGTATGCCAGGTTAGGGCTTCCCCCCCCCATTACTGTGCCCAGGGCATGGGCAGGAACCGTATGCCAGCTTAGGGCTTCCCCCCTCCATTACTGTGCCCGGGGCCATGGGCAGGAACCGTATGCCAGGTTAGGGCTTCCCCCCTCCATTACTGTGCCCGGGGCATGGGCAGGAACCGTATGCCAGCTTAGGGCTTCCCCCCCTCCATTACTGTGCCCGGGGCATGGGCAGGAACCGTATGCCAGGTTAGGGCTTCCCCCCCCCATTACTGTGCCCGGGGCATGGGCAGGAACCGTATGCCAGGTTAGGGCTTCCCCCCCCCCTCCATTACTGTGCCCGGGGCATGGGCAGGAACCGTATGCCAGGTTAGGGCTTCCCCCCCCATTACTGTGCCCGGGGCATGGGCAGGAACCGTATGCCAGGTTAGGGCTTCCCCCCTCCATTACTGTGCCCGGGGCATGGGCAGGAACCGTATGCCAGCTTAGGGCTTCCCCCCCTCCATTACTGTGCCCGGGGCATGGGCAGGAACCGTATGTCAGGTTAGGGCTCCCCCCCCCCCCTCCATTACTGTGCCCGGGGCATGGGCAGGAACCGTATGCCAGGTTAGGGCTCCCCCCCTCCATTACTGTGCCCGGGGCATGGGCAGGAACCGTATGCCAGGTTAGGGCTTCCCCCCCCTCCATTACTGTGCCCGGGGCATGGGCAGGAACCGTTATGCCAGGTTAGGGCTCCCCCCCTCCATTACTGTGCCCGGGGCATGGGCAGGAACCGTATGCCAGGTTAGGGCTTCCCCCCTCCATTACTGTGCCCGGGGCATGGGCAGGAACCGTATGCCAGGTTAGGGCTTCCCCCCTCCATTACTGTGCCCGGGGCATGGGCAGGAACCGTATGCCAGGTTAGGGCTTCCCCCCTCCATTACTGTGCCCGGGGCATGGGCAGGAACCGTATGTCAGGTTAGGGCTTCCCCCCTCCATTACTGTGCCCGGGGCATGGGCAGGAACCGTATGCCAGGTTAGGGCTTCCCCCCCCTCCATTACTGTGCCCGGGGCATGGGCAGGAACCGTATGTCAGGTTAGGGCTTCCCCCCTCCATTACTGTGCCCGGGGCATGGGCAGGAACCGTATGTCAGGTTAGGGCTTCCCCCCTCCATTACTGTGCCCGGGGCATGGGCAGGAACCGTATGCCAGGTTAGGGTTTCCCCCCCCCCTCCATTACTGTGCCCGGGGCATGGGCAGGAACCGTATGCCAGGTTAGGGCTTCCCCCCTCCATTACTGTGCCCGGGGCATGGGCAGGAACCGTATGCCAGGTTAGGGCTTCCCCCTCCATTACTGTGCCCGGGCATGGGCAGGAACCGTATGCCAGGTTAGGGCTTCCCCCTCCATTACTGTGCCCGGGGCATGGGCAGGAACCGTATGCCAGGTTAGGGCTTCCCCCCCTCCATTACTGTGCCCGGGGCATGGGCAGGAACCGTATGCCAGGTTAGGGCTTCCCCCCCTCCATTACTGTGCCCGGGGCATGGGCAGGAACCGTATGCCAGGTTAGGGCTTCCCCCCTCCATTACTGTGCCCGGGGCATGGGCAGGAACCGTATGCCAGG
The DNA here is from genome assembly GCF_000004195.4 of Xenopus tropicalis. Classification (NCBI taxonomy): domain Eukaryota; kingdom Metazoa; phylum Chordata; class Amphibia; order Anura; family Pipidae; genus Xenopus; species Xenopus tropicalis. Next base: position 2,862,553 of record NC_030686.2, read on the forward strand.
TTAGGGCTTCCCCCCCTCCATTACTGTGCCCGGGGCATGGGCAGGAACCGTATGCCAGGTTAGGGCTTCCCCCCCTCCATTACTGTGCCCGGGGCATGGGCAGGAACCGTATGCCAGGTTAGGGCTTCCCCCCTCCATTACTGTGCCCGGGGCATGGGCAGGAACCGTATGCCAGGTTAGGGCTTCCCCCCCTCCATTACTGTGCCCGGGGCATGGGCAGGAACCGTATGCCAGGTTAGGGCTTCCCCCCCTCCATTACTGTGCCCGGGGCATGGGCAGGAACCGTATGCCAGGTTAGGGGCTTCCCCCCCCTCCATTACTGTGCCCGGGGCATGGGCAGGAACCGTATGCCAGGTTAGGGCTTCCCCCCCCCCCTCCATTACTGTGCCCGGGGCATGGGCAGGAACCATATGCCAGGTTAGGGCTTCCCCCCCTCCATTACTGTGCCGGGGCATGGGCAGGAACCGTATGCCAGGTTAGGGCTTCCCCCCCTCCATTACTGTGCCCGGGGCATGGGCAGGAACCGTATGCCAGGTTAGGGCTTCCCCCCTCCATTACTGTGCCCGGGGCATGGGCAGGAACCGTATGCCAGGTTAGGGCTTCCCCCCTCCATTACTGTGCCCGGGGCATGGGCAGGAACCGTATGCCAGGTTAGGGCTTCCCCCCCTCCATTACTGTGCCCGGGGCATGGGCAGGAACCGTATGCCAGGTTAGGGCTTCCTCCCTCCATTACTGTGCCCGGGGCATGGGCAGGAACCGTATGCCAGGTTAGGGCTTCCCCCCCTCCATTACTGTGCCCGGGGCATGGGCAGGAACCGTATGCCAGGTTAGGGCTTCCCCCCTCCATTACTGTGCCCGGGACATGGGCAGGAACCGTATGCCAGGTTAGGGCTTCCCCCCTCCATTACTGTGCCCCGGGGCATGGGCAGGAACCGTATGCCAGGTTAGGCTTCCCCCCCTCCATTACTGTGCCCGGGGCATGGGCAGGAACCGTATGCCAGGTTAGGGCTTCCCCCCTCCATTACTGTGCCCAGGGCATGGGCAGGAACCGTATGCCAGGTTAGGGCTTCCCCCCCTCCATTACTGTGCCCGGGGCATGGGCAGGAACCGTATGCCAGGTTAGGGCTTCCCCCCTCCATTACTGTGCCCGGGGCATGGGCAGGAACCGTATGCCAGGTTAGGGCTTCCCCCCTCCATTACTTTTTAATTGGTCTTGATGATTTATTTGTTATAGTTTTTGACCTATTTGACTCTTTGCAGCTTTCAAATGGGGGTCACTGACCCCGGCAGCCAAACCCTATTGCTCTGTGAGGCTCCAGTTTTATTGTTATTGTTACTTTTTATCCCTTATCTTTCTATTCAGCCCCTCCCCTATTCATATATCAGTCTCCCATCCAAACCTCTCCCTGGTTGCTAAGGTAATTTTGACCCTAGCAACCAAATAGCAGCTGAAACTCCAGACTGGAGAGCTGCTGAACTGAAAATGAAATAACTAAAAAACTAAAGATAATAAACAATGAAGACCAATTGCAAATTGCCTCAGAATATCCCTCTGTACATCAGGGATCCCCAACCTTTTTAGTTTTTGTTGCCCAGAAGCTGAAATATGAGCCCAGAATGCAGCGGTCGGATTGTGCCTTTAGCAAACAGGTTGGGTTCCACCGGGGGGAACGTTCCAGGATCCTCGGTTCTCGCCGGAATCCGGACTTCTCGGCTGTTGTCATTATTATTCCCTGTTTGTGTATTTTCTCTGACATTCATCTGTGCTGTGACCCTGAGTGGGGGTTATTTGGGGGCGGAGCTTAGGGCACCCTTTACTTGCCAGTGTGTGTTGTGCAGGGGGGATAATCTCGGAGGGGGGGGGGGGGGACGTGTGTAGTGTCCGGGTGGGGGGGCTGCCCATACACCTTCGGATTCTAGTCTTGCAGGGAATATGGATCATATATAGTGAATGTTCTGACGATGTTTTGCCAATTAATAACGGCCAATCGCACTCATGTTATATCCTGGAAACGCATGGGTATCATCAAATAGGCAATACATCGACTAAACGAGCAATCACCACGGGGGGACATTGTCGAGATGATAGTTCAGAGCCCCCACGGGGCCCAGGAAATACACAAAACTTCATTTTGTAGGATTATATCCGTGTGTGTATGGGCAGCTTAAAGGGGCGGTTCACCTTTAATTGAAATTTTCATGCAATGGGTGATTCTAAGCAACTTTTCCATTGGTCTTCATTATTTATCTGTTATAGTTTTTTAATTATTATCGTCTTCTAACGCTTTTGCAGCTTTCAAATGGGGGTCACTGACCCCGGCAGCCAAACCCTATTGCTCTGTGAGGCTACAATTGCATTATTGTTACTTATTATTTCATTCATATCTTTTTCTATTCATCTACCAGTTGAATCATTTAAACCACTCCCTGGTTGATAAGGTACTTTTGACCCTAGCAACCACTTAGCTGCTGAAGTTCCAAACTGGAGAGCTGCTGAAAAAAATTTAAATAATTATAAATGAAGACCAATTGCAAATTGTCTCAGAATATCACAAGGTGAACCCCCCTTATAAGACTTGCGTTGGCTTTCAGCACTTACCCTTTGTTTATTCAGCTGAGCCTGCCCGCAAGGTAAATAACAAGGACTCGGGTTTCTCTGTGTTCTGCATCTCTGGCCGCTCCGATTAATTAGCCCTCGTTAGATTAATCAGCCGTTAGCCCTCATTAATCAGCCGTTAGCCCTCATTAGATTACACCCCAGCTACATGAATAGGAAGAATAGCAAATAATAACACAGACTGCATAGGATCTAGCTCTAACTTCCCCTTTAATCTGTAGCGGTTCCCATTTCCCCCTGCAGTTCTGGTACTGGCAGCCCTCCTGCCGACTACGTTTCAGCCATGATTTCTCTCTGCATTGTTCTTAATGGCAATTGGTGCTCCCCAATCAACCCACTAATTAATCAGGTGTTTTTCTTGTATCTGGAAGATTTGCTAATTATGAAATCACACTCCCTCCTTGGGGCAAATTGGGCCTTCCAGTGATTGGTGCTGACCTGCCTTTTTCTCTTTCCTGTCCCACTCTGCTGTCCCTCCTGCCGGGGCTCTGACGGATCTGCACTCCAGGAACTGGATGAGGTACGGGCACTAAATCCAGTCTGCTATAGGGTATAGGGAATGCCTGGCAGCCGCCCCGTGTATTCTGCTCATAGTGTATAATAGGAGCAGTTACCCTGCCAGCCAAGCCTTCATAATGGCTCCTGGGTGCAATGTATAAGAGCAGATTAAAGGACAAGTCAACTCTAAATATAATTTTTTGCCTAATACACAAGGCAGCAGCCTGACAGACCTGACTCGCTGGGGGAGACTGACCCCTGAAACACTGTAACACAAGGCAGCAGCCTGACAGACCTGACTCGCTGGGGGGAGACTGACCCCTGAAACAGTGTAACACAAGGCAGCAGCCTGACAGACCTGACTCGCTGGGGGAGACTGACCCCTGAAACAGTGTAACACAAGGCAGCAGCCTGACAGACCTGACTCGCTGGGGGAGGCTGACCCCTGAAACAGTGTAACACAAGGCAGCAGCCTGACAGACCTGACTCGCTGGGGAGACTGACCCCTGAAACACTGTAACACAAGGCAGCAGCCTGACAGACCTGACTCGCTGGGGGAGACTGACCCCTGAAACACTGTAACACAAGGCAGCAGCCTGACAGACCTGACTCGCTGGGGGAGACTGACCCCTGAAACACTGTAACACAAGGCAGCAGCCTGACAGACCTGACTCGCTGGGGGAGACTGACTCCTGAAACAGTGTAACACAAGGCAGCAGCCTGACAGACCTGACTTGCTGGGGGAGACTGACCCCTGAAACACTGTAACACAAGGCAGCAGCCTGACAGACCTGACTCGCTGGGGGAGACTGACCCCTGAAACACTGTAACACAAGGCAGCAGCCTGACAGACCTGACTCGCTGGGGGAGACTGACCCCTGAAACAGTGTAACACAAGGCAGCAGCCTGACAGACCTGACTCGCTGGGGGAGACTGACCCCTGAAACAGTGTAACACAAGGCAGCAGCCTGACAGACCTGACTCGCTGGGGGAGACCGACCCCTGAAACAGTGTAACACAAGGCAGCAGCCTGACAGACCTGACTCGCTGGGGGAGACTGACCCCTGAAACAGTGTAACACAAGGCAGCAGCCTGACAGACCTGACTCGCTGGGGGAGACTGACCCCTGAAACACTGTAACACAAGGCAGCAGCCTGACAGACCTGACTCGCTGGGGGAGACTGACTCCTGAAACAGTGTAACACAAGGCAGCAGCCTGACAGACCTGACTCGCTGGGGGAGACTGACTGACTGAGAGTTTTACCATTCGGCCTACAGAACATAAATATCAGTGACACTTTCCCTTTGTTTTCCAGCTGGCCGATGATCGCATGGCATTGGTGTCCGGGCTGAGCTTGGATCCCGAGGCGGCCATTGGTGTGACCAAGCGTCTTCCTCCCAAATGGGTGGATGGGGTGGAGGAGGTAAGGATTTGCCTGTGAGCTGGTACTTGAAACTTGCTCTTACAGTGGCACTAGTTCTGCCCCCATGTGGTGGTGCTGGGGATGGCAGGCAGCTATTGGTCGCACCATGGAGCTCACTAGTCTCGGAACTTGGGCGTCCGATATCAACCTAAATAAATATATTCTCTTGTCTCATTGGCCGTTGCTGTTTTGATCTCCAGATCCAGTACGAAGTCACACGGATAAAGCAGAAGATGAAAGACCTGGCGAGTCTGCACGACAAGCACCTCAACCGCCCGACGTTAGACGACAGCACAGAGGAAGAGCACGCCATAGAAATAACTACTCAGGAGGTCACGCAGGTAATGTAGCGCCTTGCGTTTAAAGGGGAAGGCAAGGCTAAATCTGTGGGAGGTGCCAAATGTTAGGCGCCCCTGACACTTACCTGATACTCCTGTCCAGTGCTCCTGCTAGGAGAAACAAGCGCATTCACGCAGCACTTCCGCATCCCCGGCTTCATCGTATTGGCCACTCCTGATGTAGGGGGTTGTTTATAGAGAGGTCATTATCGCTTTTTAAACTCAATCATCTTATTACAGAGGAGTTAGTATGCAAGCAGAACATACACATTCACGCAGCACTTCCGCATCCCCTGCTTCATCGTATTGGCCACCCCTGATGTAGGGGGTTGTTTATAGAGAGGTCATTATAGCTTTTTAAACTCCATCATCTTATTACAGGGGAGTTAGTATGCAAGCAGGACAATTCCCCTGTACTGATTGGGTTTGCTCATGTAGCATCCTTACTACAGGCCCCTACAGTTGATTACTGCCCGATTAAGCACAGACCCCATTAGGATCCAGCAGCCTCACTGATTTTTCAATTAAGAGACAAACTGTCATTATTTTATTTCTCGCAGATGTTTCACCGCTGCCAGCGCTCCGTGCAGTCCTTACAGAGCCGGTGCCGACACTGCACGGAGCAGGAGGAGCGACTGCTGCGGAATGTGGTCTCTTCACTGGCGCAGTCGCTTCAGGACCTTTCCACCAACTTCCGACATACGCAGTCCGGGTATCTGAAACGTAAGTGTAACCCTGCGTTTGTATCACTATGCAGTAACTGAAAAACCTTAAAAATGAAGACCAATTGCAATATCAATGTCTACAACATATGAAAGGTTAATGTAAAGGTGAACTTCCCCTTTAATAACAAAAGATTCTTTTCTTCTTGTTCGCAGGGATGAAAAACCGAGAAGAGAGGTCCAAGCATTTTTTCGATACGTCGGTTCCTCTTATGGATGACGGGGAAGACAATACTCTGTACGATCGGGTGAGGACGGCCATCATTTATTGCAGGGGCTAAAGCTGAATATCTATACAAGTTTAAAGGAGAACTAAAGCCTGAAAATGAATTAATTGAATGCACCGAGCTAACCCCTAAGCTTAGGGGGTTGTTGGAAATGACTAATATATTAGATATAGATATCTATGTATAGTTATTGCTATCTCTATCTATAAATGCACTGTTGTCTGAGCTTAGGGACCGACTCACAGTATACACGGTTTTTATTGTGTGTGGAAATATAGCTTAAAAACCTGTATATTGTGGGTCGGACAACTGACAGCCCAGAGCAAAGAAAGTTGGGAGCTACTGGGTGCATCAAGTGCTGTGGTTGCCAATGAATTGTACTCCTCTAAATATAGAAGGAATGGGCTTTAAAAAGTATTGTTTTGGGATGATTTATTGAAAATTTCTCCAAAAACCCCACTAGCCCCGCCCATCTGTGCCACTTCCTGCTGCCTCCTTTCCCAGGCTGTGCAGGGGGGCGGCGGCACTGTAGGATAGGAGCCAATCAGCAGCCAGGCTGACCTGATAGGGAACTGAACCCTGTGTTTGTGTGAGTGCAGGGCTGTGATTGGCTCTCCCCCTCCTACTGTGCTTCTGGCAGGGACTGTTAGGACACGCCCACCCCTCATTTGAAACACAGACAGGGACCTGAGAGGATCTATAGGGAGCTCCAATAAAGGGGCCATTGTTACAGATAGGGTTAATATTTAGCCCTAGAGGGGCAATAGCAGTGCAGTATGGGATGTAGCCGATATCTTTTAGTTTGTTTGGTTTATGATACATATCATTTCTGCTTTACCCAATAGGGCTTTACAGAGGACCAGCTGGTCCTGGTGCAGCAGAACACATTAATGGTGGAAGAGAGAGAGCGAGAGCTGCGCCAGATTGTACAGTCCATCTCTGATCTGAACGAGGTGTTTAGAGAGCTGGCGGGAATGGTGGTAGAACAGGTGAGTGCCGCTCCAGTTGTTCTGATCTTGCAAACCCCTGTAACTTCTCTTATTGATTCCTTTTTTATTCAACCAGGGCACGGTTCTGGACAGAATTGACTATAATGTGGAACAGGCTTGTGTGAAAACAGAGGATGGTTTGAAACACTTACAGAAGGTGGGTAACTTCTCACTAGCGCCCCTCTGAGGCTTCTGCATACTCTGCAGTTTCCATAAACTTCCTGTTTAGTGTCAGCAGACACTAATTTATTTTCATATATGGATCATTTTGCTTGGGGGGAGCTGTTCAATATACACCTGGTGCTTTCTGAACTTAAGGCAGGTAATGAAGTAATGGGAAGGGAGCAAGATAGCAGCTCCCAGTAGGTATCAGAATAGCACTCAATAGTAAGAAATCCAAGTCCGGCTTGGGACTCCTCCAGTTACATGGGAGTAGGAGAAACAATAGGTTAGCTGAAAGCAGTTCTAATGTGTAGCGCTGGCTGAAAGCCCAGACTCAGGCACACTTTACTGCTGCGCTGCAAGTTGGAGTGATATCCCCCCCCCCCCCTCACCCCCAGCAGCCGATCAGCAGAACAATGGGAAGGGAGCAAGATAGCAGCTCCCAGTAGGTATCAGAATAGCACTCAATAGTAAGAAATCCAAGTCCGGCTTGGGACTCCTCCAGTTACATGGGAGTAGGAGAAACAATAGGTTAGCTGAAAGCAGTTCTAATGTGTAGCGCTGGCTGAAAGCCCAGACTCAGGCACACTTTACTGCTGCGCTGCAAGTTGGAGTGATATCCCCCCCCCCCCCCTCACCCCCAGCAGCCGATCAGCAGAACAATGGGAAGGGAGCAAGATAGCAGCTCCCAGTAGGTATCAGAATAGCACTCAATAGTAAGAAATCCAAGTCCGGCTTGGGACTCCTCCAGTTACATGGGAGTAGGAGAAACAATAGGTTAGCTGAAAGCAGTTCTAATGTGTAGAGCTGGCTGAAAGCTCAGACTCAGGCACACTTTACTGCTGCGCTGCAAGTTGGAGTGATATCCCCCCCACCCCCAGCAGCCGATCAGCAGAACAATGGGAAAGGGAGCAAGATAGCAGCTCCCAGTAGGTATCAGAATAGCACTCAATAGTAAGAAATCCAAGTCCGGTTTGGGACTCCTCCAGTTACATGGGAGTAGGAGAAACAATAGGTTAGCTGAAAGCAGTTCTAATGTGTAGCGCTGGCTGAAAGCTCAGACTCAGGCACAAGGCACTGAGATGGCGCCTACACACCAATATTACAGCTACAAATACATTTGTTGGTTGAAGAATAAAAGGTTAAATGGCAGAGGGAATTATTAGCTGTGTAACAGTGTCATTTAGAGATAAAAAGAATCGCGGTTATGTCATTAACAACCCTTCTGTGCCGATTATTATCTAATATCCGCCCCCCCCCACTTTGTGCCTTGCAGGCGGAGCAGTACCAGAAGAAGAACCGCAAGATGCTCGTCATTTTAATTTTGTTTGTAGTCGTGATAGTCCTCATTGTCGTGTTGATTGGCGTCAAGTCCAAATAGGTCATCCTTCCTTTTTTTTTTTTTTTTTTTTTAACCTTTTGAATTACAGTACAGATTTTCTTTTTCTTGTGTCTAAAGAAACCTAAAATAACAGATCCTGATTCATGAGAAGAACCGGCGCCTGGAAACCGATTACTTGCAGGGATCCATGGCGGCGCTGCCAGCTCTCGGCTCTGATTGGCTGCCTTTCTCTGAGACTTTATTGCATAAAGGACCAAAAGTTGTACGAATCTCTTCTAGAAAAGGAGTGACTCCTGCAGTCTGTAATCTGGAGCTGCTGTTCCTGGGCCAGAATTCTGGTTCTGTTTGCTGCTCGTGCCTGACACACCTGCTTTCTTCCTATAGGATTCAGTAACCGCCCCTTTTATCCCATCTGTTTATCCCATTTCATTGTGACTGGAGAAGTAGGAAGGACTGTTCAGGTTGGTTTAAGATGAGATGTTGTATGTCCAGTGTGTTTCTACTGCATTGTGTGACAGCTGCTGTCACTTTTAAATTCCTTCCCGCTGTCTCGTGGAGTAGGGGCTGTCATTTAGTACTGGCCTTGTGTGTCCGTGGTACAGATGCACCGAATCCAAGATCCAGGATTTGGCCTTTTTCAGCAGGGTTTGGATTTGGCCAAATCCACAGTCCTGGGCGAACCGGATGCTAATTAGGATTTGGAAGGGTTAAACGTCCGCATGAACATGGAAGTGTTCAGTATTCGGCCGAATCCCTTGGGAAGGATTCTGGGGTTCAGCTGAACCCCAAAAAACTGGGTTCGGTGCATCCTTAGTATGTTGTTTTCTGGGTTTCTATAAAGGGGTTGGTCACCTTTTTGAGTTAGTATGAAGCAGAAAATGATATTCTGAGACAGTTTGCAGTTGGTCTTCATTATTTATTTGTGTTTTTTTTTTATTTCTATTTTTGTTCAGCAGCTCCAGTTTGGAGTTTCAGCAGCTGTCTGGTTGCTAGGGTCCAAGTTACCTTAGCAACCAGGGAGTGGGTTGGATGAGAGACAGGAATGTGAATAGGGGAGGGGCTGAATAGAAAGATAAGGGATAAAAAGTAACAATAACAATAAAACTGGAGCCTCACAGAGCAATAGGGTTTGGCTGCCGGGGTCAGTGACCCCCCATTTAAAAGGGACCTGTCACCCTAAGAAACAATTCCAAATCCTTTTGTATCATATATATATATATCTCACACACTATTAAATCATCAATATCTGTTATAAATGTATTTAAAAATCTGAGCGGTCAATCATATATTGCCTGCCCCGCCTCTATGCCTACGGCATAGAGGCGGGGCAGGCAATATATGATTGACCGCTCAGATTTTTTAAATACATTTATGTGTGGATGACAGTTCCCCTTTAAAAACTGCAGCTATGGCAAGCCACTCAGAAACTATAAGAAATAAATAATGAAGACCAATTAGAAAGTTGCTTAGAATAGGTCATTCTTTAACATAAGGTGAACCGCCCCTTTAAGAGATCCCTTTGTCTCCAACTACTGTGAACTCCACTGTGTACGGCAGCCCCGGCGCCCCTAGGGCAGTTGGAAAGGCACATTGGGGGGGGGGGGGCAATTCTCTACTGTAAATGTGCTTTTTGTGTCCGGTTGCAGCAAAGCCCCCCCCCGTGCTCTGAGCCTTTTTATCACTACATTTGTCCTTTTGGGCCACGCTGCAACCTCTCTTGTAGGCTTATACATGTAATTAACTCTTTCTAGAAAGAATCGCCGACGTGTCTGTCGGACTTAATATGGACTTAGGTTAATTGCGACTACCCCCCCCCCCCCCAAATTCAGTTCTGAGTCTTTTGTGTCCAGAAGGAAATGAAGACCAATTGCAATTTGTTTCGGAATATCACACTCCACGTCATACTAATTGAAAAGTGATCAACCCCTTTAATTTACTGACACAGGAAGCGTCTCCTGCCACGTCTCTGCTCAGTTCTATAGGCGGGCGTATATGGGAAGATTCGCTCGTTTGGTGAGGTCGCCAAGTGGGCGGAACTTCCTGGTATGCCCACCTATATTATATAGGGCCAAATGATTGATTTACAAGGGTGGGCGTAGGTGCCATCGGATTGGGGGCCGCATAAACAAACCTGTCCAATCAAGTTCTGCCAGATATGGGTCGGGGAGGCCCAGACACAGGCAGATAAGCTGCTGAATTGGTCTGAAGGACGAGAATGGGCAGCTGGAATCTCCCCATGTATGTATGTAAGGCTGAGCAGGGGAACAGCAGGAGATGCTTCTGGCCTCAGTAACCCGAATGCCCTATTAACCCCTACTAATGACTGTGCCTGTTGGAGAAGGCCCTACTGATCCCCTAGGGACTCACAGGCGGAACGTCTCTGCTCACAGATAACAATTTCTTGCTGATGATTTTTGCTTTATTGAAATCATGACGGTTCATTGAAATTCATGTACAGTATTTTCCCACTGAACATAAGGAACGTCGGCCCCCCCAACGCTATTAACCCCTCGCCGCCCGTCGGACCTTGTGACCGTGTGTGTGTGATACGATCCATGAAGTGTTTCCAGATTGTGTGTATATTTGTAATTTAAGAAGATTGTAAGTACTGCGAAATATATTATTTTATTGAGTCCAACACTCGGCCGCTTTGTGCATTCTCTGGGGAGGAAGGGGTGTGTGTGTGTGTGTGTGTTTATGTATATATATATATATATATATATAACTATATATATAACTGGGTTGGTGACAACAGGATACACTTTTATATAACAACTTACCCTTTACTGTATGTCTAACCACCTGCAGAGGGTGGGTTGGTATGAGGGCCAAGCCATTTGCAGCTTTCACTAGCCAGAATAGACCTATATCAGTACTGTATGCAGCATGGCTATACTTCAGTGAAACCTGTGCCGCAGGCCGTAATGATCATTATGCAGCCACGCACATAAAGGCTGTATATAGGTTTTAGCAATGCTATATCCCAGGCCTGGACTGGGATTCAAAATAGGGCCCTGGAACAGCCCCCCCAGCAGCAGAGACTTTTGCACCCTATAGCCCCCCGACATTCCCAGAGCCCCCACATTACCAGCCTTATTGCTCCCCTGTCTAATGGAATAAACTAGCGCTGGGCACAGCTTCCCCTTGTTGCTATAGTTTATACATGAGCAGTGGCCGCTCCATGTTGTAGCACTTACCCTTCCCAGCTACAGTCAGGTACATACCCCCCAACATTTGAAAAATGAAAAGAGGGACAAAAAGATTTGGTGTGGGCAAATTTTTTTTGAACATGCCCACTTTTGTAGCCACGCCCCAATTACCACACCAATAGCCCCCATAGACAGTACCCCCCATACACAATGCCCCCTAGTAAGTGCCCCCATAGACCATACCCCCCATACACAATGCCCCCCTAGTAAGTGCCCCCATAGACAGTACCCCCCATACACAATGCCCCCCTAGTAAGTGCCCCCATACACAATGCCCCCATAGAGAGTGCCCCTCATACACAATGCCCCCCTAGTAAGTGCCCCCATAGACAGTACCCCCCCATACACAATGCCCCTCTAGTAAGTGCCCCCATAGACAGTACCCCCCATACATAATGCCCCCATAGAGAGTGCCCCTCATACACAATGCCCCCATAGAGAGTGCCCCTCATACACAATGCCCCCCTAGTAAGTGCCCCTATAGACAGTACCCCCATACACAATGCCCCCATAGAGAGTGCCCCTCATACACAATGCCCCCCTAGTAAGTGCCCCCATAGACAGTACCCCCCATACACAATGCCCCCCTAGTAAGTGCCCCCATAGACAGTACCCCCCATACACAATGCCCCCATAGACAGTACCCCCATACATATTGCCCCCATAGACAGTACCCCCCATACACAATGCCCCCATAGACAGTACCCCCATACACAATGCCCCCATAGACAGTACCCCCATACACAATGCCCCCCTAGTAAGTGCCCCCATAGACAGTGCCCCCATACACAATGCCCCCATAGACAGTGCCCCCCATACACAATGCCCCCATAGACAGTGCCCCCCATACACAATGCCCCCATAGACAGTGCCCCCATACACAATGCCCCCATAGACAGTGCCCCTCATAGACGCTCCTTGTGCAGCGGTGACAGGCCCTTTTATAAGGTTGTGCCCCGTGTGTACTGACGTCACACTTGCCCACAGGCGCAACCGTATAAAAGGGCCTGTCAACGCCGCAGAAGAAGAAGGAGCGCCCGGCTCCAGCCAGTGCATCCCGCTGTGCTCCATAGTTCCATGAATGTCCAGCGTTTCCATAATCTATTGTGTAATCCACAGAATGTCATAAGAGAGACGCTGATTTTTCAGGAGTTGCCCTGATTTAACCTGCCCCCCCCCCCCCCAGGCACAGGGGCACAAAGGATTTGCTGAAACTGTCTGTCACTCCTTTCAAACTCTGTTGCTCTTTTGGTTCTGCCCAGAGGGGGGTACAGTAAGTGGTATATTCCACCAAATGATATAAATGTTCTCTCAGAGTCGGACGCCACCTAGTGACAGAGCTGGAATTAGTCTTTATATATAACTGACTGGAGGAACTGGGGGAGGCGGCGCTGGGGGACGGATGCGGTTCACGCCTCATTTAGCGCGGCCGCGTACATTACATAAACAGAGGCTGTACGGCGAGTGAAAGCGAGGCTTGGCACGCAGGGCAGAGCTCTAGCCGGAAGTACAGTCCGCGCTGTCATGGCCAATGTGCGGCTGGAGTTCAGAAGCAGCGCCGGGGATGCTGATCCTCAGGCCAGGCCTCTACTGGTGCTCGGGCAGCTGCCCAACCTGCAACGGGCCCCCTGGGCGGAACTGAAGGGGAAGCTCTTCCCGAAAGTCACCGAAGAGGTGAGAGGAGAGGGAATTAGTTCTTGTTATATGTCCCTATGCCCGGTGCCTGCACTCATTCCACTGTTACTATGAGAGAGGGTGCGTAGCAACATAGGCTTCCCCTAAAGGGAGAGAGAAATTACCCCCATTGTACCCCCAGAGAGAGAGGAGAATTACCCCCCCCCCTTGTACCCCCAGAGAGAGAGGAGAATTACCCCCCCTTGTACCCCCAGAGAGAGAGGAGAATTACCCCCCCTTGTACCCCAGAGAGAGAGGAGAATGACCCCCCCTTGTACCCCAGAGAGAGAGGAGAATTACCCCCCCCCTTGTACCCCCAGAGAGAGAGGAGAATTACCCCCCCCTTGTACCCCCAGAGAGAGAGAGGAGAATGACCCCCCCTTGTACCCCCAGAGAGAGAGGAGAATGACCCCCCCCTTGTACCCCCAGAGAGAGAGGAGAATGACCCCCCCTTGTACCCCCAGAGAGAGAGGAGAATTACCCCCCCTTGTACCCCCAGAGAGAGAGGAGAATGACCCCCCTTGTACCCCCAGAGAGAGAGGAGAATGACCCCCCCTTGTACCCCCAGAGAGAGAGGAGAATTACCCCCCCCTTGTACCCCCAGAGAGAGAGGAGAATGACCCCCCTTGTACCCCCAGAGAGAGAGGAGAATGACCCCCCTTGTACCCCCAGAGACAGAGAAGAGAATGACCCCCCTTGTACCCCCAGAGAGAGAGGAGAATGACCCCCCCTTGTACCCCCAGAGAGAGAGGAGAATGACCCCCCCCTTGTACCCCCAGAGAGAGAGAGGAGAATGGCCCCCCTTGTACCCCCAGAGAGAGAGGAGAATGACCCCCCCTTGTACCCCCAGAGAGAGAGGAGAATGACGCCCCTTGTACCCCCAGAGAGAGAGAGGAGAATGACCCCCCTTGTACCCCCAGAGAGAGAGGAGAATGACCCCCCCATGTACCCCCAGAGAGAGAGAGGAGAATGACCCCCCCTTGTACCCCCAGAGAGAGAGGAGAATGACGCCCCTTGTACCCCCAGAGAGAGAGAGGAGAATGACCCCCCCTTGTACCCCCAGAGAGAGAGGAGAATGACGCCCCTTGTACCCCCAGAGAGAGAGGAGAATGACCCCCCCCCTTGTACCCCCAGAGAGAGAGGAGAATGACCCCCCTTGTACCCCCAGAGAGAGAGGAGAATGACCCCCCCCCTTGTACCCCCAGAGAGAGAGGAGAATGACCCCCCTTGTACCCCCAGAGAGAGAGGAGAATGACCCCCCCCCTTGTACCCCCAGAGAGAGAGGAGAATGACCCCCCCATGTACCCCCAGAGAGAGAGAGGAGAATGACCCCCCATGTACCCCCAGAGAGAGAGAGGAGAATGACCCCCCCATGTACCCCCAGAGAGAGAGAGGAGAATGACCCCCCCTTGTACCCCCAGAGAGAGAGGAGAATGACGCCCCTTGTACCCCCAGAGAGAGAGAGGAGAATGACCCCCCTTGTACCCCCAGAGAGAGAGGAGAATGACCCCCCCCCTTGTACCCCCAGAGAGAGAGGAGAATGACCCCCCTTGTACCCCCAGAGAGAGAGGAGAATGACGCCCCTTGTACCCCCAGAGAGAGAGAGGAGAATGACCCCCCTTGTACCCCCAGAGAGAGAGGAGAATGACCCCCCCATGTACCCCCAGAGAGAGAGGAGAATGACCCCCCCCCTTGTACCCCCAGAGAGAGAGGAGAATGACCCCCCCTTGTACCCCCAGAGAGAGAGGAGAATGACCCCCCCCCTTGTACCCCCAGAGAGAGAGGAGAATGACCCCCCTTGTACCCCCAGAGAGAGGGGAGAATGACCCCCCTTGTACCCCCAGAGAGAGAGGAGAATGACCCCCCCCCCCTTGTACCCCCAGAGAGAGAGGAGAATGACCCCCCTTGTACCCCCAGAGAGAGAGGAGAATGACCCCCCCTTGTACCCCCAGAGAGAGAGGAGAATGACCCCCCCTTGTACCCCCAGAGAGAGAGGAGAATGACCCCCCCTTGTACCCCCAGAGAGAGAGGAGAATTACCCCCCCCTTGTACCCCCAGAGAGAGAGGAGAATGACCCCCCCTTGTACCCCCAGAGACAGAGAGGAGAATGACCCCCCTTGTACCCCCAGAGAGAGAGAGGAGAATGACCCCCCCCTTGTACCCCCAGAGAGAGAGGAGAATGACCCCCCCTTGTACCCCAGAGAGAGAGGAGAATGACCCCCCCTTGTACCCCCAAAGAGAGAGGAGAATGACCCCCCCTTGTACCCCCAGAGACAGAGAGGAGAATGACCCCCCTTGTACCCCCAGAGAGAGAGGAGAATGACCCCCCCTTGTACCCCCAGAGAGAGAGGAGAATGACCCCCCCTTGTACCCCCAGAGAGAGAGAGGAGAATGACCCCCCCTGTACCCCCAGAGAGAGAGGAGAATGACCCCCCCCTTGTACCCCCAGAGAGAGAGGAGAATGACCACCCCTTGTACCCCCAGAGAGAGAGAGGAGAATTACCCCCCTTGTACCCCCAGAGAGAGAGGAGAATGACCCCCCCTTGTACCCCCAGAGAGAGAAGAGAATGACCCCCATTGTACCCCCAGAGAGAGAGGAGAATGACCCCCCCTTGTACCCCCAGAGAGAGAGAGGAGAATGACCCCCCCTGTACCCCCAGAGAGAGAGGAGAATGACCCCCCCCCTTGTACCCCCAGAGAGAGAGGAGAATGACAGTAGATGAGCCCCCGGCTGAGGGGCCGTAACAGCAGTTTGTTAGTCATTTCACCCCCACAGTGCCGGGCGCCGCGTCAGCATTTCTCTATTTTATCAGCTTTTCCTCAATGGACTCTGTCCCTATTGTACTGATACAACTTTATGGTTACTTTTTATTGGGGTGTTGCATAACTGTCACTCTCTGCACTGCTGGTTCTGACTCCTGATACAACTCCCCAATACCCATTCATTCCTCATTCTCACTGGGTTTATAGTTATGTGTAACTGTCACTGTGTCTGTCCCTTTCCCTTCCCTGCACTGTTGGTTCTGACTCCTGATACAACTCCCCAATATCCATTCATCCCTCATTCTCACTGGGTTTATAGTTATGTGTAACTGTCACTGTGTCTGTCCCTTTCCCTTCCCTGCACTGCTGGTTCTGACTCCTGATACAACTCCCCAATATCCATTCATCCCTCATTCTCACTGGGTTTATAGTTATGTGTAACTGTCACTGTGTCTGTCCCTTCCCTGCACTGCTGGTTCTGACTCCTGATACAACTCCCCAATACCCATTCATCCCTCATTCTCACTGGGTTTATAGTTATGTGTAACTGTCACTGTGTCTGTCCCTTTCCCTTCTCTGCACTGCTGGTTCTGACTCCTGATACAACTCCCCAATATCCATTCATCCCTCATTCTCACTGGGTTTATAGTTATGTGTAACTGTCACTGTGTCTGTCCCTTTCCCTTCCCTGCACTGCTGGTTCTGACTCCTGATACAACTCCCCAATATCCATTCATCCCTCATTCTCACTGGGTTTATAGTTATGTGTAACTGTCACTGTGTCTGTCCCTTTCCCTTCCCTGCACTGCTGGTTCTGACTCCTGATACAACTCCCCAATACCCATTCATCCCTCATTCTCACTGGGTTTATAGTTATGTGTAACTGTCACTGTGTCTGTCCCTTTCCCTTCCCTGCACTGCTGGTTCTGACTCCTGATACAACTCCCCAATACCCATTCATCCCTCATTCTCACTGGGTTTATAGTTATGTGTAACTGTCACTGTGTCTGTCCCTTTCCCTTCCCTGCACTGCTGGTTCTGACTCCTGATACAACTCCCCAATACCCATTCATCCCTCATTCTCACTGGGTTTATAGTTATGTGTAACTGTCACTGTGTCTGTCCCTTTCCCTTCCCTGCACTGCTGGTTCTGACTCCTGATACAACTCCCCAATATCCATTCATCCCTCATTCTCACTGGGTTTATAGTTATGTGTAACTGTCACTGTGTCTGTCCCTTTCCCTTCCCTGCACTGCTGGTTCTGACTCCTGATACAACTCCCCAATATCCATTCATTCCTCATTCTCACTGGGTTTATAGTTATGTGTAACTGTCACTGTGTCTGTCCCTTTCCCTTCCCTGCACTGCTGGTTCTGACTCCTGATACAACTCCCCAATATCCATTCATTCCTCATTCTCACTGGGTTTATAGTTATGTGTAACTGTCACTGTGTCTGTCCCTTTCCCTTCCCTGCACTGCTGGTTCTGACTCCTGATACAACTCCCCAATACCCATTCATTCCTCATTCTCACTGGGTTTATAGTTATGTGTAACTGTCACTGTGTCTGTCCCTTTCCCTTCCCTGCACTGCTGGTTCTGACTCCTGATACAACTCCCCAATATCCATTCATTCCTCATTCTCACTGGGTTTATAGTTATGTGTAACTGTCACTGTGTCTGTCCCTTTCCCTTCCCTGCACTGCTGGTTCTGACTCCTGATACAACTCCCCAATACCCATTCATTCCTCATTCTCACTGGGTTTATAGTTATGTGTAACTGTCACTGTGCCTGTCCCTTTCCCTTCCCTGCACTGCTGGTTCTGACTCCTGATACAACTCCCCAATACCCATTCATTCCTCATTCTCACTGGGTTTATAGTTATGTGTAACTGTCACTGTGTCTGTCCCTTTCCCTTCCCTGCACTGCTGGTTCTGACTCCTGATACAACTCCCCAATATCCATTCATTCCTCATTCTCACTGGGTTTATAGTTATGTGTAACTGTCACTGTGTCTGTCCCTTTCCCTTCCCTGCACTGCTGGTTCTGACTCCTGATACAACTCCCCAATACCCATTCATTCCTCATTCTCACTGGGTTTATAGTTATGTGTAACTGTCACTGTGTCTGTCCCTTTCCCTTCCCTGCACTGCTGGTTCTGACTCCTGATTTCCATTCCTTACTAGATATGGCAGAGTGCCCTGAGCTCGCTGAGCCCCAACCCTACAGACAACTGCCCCCTGTACCTGAACTTTGCTACCGTGGCCGCGTTGCCCTCCCGAGTCAGCCGGCACAACAGCCCCTCAGCAGCGCATTTTATTACCCGGCTGATCCGTAACAGCCTCCCCGGGGGGGCAAACCGCTGTATCTTGGTAAGTCCCCAGACCGAGTGTTCTTGACTGGTTTGTATAATGGACTCTTCCATATCTGTTATTCCTATTTGTACTAGGGGGTGGGGCTTAACCTTTCCAGTCTAACAACATGGCTGCCTCAGTAACAAAATGGCAGATCGTTTCCCTCTGTTGTTCTGGTTGTTTCTGGTCCAGTAATGTAACTTGTGGGTTCTAGATGGTTTGCGAGCGCTCGGAGGTATTCGCCAGCGCCTGCGCCATCGCCCGGGCCTTCCCGCTTTTCAGCCGCCGCTCCAGCGCCTCCCGCCGGGCAGACAAGAAGAGCGTGGTGGTGGAGTTCCTTGTTACCGGGCAGAACAACGGCCCTATGGAAGAGTCCACTCTGAAGGTACATTAACCCCCTCCTGCCCGTCTCCCCGTCCCGTTCTGCCCGCCTGTGCCAACGTTCTTACTCTGTCTCTGCCAGTGCTTGGAGAGTGCCACGGAAGGGGTGCGGCTGGCCGCTCGCATTGTGGATACTCCGTGTAGTGAAATGAACACCGATCACTTTGTGGAGGTCAGTACCCCCCCTCCTGCGTAATGGATCTGCCATTTCCTGCTGTAATGTGATTGGCTCAACCGTAAGTAACTGTCCCGTCTCTTCCCAGGAGATTAAGGCTGTGGCGCGGGACCTGGGGATCACTCCGCTCATTATAAGGGACGAGGAGCTGAATCAGAGAGGATTCGGAGGTACTTCATTTCCCAGGGTGCCACAGTCATGTGACCTGTGCTCTGATAAACTTCATTTACACTTTACTGCTGCGCTGCAAGTTGGAGTGATATCCCCCCCCCTCACCCCCAGCAGCCGATCAGCAGAACAATGGGAAGGGAGCAAGATAGCAGCTCCCAGTAGGTATCAGAATAGCACTCAATAGTAAGAAATCCAAGTCCGGCTTGGGACTCCTCCAGTTACATGGGAGTAGGAGAAACAATAGGTTAGCTGAAAGCAGTTCTAATGTGTAGCGCTGGCTGAAAGCTCAGACTCAGGCACACTTTACTGCAGCGCTGCAAGTTGGAGTGATATCCCCCCCTCCCCCCCAGCAGCCGATCAGCAGAACAATGGGAAGGGAGCAAGATAGCAGCTCCCAGTAGGTATCAGAATAGCACTCAATAGTAAGAAATCCAAGTCCGGCTTGGGACTCCTCCAGTTACATGGGAGTAGGAGAAATAGGTTAGCTGAAAGCAGTTCTAATGTGTAGCGCTGGCTGAAAGCTCAGACTCAGGCACACTTTACTGCTGCGCTGCAAGTTGGAGTGATATCCCCCCCCCCTCACCCCCAGCAGCCGATCAGCAGAACAATGGGAAGGGAGCAAGATAGCAGCTCCCAGTAGGTATCAGAATAGCACTCAATAGTAAGAAATCCAAGTCCGGCTTGGGACTCCTCCAGTTACATGGGAGTAGGAGAAACAATAGGTTAGCTGAAAGCAGTTCTAATGTGTAGTGCCGGCTCCTTACATAGACAGGTAGGTAACAGGGTTCATATATTTACTTTTTAGGCATCTACGGCGTGGGAAAAGCAGCAGAACACCCCCCTGCCCTGGTGATCCTAAGCCACGCCCCCGAGGGAGCCACTCAAACCATTGCCTGGGTGGGAAAAGGCATTGTGTATGACACCGGCGGACTCAGCATTAAGGGGAAGGTAAACCTCTGCCTTTATATCCTGAATCTCCCATATCTGTGAGCCAGACTCACCCCGTGTGTTTCTGTTTGGGGCAGACCACCATGCCGGGAATGAAGAGAGACTGTGGGGGAGCAGCGGCAGTTCTGGGAGCCTTTAAAGCAGCTGTGAAGCAGGTAAATATATAATATAACTTAATATATAACATAATAGGGATCCAGTGAGCCTGTTTGCCCATAGCGATGCCCTGTGTCCGTGCCAGCTTAGCTGTCCTACTGTGGTTGGCAGGTTCTGCCCCCTGGGGAAAGGGCAACTCAGTCAACTGGCAGCCATTTTGTTTAAGGTTTTTTTTCTGCTCTGACTTATAGGGTTTCAAGGACAATCTTCATGCCGTCTTCTGTTTGGCGGAGAATTCCGTGGGTCCCAAAGCCACGAGGCCGGATGATATCCACGTGCTGTATTCTGGGAAGTAAGGAGCCTCTCTTTATAGTCATAGGGCTCCGGAAACATTGCTTCCCTGTAACCTGCAAGTATAGAATATCTGTATACCGAGCACCTACTCCCAGCAGCCTCTGACTCCCGGGGGCTTCTGGGTAATGCTGGAGGGTATTAAGAGCCACAGAATGGGTGCTTTCATGATTAAGTAATAAGTTTGTTAAAGGGATAGTTCACCCTAAAATAACACTTAGCTCTCCATTTGGTATTTTAGCTGCTATCTGGTTGCTTGGGTCATTTTTACCCTAGTAACCAGGCAGTGGTTTACACGAGAGATAGGAACGTGAATAGGGGAGGGGCTGAATAGAAAGATAAGGAATAAACAGTAACAATAATAATAAAACTGGAGCCTCACAGAGCAATAGGTTTTGGCTGCCGGGGTCAGTTATCCTGTTGCTAGGGCTCAAATTACCTTAGCAACCACGGAGTGGTTTGAATGAGAGGCTGGTATATGAATAGGGGAGGGGCTGAATAGAAAGATAAGGAATAAAAAGTAACAATAAAACTGGAGCCTCACAGAGCAATAGGGTTTGGCTGCCGGGGTCAGTGACCCCCATTTGAAAGCTGCAAAGATGTAGACGAGAAAGGAAAATAATTCAAAAACTATATAAAAAAAAAAAAAGTTGCTAGGAATAGGGCATTATATCAGATCAAACGTAAAGGTGAACCGCCCCTTTAAATGGAGGGACGTTATTGGCTGCTGAGGACCAATGAGTTCAGGTCTAAACCCCTCCTGTTTCCTTCCTGTGTCTGACAGAACGGTCGAGATAAACAACACGGACGCAGAAGGCAGGTTGGTACTGGCCGACGGGGTCTCCTACGCCTGCAAAGATCTGGGGGCTGATATCATTTTGGACATGGCAACTCTAACGGGGGCCCAGGTATGT
This sequence comes from Xenopus tropicalis, assembly GCF_000004195.4. Taxonomy (NCBI): domain Eukaryota; kingdom Metazoa; phylum Chordata; class Amphibia; order Anura; family Pipidae; genus Xenopus; species Xenopus tropicalis. The sequence continues at coordinate 2,883,908 of NC_030686.2, forward strand.
ACGGGGTATAGGGATATATAAAGCAGGGGTGGGCAAACTACGGCCCGCGGGCCACATCCTGCCCGCCGACTCCGGCCCCCTTAAAAGAATTATGGGCCCTGATTGGTTGCATCCAGTGCGTGCATGTGATGTCAGCACACACGGGGCACAACCATATAAAAGGATGCAGCGGGGAGCCATAGGGAGCTGCAGGTCACTGGGGGGGGGAGATGGAGGGTGCTGGGAAGGATGCTGGGGAATGGAGCTGCAGGATGCTGGGGGTGGAGCAGAAGGATGCTGGGGGGGGGCTGGGGAATGGAGCTGCAGGGTGCTGGGGGTGGAGAAGAAGGATGCTGGGGCGGGAGCTGGAGGGTGCTGGGAAGGATGTTGTGGGGGAGCTGGGGAATGGAGCTGCAGGGTGCTGGGGGTTGAGCAGAAGGATGCTGGGGGGGGAGCTGGGGAATGGAGCTGCAGGGTGCTGCGGGTGGAGAAGAAGGATGCTGGGGCGGGAGCTGGAAGATGCCGGGGGGGTAGCTGGAGGATGTTGAGGAAGATTCTGGGGAGTGAACCTGGAGGATGTTGAGGAGGATGCTGGGGGTGGGGAGCTGGAGGATGCTGGGGGTGGGGAGCTGGAGGATGCTAGGGGGTGGGGAGCTGGAGGATGCTGGGGGTGGGGAGCTGGAGGATGCTAGGGGTTGGGGAGCTGGAGGATGCTGGGGAGTGGAGCTGGAGGATGTTGAGGAGGATGCTGGGGTGGGGAGCTGGAGGATGCTGGGGGGAGCTGGAGGATGCTGGGGGTGGGGAGCTGGAGGATGCTAGGGGTTGGGGAGCTGGAGGATGCTGGGGAGTGGAGCTGGAGGATGTTGAGGAGGATGCTGGGGTGGGGAGCTGGAGGATGCTGGGGGGAGCTGGAGGATGCTGGGGGTGGGGAGCTGGAGGATGCTGGGGGTGGGGAGCTGGAGGATGCTGGGGGTGGGGAGCTGGAGGATGTTGGGGAGGATGCTGGGGGGAGCTGGAGGATGCTGGGGAGTGGAGCTGGAGGATGTTGGGGAGGATGCTGGGGGGGAGCTGGAGGATGCTGGGGAGTGGAGCTGCAGGATGTTGGGGAGGATGCTGGGTGGGGGCTGAGAGGCCCTGTGATTTCTGATGGCAGCCGTGGGCGTAACGCTTGCCCGGCCCGTCTGTAAATCAATGTGGCCCCTGAGCCAAAAAGTTTGCCCACCCCTGATATAAAGGGAAGGGGGGAAGCATTTACCTGCAGTACAGCTGCTTCCAACCCCCCTGCTAATGTATTCCCCCCCCCCTACATCTGCTTCTCTGTATCCAGCCCTCAGTGTCCCCCTCTCTGTTCCTTTTGTGTGTCCCAAATGTCCTTAAATGGCTTTACTGACAGGTTTCAGCTCTATGGGAAGGTCAGTCCCCCCCCCCCACCCCACCCGACCCTGACACCCCGTATCTCTGTTACACCATGAAATCTAATCCGTCGCTGCACCTTCAGTAAAGCGCCTCGTGTTTGGCTCTGTGTCTCTCATACACCCAATGGGAATATGTAACATAGTAGCTGAGCTTGGAAAAAGAACCTTGGGCTTTAACCTTTCGTTGGCTTCTAGTTTATCCAGATAAAATACATTTAAAGCTTATTGCTATTGCCTCAGGTAGGGCAGGTTACACTGGGTCCATAAAGGGGTAACTATTGGGGCACGAGCAGTATTTGGGGGGGGGGGAGTAGCAGGACTTTTGCTTTGTTACCAATTGCCCTCCCCCCCCCCAGGGCATTGCAACCGGTAAATACCACGCCGCCGTCCTGACCAACAGCGAGGAGTGGGAAGCCGCGTGCGTCAAAGCCGGGAGGAAATGCGGGGACCTCGTCCACCCCCTGGTTTATTGCCCCGAGCTGCACTTCAACGAGTTTTCCTCAGCCGTGGCTGATATGAAGAACTCTGTGGCCGTGAGTATTAAGGATTTGCCCCCCTATGTGCCGGCGCATCTCTGACTACTGGTACCCACACCATGAGACTGTTTGGTCCCCCCTATGTGCCGGCGCAGGTCCGACTACTGGTACCCACACCATGAGACTGTTTGGTCCCCCCTATGTGCCGGCGCAGGTCCGACTACTGGTACCCACACCATGAGACTGTTTGGTCCCCCCTATGTGCCGGCGCAGGTCCGACTACTGGTACCCACACCATGAGACTGTTTGGTCCCCCCTATGTGCCGGCGTAGGTCCGACTACTGGTACCCACACCATGAGACTGTTTGATTGGTCCCCCCTATGTGCCGGCGCAGGTCCGACTACTGGTACCCACACCATGAGACTGTTTGATTGGTCCCCCCTATGTGCCGGCGCAGGTCCGACTACTGGTACCCACACCATGAGACTGTTTGATTGGTCCCCCCTATGTGCCGGCGCAGGTCCGACTACTGGTACCCACACCATGAGACTGTTTGATTGGTCCCCCCTATGTGCCGGCGCAGGTCCGACTACTGGTACCCACACCATGAGACTGTTTGGTCCCCCCTATGTGCCGGCGCAGGTCCGACTACTGGTACCCACACCATGAGACTGTTTGATTGGTCCCCCCTATGTGCCGGCGCAGGTCCGACTACTGGTACCCACACCATGAGACTGTTTGATTGGTCCCCCCTATGTGCCGGCGCAGGTCCGACTACTGGTACCCACACCATGAGACTGTTTGATTGGTCCCCCCTATGTGCCGGCGCAGGTCCGACTACTGGTACCCACACCATGAGACTGTTTGATTGGTCCCAGGGAAATGCCGCCGGGTAGTGCAGGTTAAAGGGAAAGTTCAGTGTAGAAATGAAACTGGGTACAACAGACGGACTGGGCAAAATAAAACATTTCCATATAGTTAGTTAGGGAAAAATGTCATCTATAAAGGCTGGAGTGGGCAGATGTCTAACATAATAGCCAGAACACTACTTCCTGCTTCAGCTCTGTTACGAGTCAGTAACCAATCAGTGACTTGAGGGGGGGACATATGGAGCATAACTGTTCAGTTGGTTCTTGAGCAGCAGGTCAGATTCAAACTCAAACTAACTGACAGTTATGCCCCCCTCAAGTCACTGATTGGTTACTGACATGTAACAGAGCTGAAGCAGGAAGTAGTGTTCTGGCTATTATGTTAGACTGCCCACTTTATAAATTACATTTTCCCTAACTAACTATATTGAAATGTTTTGTTTTGCCCAGTCCGTCTATTACCCCCCTGTCTTGTTACAATTTCTGAATTAATTTTGTTTATAAAGTTTAGGCCATAATTCCCTTTATCTCCAGTTCTGCGGGATTATGCCCCGCCCCCTGCGCTTGTGATGCCCAAGTAAATCTGTTCTTTATCCCTCAGGACCGGGAGAATGCACAGAGCTCCTGCGCCGGCCTCTTTATTGCCTCCCACATCGGGTTCGACTGGCCTGGGGTGTGGGTGCACGTGGACATCGCGTCTCCTGTCCATGCTGTGAGTATTGCCTCGTGGCCCAAGGGAACATCCATGGGGCTAGCCATATTCTTCATTTCCCAGCGTGCCACAGCCATGTGACCTGTGCTCTGATAAACTTCACTCACACTTTACTGCTGCGCTGCAAGTTGGAGTGATACCCCCCCCCCCCCTCACCCCCAGCAGCCGATCAGCAGAACAATGGGAAGGGAGCAAGATAGCAGCTCCCAGTAGGTATCAGAATAGCACTCAATAGTAAGAAATCCAAGTCCAGCTTGGGACTCCTCCAGTTACATGGGAGTAGGAGAAACAATAGGTTAGCTGAAAGCAGTTTTAATGTGTAGCGCTGGCTGAAAGCTCAGACTCAGGCACACTTTACTGCTGCGCTGCAAGTTGGAGTGATACCCCCCCCCCTCACCCCCAGCAGCCGATCAGCAGAACAATGGGAAGGGAGCAAGATAGCAGCTCCCAGTAGGTATCAGAATAGCACTCAATAGTAAGAAATCCAAGTCCGGCTTGGGACTCCTCCAGTTACATGGGAGTAGGTGAAACCTAGTGCATCCCTACCCATTGGTGCCATGATGTAACCCCCCCCCCATTCTTGTTCCCACAGGGTGAAAGAGCCACGGGTTTCGGGGTGGCCCTGCTCCTCTCCTTGTTCGGCCGCGCCTCTGAGGACCCCCTACTGAACATGGTCTCCCCGCTGGGAGAAGACAATATCACAGACAACAGCGACGAGAGAGATTCCAAAAGACGTCGGCTGGTGTAAACCTGCTCCCCCCCGAGGTTATTGCCGGACCCCTTACAGGGCAGTTCTGATACTGTACCCCCCCGGCTGTTATGTAATACGCGCACTGTCATTGTTTATTCTCCTTTGCATTGACACATGGGGGTGATATAATTTCTACTGACATATACTGCTTTTTGGTGTAAAAATGCTCCTCCAGTTCATCGCCAACCACTAATTATCACTCCAATTGAACCCCCTCCGCTGTGGTGTTGCCCCAGAGATGTAAAGAAAGTGATCCACCCCCCCCCCGCCCCCCCCATCTCCACAGTTTTCTCTTTGTAACCTTTTTATTAATGCTTTTCAGCAGAATACAAATCATTTGTTCGAATGCAACGCCTGCCGAGCGTATTTGTTCCATTCGCCCCAGTCTCTAATACCCCCCCCCGGGGCATTAATCCTCGTGTTTCTCCCTGGTCCACTTGATCATGGTTTCGGGAGACCTGTAGAGGAAGATGAGTTTAGCGAAGAGCTGCTCCTCCAGGTCCAGGTCGCCGGTCTCCCTCACCAGGAAGATGTCGGTGCAGAGTTTCAGGATCCGATCCACGTTGGGCAGCTCCTCGAACATGATGGAACGCGAGATCCCGTTGAAGAATTCCCGGATGAATTTGCCGATGACCAGGACGACGGACATGTAGAGGCCGACGATGCTGCGAGGTTGGATACAGCAAGCAATGGGTTAATAGACAGAACTTGGCCGGATCTTGGTTCCTAAATCTAGAACAGGGGTGGCCGGACTAGGAAATCGGGCCGACGTGGAATCCCCGGCTTGATCGTGGTCCACCAGAAATCCACAGGGATCGAATGTTGGACCGCGATCAACGTATTGGCCACCCCTGATCTAGGAGGTGCAACCAGGGCCGCCATCAGAAATCACAGGGCCCCTCACAACTAAATTTTCTAAACAATCAAATGAAACCGGCGGGCGTAGGTGCATTCGGGCCGAGGACTGCATCACCGATCCCATGTGGTCCCTGATCCGAAGGAAAAATCAAACCTGCCTGATCGAGGCCAGATATTGGTCGGGGGTCCCATATGCGTCTAAAGGGCCCGACTCAGCAGCTAAAAATGTCGCTGGGGGAGGCTGACCCCTGAAACAGTGTAACACAAGGCAGCAGCCTGACAGACCTGACTCGCTGGGGGAGACTGACCCCTGAAACACTGTAACACAAGGCAGCAGCCTGACAGACCTGACTCGCTGGGGGAGACTGACCCCTGAAACAGTGTAACACAAGGCAGCAGCCTGACAGACCTGACTCGCTGGGGGAGACTGACCCCTGAAACAGTGTAACACAAGGCAGCAGCCTGACAGACCTGACTCGCTGGGGGAGACTGACCCCTGAAACAGTGTAACACAAGGCAGCAGCCTGACAGACCTGACTCACTGGGGGAGACTGACCCCTGAAACACTGTAACACAAGGCAGCAGCCTGACAGACCTGACTCGCTGGGGGAGACTGACCCCTGAAACAGTGTAACACAAGGCAGCAGCCCGACAGACCTGACTCGCTGGGGGAGACTGACCCCTGAAACACTGTAACACAAGGCAGCAGCCTGACAGACCTGACTCGCTGGGGGAGACTGACCCCTGAAACACTGTAACACAAGGCAGCAGCCTGACAGACCTGACTCGCTGGGGGAGACTGACCCCTGAAACAGTGTAACACAGGGCAGCAGCCTGACAGACCTGACTCGCTGGGGGAGACTGACCCCTGAAACACTGTAACACAAGGCAGCAGCCTGACAGACCTGACTCGCTGGGGGAGACTGACCCCTGAAACAGTGTAACACAAGGCAGCAGCCTGACAGACCTGACTCGCTGGGGGAGACTGACCCCTGAAACAGTGTAACACAAGGCAGCAGCCTGACAGACCTGACTCGCTGGGGGAGACTGACCCCTGAAACACTGTAACACAAGGCAGCAGCCTGACAGACCTGACTCGCTGGGGGAGACTGACCCCTGAAACACTGTAACACAAGGCAGCAGCCTGACAGACCTGACTCGCTGGGGGAGACTGACCCCTGAAACACTGTAACACAAGGCAGCAGCCTGACAGACCTGACTCGCTGGGGGAGACTGACCCCTGAAACAGTGTAACACAAGGCAGCAGCCTGACAGACCTGACTCGCTGGGGGAGACTGACCCCTGAAACAGTGTAACACAAGGCAGCAGCCTGACAGACCTGACTCGCTGGGGGAGACTGACCCTGAAACAGTGTAACACAAGGCAGCAGCCTGACAGACCTGACTCGCTGGGGGAGACTGACCCCTGAAACAGTGTAACACAAGGCAGCAGCCTGACAGACCTGACTCGCTGGGGGAGACTGACCCCTGAAACAGTGTAACACAAGGCAGCAGCCTGACAGACCTGACTCGCTGGGGGAGACTGACCCCTGAAACACTGTAACACAAGGCAGCAGCCTGACAGACCTGACTCGCTGGGGGAGACTGACCCCTGAAACACTGTAACACAAGGCAGCAGCCTGACAGACCTGACTCGCTGGGGGAGACTGACCCCTGAAACACTGTAACACAAGGCAGCAGCCTGACAGACCTGACTCGCTGGGGGAGACTGACCCCTGAAACAGTGTAACACAAGGCAGCAGCCTGACAGACCTGACTCGCTGGGGGAGACTGACCCCTGAAACAGTGTAACACAAGGCAGCAGCCTGACAGACCTGGCTCGCTGGGGGAGACTGACCCCTGAAACACTGTAACACAAGGCAGCAGCCTGACAGACCTGACTCGCTGGGGGAGACTGACTCCTGAAACAGTGTAACACAAGGCAGCAGCCTGACAGACCTGACTCGCTGGGGGAGACTGACCCCTGAAACACTGTAACACAAGGCAGCAGCCTGACAGACCTGACTCGCTGGGGGAGACTGACCCCTGAAACAGTGTAACACAAGGCAGCAGCCTGACAGACCTGACTCGCTGGGGGAGACTGACCCCTGAAACAGTGTAACACAAGGCAGCAGCCTGACAGACCTGACTCGCTGGGGGAGACTGACCCCTGAAACACTGTAACACAAGGCAGCAGCCTGACAGACCTGACTCGCTGGGGGAGACTGACCCCTGACTTTATATAATGAGAAGCAGAGAGGGGCACGTACCCGTATCCCGCCAGGAAGCCCAGGCTTTGGGGACTCGCCTTATCATTGTACGTGATTAGTTCTATAGTGCGGCTGCAGCCGGCCGGAGCGCAGGCCGGGGCCCATTCCTGGATCAGCCACCATTCCGTCATTTGATTGGACGAGGAGTTAAGCGAAGCCGTCTCTAACTTCAGCGTCAGGTTGCGGAAGAAGGCGTATTTCTGTACATCCTCGGGCTTCTCCGAATGGGCTGAAGAATGAGACCCAGAGAAAATAAAGCTTTACCCTTTAGGACAAAGACACACTGAGCTACTTAGTAGCAGCTACTTGTCACGGCTACTAAACGCCAGAAACATAGACAATACTGAGAATTGCCTCTGCTAAACACACGTAGGGACAATTATCAGTAAATGATCAGCACTGTCTGTTTTAGTAGCCGCGAAAAGTAGCTGCTACTAGTAGCTCTGTGTGTCTTTAGGGTGAAGAGACACTATGTTACTAGTAGCAGCTACTTTTTCACGACTACTAAATGCCAGAAAATCCCCTGCCATAGACAATACTGAATATTCCCTCAGCTAAACACACGTAGAGACAATTATCAGTAAATGGATCAGCATTGTCTGTTTTAGTAGCCGCGACAAGTAACTGCTACTAAGTAGCTCTGTGTGTCTTCACCCTAAGGCAGAAGACACACGGAGCTACTTAGTAGCAGCTACTTGTCACGACTACTAAACACCAGAAAACCCCCTGCCATAGACAATACTGAGAGTTAATTCTGCTAAACACACGTAGGGACAATTATCAGTAAATGATCAGCATTGTCTGTTTCTGTAGCTGCTACTAATTAGCTCCGTGTGGCTTCACCCTAAGGGCTCTGGCACACGGGGAGATTAGTCGCCCGCGACAAAACTCCCTGTTCACAGGCGACTAATCTCCCCGAGTTGCCCTTCACCTGCCATCCCACCGCCGAAAATGTAAGTCGCCGGTGGGATGGCACACGCGGCGGCGGCGCGATTTCGCGCAAATCGGCGAAGTTGCCTCGCGAGGCTTTTTCGGCGATTTGCGCGAAATCGCGCCGCTGCGTGTGCCATCCCACCGCCGACTTACATGTTCGCCGGCGGGATGGCAGGTGAAGGGCAACTCGGGGAGATTAGTCGCCCGCGAACAGGGAGTTTTGTCGCGGGCGACTAATCTCCCCGTGTGCCAGAGCCCTAAAGGGCAGCCAGTTGGGGAGGGAAGCTGCCATATTGAGTTCATTTAATACGCAGTGCTTTGTGCTGACCCATAGATGGCGCTAGTATGCTGCTCTCCTTGGCTAAAGGACAAAAGGGAGAGTTTGGCAGGAATAATCCGCCTGGCGCCCCTCGGTAACGCTCTCACCTGTTATCAGCCGGTGTGCGATTTTGGCTTCGGAACCAGCGTTGGCTCGGAAATGTTTGGGCAAGATGTTCCGCAGCATCCTGTGGGCCAGAGAGACGGACAGTCTGTAAATCTGGACATTAGCCACGCCCCCTTTAAAGGGCAATTACACCATCATCATTTTATTTCTGTGAATGTTTTCCCTCATTGGTTCGATGGGTTCCATTGGCTCAGCTGTGGGTCCAACGGGCCCAGTAACGTACAGCGGCGGAATGATACATACACCGGCTCGCTGCGCTCCCCCCGCAGCATCTGCACAATCTGATCCCTGGTCTCTGCATCTTCGTAGCAAACCGTGTGCTTCCCAGAGGTCTCGGCGCTCTTCACAATGGATGCGTTTCTGCCAAGTGAAGCAGGGACACAAGTCACAAGAGGCTCTGTGATTGGCTATTTGGTAGCCTCTATGTGTACTGGCCTACAGGAGGCTCTGTGATGGGCTATTTGGTAGCCTCTATGTGAACTGTCGGCCTACAGGAGGCTCTGTGATTGGCTATTTGGTAGCCCCTATGTGGACTGTCGGCCTACAAGAGGTTCTGTGATTGGTTATTTGGTAGCCTCTATGTGGACTGGCCTATAGGAGGCTCTGTGATGGGCTATTTTGTAGCCTCTATGTGAACTGTCGGCCTACAAGAGGTTCTGTGATCGGCTATTTTGTAGCCTCTATGTGAACTGTCGGCCTACAGGAAGCTCTGTGATTGGCTATTTGGTAGCCCCTATGTGGACTGTCGGCCTACAAGAGGTTCTGTGATCGGCTATTTTGTAGCCTCTATGTGAACTGTCGGCCTACAGGAGGCTCTGTGATTGGCTATTTGGTAGCCTCTAAGTGAACTGGCCTACAGGGGGCTCTGTGATTGGCTATTTGGTAGCCTCTATGTGAACTGGCCTACAAGAGGCTCTGTTTAGACTGGTTTTTATTCAACCAAAACTTGCCTCCAAGCCAGGAACTTAAAAATAAGCCCCTCCTTTAGGGCCACTGGGAGCAACATCCAAGGGCAACATGGTGCTCCCAACTCACTGGTTGGGCATCGCTGCTCTAGAATCCCCCCCCCCCAGCTGTACCTGAGCAAACTCCAGTGGATGTCAAAGTAGATGCGCGTTGAGTTGGACAATTCCTCAATCATGGCCTCCCGGCTGGCCGGGCTGATGCTCCACAGGAGGCTGGCGTTGCTCTTTATTTTGGCAGTAACGATGTCCTCGGGCATGTAGTTGACTATGAATTGCATCGCAGACTGAAGTGATGGAAAGACCTAGCTTAGCGCGGGGGCAGAACAACTTGGGGGGGGGGGAACTGCAGAACCAGAGACTGACGGTACTCACCGGGTGAAGGGCGTATCTGTAGGTCAGTTCATTGTAGGCCACCGAAGAAAAGGGCACAAGGTTTTGTTGCTGGGCACTCATGGTGAACAAGGGCTAGAAAATAAGAGATGTTCTAGGTACTTACAGGGCCAACCGTTCGTCTGGATCTGTCTCTTTCCCCCCAAAAACACAGGTTCTGAACCTACCCAGAATGCTAGACCAGCATTCTAGAATACTAGATTAATGGTACTTTGGAAAATACCAGACTAGATCAACAGAATCAAACATCTCAGTCTACTGCTGTGCACCATTCTAGAGCAATAGACCAATCTATAACCTTGGGGCAACAAAACGATCTAGAAAATGAAACCACACCAGGACACTGTTGCTCAACAGAACAATAGAGAAGATCAGGCCAACCTGTGTCAAACCAGACCACGCCTGAACAATCCAGCAGACTAGAGAAATCTCTACCAGAACAATCTAGACCAGCGGTTCTCAACCTGAGAACCTTTCACAGGGGTCGCCTAAGACCATCAGAAAACACATATTTCCCATGGTCTTAGGAATCATTTTATGGTTGGGGGTCACCACAATATGAGGAACTGTATTAAAGGGTCACGGCATTAGGGTGGTTGAGAACCACTGACCTAGACCAACAGTCGAATCTAGAACATTATAATAATACACCGGTCATGTTTGAAGATTTCTAGGCAGCTTGGTTGTATAGAACTGCACAATTGTTGGTGGACGCGAGGCCCCTCCTACTGGGCAATCTGCTCAAACTGGTATGACCACAACCTGGCACAAGTGAAAACTGGGCTGAACGAGCGTCCAATTTGTTCCGTTGACCCTTAAATGGGTTCATTAGCAAACCCAGAATTCTATGGACCTGTAGAAACCGGCTGGACCAAAATGTAGTCTGCTATCCCAGATATTGGCACAGGTACCCCCACATTAAATAAACAGACCAGCCTGTTAGTAGGGTACATCTGGAAAGTCACATTGTTCTCCAGCTTTGCACAGTGCCATGGCGTTGGTCTCTAGACCTCTCTAGACCTCCCCCTTTAGACCTCTCTAGACCTCCCTAGACCCCTTTAGACGTCCCTAGACCCCTCTAGACCGTTCCTTCCAATGCTCCTTTCTTAATAAACCTCTCCAAATAACCACCATCGCCCCCTGGCCTTACCTCGTAGCCGCTGATACTGATCTTAATGGAGACATCTAACGGCTGATTGGTCACCCCTGCCACGGATTTCACCAGCGACATGAAGAGGAGCGGGAACCAGACGATGCAGATCAGGGCGAAAATAATGACTCCACCCATGCCGTACTTAACGATCTTTTTCTTCTTCTGCCCGGGGGGCTCGGGGTATTTCTAGTCAAAAACAAAGAGCACTATCCGTCAGTTTCCACTGGACTAAGCGCCACTTCCAGCCGACCAGGGCAGCCAATCCCTTCAGCCCTTGTACCTTCTCAGACTCTCGCCAGCATTTCATAATGAAGATATTGGCGTATATGTCCTCCACGCAGATCCAACTGGACAAGCTCAGGGTGGTGTCCGTCCAAATCCAGTCCATCACTGCCCTCATCTCCGTCAGAAAGGGAACCATCCGGAACCTGCAAAAACGGAAAAAAAGAACGTTCCGGACAAATTCACACTGGTAATTAGTAATATAATTAATGCTTTGGTTTCCGAAGCAACCGGTTGGCTCCTGTACCCAAATTCCATAGTGACACAGTCGAATAAAAACACAGGAAGGAAAACCCAATGTGCTAAATGCGTTACCCCTGGAACAGGAAGAGGTTGATGAAGTTGTAACTCTTGGTCAGAAAGTTGCCCAAGACGCGGTTGGGGTAGCCACACTTGATTTGGTAGGCGGAGAGGCCGAAGTACAAACATTTCACAAAGTACCACAACTGGGGGACCTGGTTTGTGTTGAACCTCCTACGGGGGGGGGGGCCCAAAGGAGTGGGGGTGAAGGGAGACAATAAGGAAAAGTGGGGGGAATAGAGAGAGAATGAACAGTAAATGGGTAATGGCAAATACATATTATCTGGTTACGATTTTATATAAACAACAATACAAATATTAGGGCAAGGGCCCTGCTCTCAACCCAACTGAACCCCGACTGTGAGCCTGACCCCCAACATCACTGCCCAACCTCACTAATGCTCTTGTGGCTGAATGGGAGCAACTCCCAGCAACACTGTTCCACCATCTAGTGGGAACCTTCCCAGAAGGGCAGGGGCAGTTATAGCAGCAAGGGGAGGGGCAACCCAACTGAACCCCTGTGGGATGGAACCCCGACTGTGAGCCTGACCCCCAACATCACTGCCCAACCTCACTAATGCTCTTGTGGCTGAATGGGAGCAACTCCCAGCAACACTGTTCCACCATCTAGTGGGAACCTTCCCAGAAGGGCAGGGGCAGTTATAGTGGCAAGGGGAGGGGCAACCCAACTTTATTTACATTTTCTATGTTGCCTGAGGACTGTACCTTTCTGTCACCCCCGGGAGGATGAAAAACATCCAGAAATGGATCCCAAACACCAGAACCACCTGGAAAACACACTTTCCAAACATGGTCTTGCGCAGGTAGATGGCCCTGTCCACTATCATGGTGCCGAACTGCAGGAGGAGCATCACAAGAAAAGCTTCGGGCACTTGGTCCTCCGACAAAGACTCTGTGATATCAGCAGCAGCTGAGTGTTTCTATGGGGGGGGGGGAGCAGGAGGAACAGAGGAACATCAATCAGGGCAAGAACAAAAATTCATAATGGGCATCAACTAATCAACCTCAGGCTTCTACTGACCCTGAGACCCCCACTCCTACTTGACTATAGGCATCTCCTGTCCCTCCCAATGGTTATCTATAAATGACGATCCCACCCATCCCTCACTGTCCACCTACATCTGGCTTCAAGCATTACCAAGTGATGCCAAAATCCACCTATATCTGACTTTAGCCTTTACCAACCGATGCCAAGGTCCATCAACATCTGATGACGAACATCACCAAGAGACTTGAAGGCCAACATACATCCAACTACAGACATTAACAACCGATGCCAAGGTCCATCAACATCTGGCTACTGACATTAACAAGTGATGCCAAGGTCCATTAACATCTGGCTACAGCCATTAACCGATGCCAAGGTCCATCAACATCTGGCTACAGCCATTACCAACCGATGCCAAGGTCCATCAATATCTGGCTACTGACATTAACAAGAAAGTCCAAGGTCCACCTATATCTGACTACAGACATTACCAACCGATGCCAAGGTCCATCAACATCTGGCTACTGACATTAACAAGAAAGCCCAAGGTCCACCTATATCTGACTACAGACATTACCAACCGATGCCAAGGTCCATCAACATCTGGCTACTGACATTAACAAGTGATGCCAAGGTCCATTAACATCTGGCTACAGCCATTAACCGATGCCAAGGTCCATCAACATCTGGCTACAGCCATTACCAACCGATGCCAAGGTCCATAAATATCTGGCTACAGACATTATCAAGAAAGTCCAAGGTCCACCTATATCTGACTACAGACATTACCAACCAATGCCAAGGTCCATCAACATCTGGCTACTGACATTAACAAGAAAGTCCAAGGTCCACCTATATCTGACTACAGACATTACCAACTGATGCCAAGGTCCATCAACATCTGGCTACTGACATTAACAAGAAAGTCCAAGGTCCACCTATATCTGACTACAGACATTACCAACTGATGCCAAGGTCCATCAACATCTGGCTACTGACATTAACAAGAAAGTCCAAGGTCCACCTATATCTGACTACAGACATTACCAACCGATGCCAAGGTCCATCAACATCTGGCTACTGACATTAACAAGAAAGTCCAAGGTCCACCTATATCTGACTACAGACATTACCAACTGATGCCAAGGTCCATCAACATCTGGCTACTGACATTAACAAGAAAGTCCAAGGTCCACCTATATCTGATTACAGACATTACCAACCGATGCCAAGGTCAATCAACATCTGACGACAAACATCACCAAGTGACGTGAAGGCCAACATACATCCAACTACAGACATTGACAAGAGATGCCAAGGTCCATCAACATCTGGATACTGACATTACCAAGAAAGTCCAAGGTCCACCCATATCTGACTACAACAAACCGATGCCAAGGTCCATCAACATCTGACAACAAACATCACCAAGTGACATGAAGGCCAACATACATCCAACTACAGACACTGACAAGTCATGCCAAGGTCCATCTCTATGTTCCTACAGACATAATCAGCCCCCCAGCTTGACCTTCTCTATAGCATACTCCATCTATATAAACTACAGGAATAAACTGGCCAATCGCGCTGCTCTGCCCATATGATCCACTGAAACATATACTGACCCACATTCACCCATTCTATTTTGAATTATGTTGAGATAAAGTTACAGAACCCCACAGACCGTGCAGAGAGACTGAATATAATGTTCTTACCCCGAATGCCCAGTACCCGAAGATGACAATGATGAAGTTGATGGCATCAACAAGAAACATGATGGCGTAGACGTCGCAGACAGGACTGTACTCGGGATGTATGATGTCATAGAAAAACTGGCGAATGGGCAGGTAGATCTGAAGTGCTCTGGGGGCGTAGAAAAGATACGGAAACAAGACGCCAGTAAAACGAAGTATGGGCCGTTATATATATAAATGTGCAGGGATTCCTTTGTGCCCCCAGAACAATCCATTGTAGACTTTCCCCAGGGCCACATGAAACTCCACCCATTTTCAAGGAAGATCCACCACTATTGGCGTCTATAATGTGTGATGACTGGGGCCATTGGGGGGGGGTATGGTGTTATCTAACTATAACCTACATCCTGATGTTACTGAGTAATGGAAACACTATGGCACCTCCTACCCATATGTATAAATACAGATATACAGAGAAGGAATGTTCTGGGCACACAATAAGCTGTACCCCCATACTGTACTGTCTAAGGGAAACACTATGGCACCTCCTACCCATATGTATAAATACAAATATACAGAGAGGGAATGTTCTGGGCACACAATAAGCTGTACCCCCATACTGTACTGTCTAAGGGAAACACTATGGCACCTCCTACCCATATGTATAAATACAAATATACAGAGAGGGAATGTTCTGGGCACACAATAAGCTGTACCCCCATACTGTACTGTCTAAGGGAAACACTATGGCACCTCCTACCCATATGTATAAATACAAATATACAGAGAGGGAATGTTCTGGGCACACAATAAGCTGTACCCCCATACTGTACTGTCTAAGGGAAACACTATGGCACCCCCTACCCATATGTATAAATACAAATATACAGAGAGGGAATGTTCTGGGCACACAATAAGCTGTACCCCCATACTGTACTGTCTAAGGGAAACACTATGGCACCTCCTACCCATATGTATAAATACAAATATACAGAGAGGGAATGTTCTGGGCACACAATAAGCTGTACCCCCATACTGTACAGTCTAAGGGAAACACTATGGCACCTCCTACCCATATGTATAAATACAAATATACAGAGAAGGAATGTTCTGGGCACACAATAAGCTGTACCCCCATACTGTACTGTCTAAGGGAAACACTATGGAACCCCCTACCCATATGTATAAATACAAATATACAGAGAAGGAATGTTCTGGGCACACAATAAGCTGTACCCCCATACTGTACTGTCTAAGGGAAACACTATGGAACCCCCTACCCATATGTATAAATACAAATATACAGAGAAGGAATGTTCTGGGCACACAATAAGCTGTACCCCCATACTGTACTGTCTAAGGGAAACACTATGGCACCTCCTACCCATATGTATAAATACAAATATACAGAGAGGGAATGTTCTGGGCACACAATAAGCTGTACCCCCATACTGTACTGTCTAAGGGAAACACTATGGCACCCCCTACCCATATGTATAAATACAAATATACAGAGAAGGAATGTTCTGGGCACACAATAAGCTGTACCCCCATACTGTACTGTCTAAGGGAAACACTATGGCACCCCCTACCCATATGTATAAATACAAATATACAGAGAAGGAATGTTCTGGGCACACAATAAGCTGTACCCCCATACTGTACTGTCTAAGGGAAACACTATGGCACCTCCTACCCATATGTATAAATACAAATATACAGAGAGGGAATGTTCTGGGCACACAATAAGCTGTACCCCCATACTGTACTGTCTAAGGGAAACACTATGGCACCTCCTACCCATATGTATAAATACAAATATACAGAGAGGGAATGTTCTGGGCACACAATAAGCTGTACCCCCATACTGTACTGTCTAAGGGAAACACTATGGCACCCCCTACCCATATGTATAAATACAAATATACAGAGAAGGAATGTTCTGGGCACACAATAAGCTGTACCCCCATACTGTACTGTCTAAGGGAAACACTATGGCACCCCCTACCCATATGTATAAATACAAATATACAGAGAAGGAATGTTCTGGGCACACAATAAGCTGTACCCCCATACTGTACTGTCTAAGGGAAACACTATGGCACCCCCTACCCATATGTATAAATACAAATATACAGAGAAGGAATGTTCTGGGCACACAATAAGCTGTACCCCCATACTGTACTGTCTAAGGGAAACACTATGGCACCCCCTACCCATATGTATAAATACAAATATACAGAGAAGGAATGTTCTGGGCACACAATAAGCTGTACCCCCATACTGTACTGTCTAAGGGAAACACTATGGCACCCCCTACCCATATGTATAAATACAAATATACAGAGAAGGAATGTTCTGGGCACACAATAAGCTGTACCCCCATACTGTACTGTCTAAGGGAAACACTATGGCACCCCCTACCCATATGTATATTCAGAGCTTTAGGACGTTACATTTTCATGGTGATCTTCTTGACTTTGATCCACTGCTGCTTTATCTTTTGCCTTATGGGCTGACGTTTCTTTTTGTGGTTCCACCGGAACCATTTCCATTTCCTCTTCGCTTCTTTCTTCTGGGTTTTCCCTGGTGAAATAAAATCACGAGAATTCGCAGCTCGTTACTTTGCATTTGGAATTTCTCAGTAAAGACGGCAGTAAATATAGAGATCGTCTCATTGGACGAGATCCCCAGGAAGTCGCTGGGGGGGAATGTTCTTTACCTTCCTCGGCCGCCATTTGCGACACTTTGCGTTTCCGGAACACGTTCTTGGAGGGGTTCTGGTGCTTGAATAGGTGCCACGGTACCATCCCTGAATTGGGGTCCTCGTCCCCTTTGCTCCCGCGCTTCTTCCCCTTCTTGCTTTTCCTCTTCCTCTTGGACTCGGGCAGAGAAACCTCTTTGTGGTCCCAAAGCCCATGGCACTAAAGGGAATGTTGCAACTGGGTCATTTACGGGTATTGATTCATTTTGGGTTTACTCTGGTGTTCCTTGGGGGGGTACCCAGGGTCCCACTTACTCTACCAACAAGCAGGGCCGCCATCAGAAATCACAGGGCCCCTCCCAACAAATTTTTCTGGGCCCCCCCACCTCCCACACCCCCAATGGCCTCTCACATCAATACAAAGGACACACAGACATTGGTAGCCAGGGCCCCCCTAAAACATTGGTGGCCAAGGCCCCCTAAAACACTGGTAGCCAGGGGTACGTTTTGCATTGCTGCCAGGGCAGGGTCCCCTAAAACATTGCTAGCCATCCTCCCCCAAATTACTCATACTGTGGCCCGCTCCCCGCTGCTTCCTTACTGCTTCCTCCTGCATCCTTCAGCTCCCTCCCAGCGTCCTCCATCTCCCCCCAGCATCCTCCTGCTTCCTCCAGGGCCCCCCCAGCATCCTCCAGCTCCCCCCAGCATCCTCCAGCTCCCCCCAGCATCATCCAGCTCTCCCCAGCATCCTCCTGCTTCCTTCAGGGCCCCCCAAGCATCCTCCAGCTCCCCCCAGCATCCTCTTGCTTCCTCCAGCTCCCCCCAGCATCCTCTAGCTCCCACCCAGCATCCTCTTGCTTCCTCCAGCTCCCCCCAGCATCCCCCTGCTTCCTTCAGGGCCCCCCAGCATCCTCCTGCTTCCTCCAGGGCCCCCCAAGCATCCTCCAGTTCCCCCCCAGCATCCTCCTGCTTCCTCCAGGGCCCCCCAAGCATCCTCCAGCTCCCCCCCAGCATCCTCTTGCTTCCTCCAGCTCCCCCCAGCATCCTCTAGCTCCCACCCAGCATCCTCTTGCTTCCTCCAGCTCCCCCCAGCATCCCCCTGCTTCCTTCAGGGCCCCCAGCATCCTCCTGCTTCCTCCAGGGCCCCCCAAGCATCCTCCAGTTCCCCCCCAGCATCCTCCTGCTTCCTCCAGGGCCCCCCAAGCATCCTTCAGCTCCCTCCTTCCCTCCCCCCAGCGGCCTCCGGCTTCCGTGATGTCCTCCTGCTATGTCCCGCAGCTCCCCGCTGCTTCTGCGCTATTATAAGGTTGCGCCCGGTGTGTGTGACGTCAGTACGGACAGACGCAACCTTATATAAGCGCAGATGTAGCGGGGAGCCGCGGAACATAGTGGAGGACACAACCAATGACAGGGCCCGGACTTGATTAAAGGGGGTCTGTGCTAAGAAAACTCTAGCATGGCCGTGCCCCCTTTAAAGTTAAAAACACCCGAGACGATTGTCCCCCCTGTGCCCCCCTGATGGCGGCCCTGCCAACAAGGTAGCGGTTTGGGATGTGTCTCTCGAAATTCCCCTACAGATCTGGATTTTGCGACCTGGTTTTAGGAGTCAGAACCTTTCCCCGGACAAATCTGATTGGAAGCGGCGGCTTTACCTTCAGTATAGATCTGTGTAAGAACAAAGCGAGGAGCTGGATGAGGTCGAAGAGCACGTAGCCGTCTTTCTTCTCGATGCCGATAATGTTGGGCAGGTGGAAAGGTTTGTCGGCGTTCATGCTCCGGTACACGGTGGAGGTCCATGGGAAGAAGCCGAACTGGAAGGAATACTTGATGACGACTGTAATCTGGGGAAGGAGTTGGACAGTCAGAACATGGGGGTTCCGGGATTTTGTTTGCTCATACGTATGCAGATAAAGGGATTCTGGGAACAAACTCCTTAAGGTTCCTAGAAAAATCTCATTTACACGGGTTTATCCTATAGGCTAAAGCTCTCCCACTGGGGTTTCTAAAAGCCTTAAGGAATTTGTTCCCAGAATCCCTTTGACTTATTTGCATACATATGAGGTGGTCTCCTCAACCCTTTGAGCCCCCAGAAGGGCAAAACCGGTCTATTTATTCTTTTAAAGCCCTTATTCTCATTCATTCACATTTTAGCACTTTTTGGATTTCGGTGCAATAATCTCCAGTGGTTTGCACGATTTCCTGGCCCTTGAGAGGGCGCAGTTTGTGTCGGGACCTCTTCGGAGGTCCACTTGAACCCTGACCCCTTCTCTGCTTCGGCTGGGAGGGGAATGGATAAAGGGATCCCCCTAGCCTTACCCTTCTTGGGGCTCATCAGTGTAGTGCAGGGTATTCTGATTCGCTTAGGGAGAGCCAGGAGTGGGGATTCCCTAAAGCTAAAAGGGTTGAGGAGACCGCCTCATACGTATGCAAATAAGTCAAAGGGATTCTGGGAACAAATTCCTTAAGGCTTTTAAAAAAACCCAGTGGGAGAGCTTTAGCCTATAGGATAAACCCATGTAAATGAGATTTTTCTAGGAGCCTTAAGGAATTTGTTCCCAGAATCCCTTTGACTTATTTGCATACGTATGAGGCGGTCTCCTCAACCCTTTTAGCTTCTGCTAACTCTAATGACTTTTGGAACTCTTGTTGCCAGTTCAGGCAACAGCGCCGACATTGATTCTTCTATTTGGCTGGGTGGAATGGAGCCCCAATTAGGGCGCCAACTAGCTAGTAAACTGTCACCCAAGGCCGGGGTTGGTATTACAAACAGTGTTTGGGATAAAGGGTAGATAACTTAATCCGACCTTGACTGAATTCCCAGTTTGGGTTTGTCCGGTTTTGACCCAGACAACCTGCTGTCCAGGTCAAAACTCTCCAAAATTGACGAGACAATCGGCCAATCGCTAAGTCAAAGCCCCCACCCCCATGACATCACCAGTCTATCCAGTGACGTCATGTCCCCACCCCCACTGGCAACCCTATGCTAGCTGTACCCCCTTGATGGTGGCCTAGGGTATCCATTATGCCCCAAACCCTGGGCCATAGGGTTAGAATCTTGCAATAAGGTGCAGAGGAGTCTTGTGCGAGACTCATTCCCAGTTTGGCTGCCGGGATAGCGAATGGCGCTTCATGAAATTTGCCCCTCACCAACCTGAGTATAAATGATAGCCAGCATCCAGAAGCGCTTGGTCGGCCTGGGCACAGAGAGCATCGCCCAGAGGAAGATGAGAATGGGCAAGATGAGCGAGAGGATAGAGGCCGACACCGTGTGGTTCAGAATGATCACAAAATAGCAGAGCATTTCCGACTTGGACACAATGGTGTTGTACAGAGCAAGGCAGACGCGAAGTGGGCGGGGCAACATCTGGTAGAACCTCTCCGATTCCTCCAGCTCCTCATCGTAATACATCCTGGGCGAGAGATGCACAGATCTATCATCTATCTACCAGGCTATCTCTCTCTCTCTGTCTATCATCGGTCTGTCTATCTATGTATCTATCTATCTATCTATCTATCTATCATCTATCTATCATCTATCTATCTGTCTATCTATGTATCTATCTATCTATCTTTCTATCATCTGTCTCTCTCTATCGCTTATATTATCTATCTATCTACTGTAGGCATCTGAGGGCCACCACCTGAAGCTGCCACCCTAGACATGGACCCTCGGTTGCCTGTATAAAAAGTACAAGCCTGGTTATAGGTAGATAATAGATTCTTTAGATAAATAGATTGATAGATACTGATGAGTAAATAGATATTTATAAATAAAAGTAATAGAGAGAAAGAAAGGTAATGAAGAAATTGATAGATGAATCGATTTCCTGATCAGTTTCCCTCGGGTTCACTCACTTGTTGAGTAGGAGCTCACTGGCTGTCAGCAGTTGTGGGACCTCTGCCAGGGGTCTAAAGTATTTGCCCTCCCCCTGGGGCACATCCTCTGGCTCAGAAGACTCCAGGTCCCCCTTGGCAATCACCGTGCTGTAGGAGGGGGGGATGTCGGTCTTTGTGTGTTCTGACGTTTCATCTTCTCCATCATATTCCTCGTCCTCCTTCTGCTCTCCATGTCCTTCTGGTCTGCAGTGGGGCAGGCAATAAGGTCTCATCTGCCAACAACTTAAATGTCCTTAACTAACAAATACAAGGGGACAATACCTTGAATCCAGACTATCGAGGGAGGTGGAGTCGAATGCCAACATGCGCTTAGGCCCCCGAACCCTCTGGTTCTCCTCAGGTCCCAATGATTCGTCAAAAGACAGCACCATATCTTCCGTGGGGCAGCTGATGGAGGGAATCATGGGTTTGACTGAATGTTGACGATACACCTCCCATTGAGGTCTACAGAAGCTCTACAGGAATTTCTACCAAATTTTTCCATTAAACACAAGATCAAAAAAACCCTCGCCCATAGTGTGGTCCTATGAGAAATGGGGAAAAGTAAATCCAGTCTTCATAGGTTCTAAATCCCCAGTAGGTGCCCTTTCAAAGGAAACACTTGCTGTATACTGATCATAGGGAGGTACTGACCCATTAGACAGAGAGATACCAGGTTCTGTGCAATTAGAAGTCTACATAGTCAACACCCATTGCTAAGAAGAAAGTTCTGTACCTTGAAAGGAAACTGTCCTGGGACTGCTGGGATTCCATGCTTAGGAACTTGCATAGCTCCAGCTTCTTGTTCTGTGTGGTTTCTTCTCCTGCTGACTCCTCGTTGTCCTCACTGGTCAGCGTTTGGGTCCGAGAGAGCTGTTTTGCCTTGTAGTACTCGGCTATACTGCCCTGGGAGGCTTCTTTTCCCTGCCCACACAAGCACAAAGCCTGACAAGCTACAAAGGGGCAACTTAACCTCAAAAGAACATGCTTTTATTATAAGTTCCAAAACAATGGTAGGGGGATGGAGGAACTCCAGGACTTCATCAGCTCTTTGACTGCTCAGAAGAAGCAATTGCAACAAGATCGTCTGTTACAAGTATGGAGAGCATTTGGCCACCCTAATATTTATGTATGATGGGTGTCTATCTGGGAATATCCCTGGGTTTGGTAAGTAGGGTGATCAACTCTTACTTTATCGAGGTTCCTCTGCAGCATGCACCTCTCCATTCTCAGGACAGACGCAATGTCGACGCTGCTCTTGCAGAAAGCATTTAGTGTCTCGATGGTGTCGTCGGCCAGAGCTTGAATGAAGATCCATGAAAACCGGGCAATGTTGACGATTCTCTGAATGGCGTTGTCTGGGAAACAGATCAAGGCGGTTGACAAGGGTCTAGTGAGATGAGAAGGAGAAGAGGAGGAAAGACTGTTCTAATAAGTCACCTGGTCTTTCTTTATTCGCTTCTTCTGATTCTGTCTCTTCGGTCTCCTCTAGAAGTTCCTCTAGTTTCCCTTTAATTGCAAGAGAATATGATACCAACAACCTTCTGCCTATGGAGCATGTGATACATTAGCTTGGAGAAGAAAGAAGACCAGTTTGGTCTAGAACAATTCTACCCATACGTTTTGCTGTCTGGAGAATACAGAAGACCAGTTTGGTCTAGAACAATTCTACCCATATGTTTTGCTGTCTGGAGAAGAAAGAAGACCAGTTTGGTCTAGAACAATTCTACCCATATGTTTTGCTTTCTGGAGAATACAGAAGACCAGTTTCGTCTAGAATAATTCTAGCCATACGTTTTGCTGTCTGGAGAATACAGAAGACCAGTTTGGTCTAGAACAATTCTACCCATACGTTTTGCTGTCTGGAGAATACAGAAGACCAGTTTGGTCTAGAACAATTCTACCCATACGTTTTGCTGTCTGGAGAATACAGAAGACCAGTTTGGTCTAGAACAATTCTACCCATACGTTTTGCTGTCTGGAGAATACAGAAGACCAGTTTGGTCTAGAACAATTCTACCCATACATTTTGCTGTCTGGAGAATACAGAAGACCAGTCTGGTCTAGAACAATTCTACCCATACGTTTTGCTGTCTGGAGAATACAGAAGACCAGTTTGGTCTAGAACAATTCTACCCATATGTTTTGCTGTCTGGAGAATACAGAAGACCAGTCTGGTCTAGAACAATTCTACCCATACGTTTTGCTGTCTGGAGAATACAGAAGACCAGTTTGGTCTAGAACAATTCTACCTCTGGAGAATACACAGCATGCACAAACATCTACACCCTTCAGCAATAACTAAAGGTTTGCAGAAGTTGGACATCCCTTAATTACATCACCTTTGAGAACATTGAAAAAAACTCTATTTTTATGAACCTTCCCCACTCTTCTTCTCCATCTCCTTGCGGATCTGCTCCCGCATGGTGTTCTCATCGTTCTGACGCAGCTTCAGTGCAGATTTGGAACCTACGGTCCAGGCTTCATAGGCCAGCTGAAAGTAATGGAGAAGGCCATGAAATGGTTTCCCTCTATCATTCCTTCTTCATAATCGAACAAGTTAGGATTCTGGTACCTGAAATGCTGATTTCCTCTTTGGTGGTTCCTCCTCTCGCTTCTCTTCGCGCATCTCTTCTTCCTCATCCTCACTGTCTGTGTCAAACAGGCTGTAACTCCCACTACGCACCACTAATGCAAATGGAAAGTACTTAGGGGCAACAATATAAGGCATGTCAATTAGCTTGTGTGGAGGAGTGTGACTTACTAGTGGTATGGGTGACCCAAGGTTGCCACCATTTCTTTTTTCCATCTTTATCTTTTTTATCACTGTCATCTAAAAGAAGAGAAAGTATAAAGTGATAAGTGCTTCATTCGGGAGTGAATGGGACCTTAGGTACAAATGGCTACACACTGAGTTCCAATCAAGCCATAAAACACTTTATTGTACACAGGAGTAGGAGCAGCTTTGAGGAACCAAATCTAATATTCTAGGACTCTTCTTTAGGAACTAGGTGTAATGATTTTAGGAACCATCCTGAGGAACCAAATCTGAAGAAACATGTTTAATGCTTAGAAGAACCTTCCCATGGAAGTAAATCTTATGAAACGTTTGAGGTATTATTCTTTGAGTAATCTACCTTAGGAAACAAGACTAAAACTACCTGAGAAACTTGTAGGGAAACTCAACTGAGGACTATATAAAATGCTTTTACAAACCTACCTTGGAAACCAAGGTGGGAAGAAAATCTAATACCCCTGGAAACTTGATCAGATCTGACGATTTGAGAAACCTTTGAAAAACTTGGGGAACCGTTTCTAATGCTCTGAAGATCCTACCTGAGGAACCACAACTAATGTTCTGAAGAACATTACTGAAAACCATGTCCAATGCTCTGAGGAACATTACTGAAATCCATGTCTAATGCTTTGAGAAGTCTACACAGGTAAGGAGCTTAGGAAACCAAGGTTAATGGTGTGAAGAATCCATCTGGAGAGGCATTTTTAAAAAATGGAGAACCTACTAGAGAAACTAATTCTACGTCTTTGAGGAACCAGGTCTAAGACTAAGGACAAAAAAGGTACGCGGCAACACCAGATCCTGGGAAATCAACCTGTTTCTTATAAAAAGAGTAAAATCACAAGTGTTTTAAGCATGAAGCAGAACTTTAGGCACTTACCTCTAGGTGAAGGCTCAGAGTTTTCCTCTACTGCACACCCAACATTTTCATCAGTGCCTTTATCAATTTTGGGGGCCTTCTGCTTGGACTTGATCTGCTCCATTCTGTTACAGACAACACACTTCAGTTAATTATCCAATAGTTAATGCCAGGAGTTTGGATAATGATTTTGGATCAAATTCATGCCCAGGTGATGCAATGAGAGATGCTAAAAGCTCTGATGAAGTATGTCAACTTACTGCTTCTTCATGGACTGCGCACACTTCTTCTCTTCCTCCAGTCGAGCTGCCACCATCTTCTTGACTTTCTCTTCAAAAAGTTCAGCACCTCTGAAAGTTGTAACAGCAATTAGCGCAATATGTCATTGAGCGGATCGGTCAGGCTGATCTACTTATTAGTAATGGAGAGAGCTATCAGAAACTATTTGAAGGATCTAGATCTCCCTTATATCGTCTTTGGGTTTGTTAGATGGAACATTAATGGTAGAAGCTCCTTTAGATAGCTACATGGTTATTTCAAGTGCCTTTGATCTCTCTACAGAGCAGGTAATGTTACCTAGACCCTATTAATATGAGACGTGCTACTTAGACTCTACTGGTGATGCCACCTAGATCCAACTAGATCATGATACCAACTAGATCATGTCATTGGCAACTTTTTAGAACCTTTGATTTCTCTACAGAGCAGGTAATGTTACCTAGACCCTACTAATATGAGATGTGCAACCTAGACTCTATATCTAGATCATGTCATTGGCAAATTTTTAGAACCTTTGATTTCTCTACAGAGCAGGGAATGTTACCTAGACCCTACTAATATGAGACATGCCACCTACTGTAGACTCTAGATCCAGATCTAGATCATGTCATTGGCAACTTTTTAGAACCTATTGTTGATGTGACCCACACACACTGCTTAGAACTTTTTGGACAAATATAGTACCTGGAAGCAAGTAACTTGGAAGCTTTGACATCTGCCACGACGTAGAGGAAATAATAGCTGGTGAAGACGCGACGCTGGATGAGAAGGAAGGTGAAGCAGATGGCATCCCACACTATTCCCGCCTCGTTCTCGGGCAACTCACAGTCTACATCAGATGCAATTGCTAATTCAACAGGAGAAATTGCAAGGATAAGTGTATATAGAACAAATACAGAGGTATTAAATAATCCACAACATAATAATGGTTGAAAAGAGAACTCACTCAGCTCATATCCCTTAATAGTACAGAACATACTGAAGGTCTGAATCAGCCAGCAGTTGTTCTTCATTAGCTTATGGAGGTAGACACATGCCCCAATCTGCCAAAGAAACACATTCAGCTTGTTCCGTTCATTATTTAGAGGCTTGAACACATCTCATTTCTAGAGGATAATGAGAACATTGTGAGATACATTTAAGAGCACTGGCGTCCCTAAAGGGAAGATCGCATTGCATAAGGATATGGAATTAGTTGCTCACACTTAGTTGTTGACATTTGTATCTTCTTTAGTGTCTGACTCCACCACATTTCTATAGATCAGTTGACATTTCTGAACATTATAAGCCGATTAAGGTTTTGCGGCCAAGGAGCCCTCCCAATGGATTTACCCCAAGGCTTCAGTAGAAGTGAAGCTTTTGCTGACTCGACTGTTTGTCTGGCTGTACTTACCGAGAGCAGATTTTTCGTAGCAATGACCAGCGCCGTGTAGGCGATGAGATAGTCCCAAAGCCTCAGTACGTGGCGCACTGGTTTCAGTAGAAGAGTTCCCCCGAACAACATGAAGTGGAAGCAAGCGATCAGATATCCCATGCACAGGATATTAATGCGAGTTGTCCCCGTGATGAAGATGAGGCAGAGGACGAACCAGAAGTGGAAGCTAAAGACCACAACTTTGGCCATGTCCAAGTATGATCTAGAAATAGTTTAATAATACGGGAGAAGATTATCAGGTAGGAAAAGAAGAAGAAAGAAGAACCTACAAGACATAAGGGTAGAACTGGCGCCCCTTACCGGCAGTGGATGAAGTTAGGCACAGGGCTGTACTGGGAAAGGTCTGCCGGATCCAGATCCCTGCTGATTTCTATGTTGTCCCCAGCCAACAACCTGAAACAGGCCAGGTTTTCATCCTCAAACACTTGCCACTGGAGCGATGCCAAGAGAAGCAACATGAAGTCGTCTGTAAGAGGAGAAGCACACGTTGCACAATGCAATGTGATCTGTATACTTTACATCAGGGGTGGCCAATACATCAATCACGGTCCACCAGTCGACCCCCCCATGGATTTCTGGTGGACCGCGATGAAGGCGGGGATGCCCGGTCATCTGTCAGTCATCGATGAAAAAGGTCTGGCCACCCCTGCTTCACATTATAGAATTCTATTGGCTCCCTAACTTATTAGGAATGAGTAGTAATTATCATTTCTCCTAAAATGGCAGCAATAACAGGCACAGTATCTAGGAAAAACGTTCTGTTTATCACACACACACTTAGAGATAATGGTAGGTGAGCTCTTTGGCCCATACGTAATTGGATTCACAAGAGTTCTCGGGTCTCAACCCAACATTCGGGATTTGTATTTTAGAGGAGCATGATGGCCTTTGTAAGTAAAAGCATTGCTTGAACTGGAACCCTAAGCAGAAGAAAGATGGTACTACTTATATGCGATGGTCGTACAGATCAAGAATCCAGGGTCGGGACTTTTTGCAAAGTCAGGGAGGTAGAACCACTTGATGAGGTTGGAACTGGGTGACCAGGAGGAGGTTCTCCATGGGTAGTCTGTGTTGAGAGGAGACAACACACAATCAACAATCAAAGCAAGAGAGCCTGGGTATTTGGTAGTGACCCTAACCTGCCTGCTCTATGTCCGAAACCCTACCCGACCCGGCTAGTCCACCCAACCTGCCCACAACGTTGTCACAAAAGGGACATCAGAGAGCCAGAACCCAGAAGCCGGCAGTGTAAGGTCGCGGGTGGGGAGAGCAGGCAGAAGAGCATAACCCAAACCTGCCGACAACCTGCAAATGTTATGCTGAGGTTGGCCTGAAACCCACCCAACCCATGAGTCCCACAGGTACTGGGCCGGCCCACACATCACTAGTATTTCTCACTTGTGCCAAGTTCCACCCTAAAGATGACAACATGAATACTCTATTGAAGTCTATTAGAAGAACCTCCTTGAACTGAATCTTGCTCATAAGGTAACTTTTTCTCGCTGACTTGAATCTGACCGAGAAGAACCTCATTGACCTCAGGACATGGTTTCTCCAAAACCTCTTCATCATCTCTAAGGAAGAAGACTGGATGTACCCCATAGTCCCACACTCTTGCCCTAAACTATAAACTCACCTCCAACCCAAACTTGTAGAAGACATACTACCCAACCCGGCTAGTCCACCCGACCCGCTTACCAACAATGTCACAAAAGGGACATCAGAGGGCCAGAACCCAGCAGTGTAAGGTCGTGGGTGGGGAGAGTAGGCAGAAGAGCTTAACCCAAACCTGCCGACAATCTGCAAATGTTATACTGAGGTTGGCCTGAAACCCACCCAACCCATGAGTCCCGCGGGTATTTGGCCGACCCACACTAATATTTCTCACTTGTGCCAAGTTCCACCCTAGAGATGCCAACATAAAAACTCTATTGAAGTCTATGGGAAGAACCTGGAACTGTTAGGAGAAAAGTTGTTTCTCCTTGGACTGAATCTCGCCCATAAGGTAACTTGAATCTGACCCATTATTACAAGACTTCTTTGTAATGAAAAAACAGTTAAACCTTCCTTCTGTATCGGTCGGAACCTTGGCAATACCAGCAAGTACCTGAACAAAACGCAGGTGGGACGCCGATGCACAGCAGGTACTGAAGAGTCATGATAGTGGCCAGGAAACAGCAGTAATTTGGCCAGACTTCGGCAATGGTTTTCCTCCGGCGCAGATAGAGCAGGTACAACATCCAGCAGGCATGAAGAACTGCATAGAAGTCCATTCTCTGCCCAATGACATTCACCGAGATCACAAAACAGATCTGAGGGGGTAGAGGAGAACATGCATGAACAACCCTTCTGTCTTCTTCTATGAAGTATCTGAGATCCAAATACTGTTGAGTTGAATCCCTGGGCAAAGAATTCTGCAAAATGGGCACCTACATTGAGACCACTGGGAGCAACATCCAAGATGGAGGTGAGCAACATGTACCTCACGAGCCACTGGTTGGGGATCAATGTTTTAGTTTATGGTCAACCAAACCAAAATGTCGCTTTTATCCGAGAAGAACCTCATTGACCTCAGGACATGGTTTCTCCAAAACCTCTGCATCATCTCTAAGGATGAAGACTGGATGTACCCCATAGTCCCATTGCTCTTGCCCTAAACTATAAAACTCACCTCCAGCCCAAACTTGTAGAAGAAATAATTCACAAAGTATTTGATGCAGTTTAGAAGTCCTTCGTCGAGATGCCTCCGCGTGATGTTGTCAAAGATGCTCCCTGTGATGGGGGTGCGGAGCTGGTTGTGGACGCGGTAATACAGCTGGTGTCGGTACACTGTGGATTCAATGGCCAATAATACCAGGATGGTCAGGTGATTCTATGGTGTAGAGCAGAACATCTGTTGGATTTATTCCATCATCAATGTAGGTGGCATATGGTTTTCATTAGAATGAACTACACGGGGATATTGATTATTCCTTCTCTGTGCATTTCTATTTATACATATGGGTAGGAGGTGCCATATTGTTACCCTTAGACAGTACAGTATGGGGGTACAGCTTATTGTGTGCCCAGAACATTCCTTCTCTGTATATTTGTATTTATACATATGGGTAGGGGGTGCCATAGCGTTTCCCTTAGACAGTACAGTATGGGGGTACAGCTTATTGTGTGCCCAGAACATCCCTTCTCTGTATATTTGTATTTATACATATGGGTAGGGGGTGCCATAGTGTTTCCCTTAGACAGTACAGTATGGGGGTACATCTTATTGTGTGCCCAGAACATTCCCTCTCTGTATATTTGTATTTATACATATGGGTAGGAGGTGCCATAGTGTTTCCCTTAGACAGTACAGTATGGGGGTACAGCTTATTGTGTGCCCAGAACATCCCTTCTCTGTATATTTGTATTTATACATATGGGTAGGAGGTGCCATAGTGTTTCCCTTAGACAGTACAGTATGGGGGTACAGCTTATTGTGTGCCCAGAACATTCCTTCTCTGTATATTTGTATTTATACATATGGGTAGGAGGTGCCATTGTGTTTCCCTTAGACAGTACAGTATGGGGGTACAGCTTATTGTGTGCCCAGAACATTCCTTCTCTGTATATTTATTCTTCCCATTACCTGTATACAGGGTAAAACACTGTCTGTACATTTCCGTAGCCCCCCACACCACAAGGCAGGGTCCACTGGGGCGACATATAGATCAGATTTCTGCTGCAGCTCCTCACTGATTGGGCTGTAGAGAGTCCCATTGCGGTATAGGCTCTGGAAACAGAGAATAAAATGTACCGTGACCTCTAAACAGACAACAAGGCTTGGAGCAATGGTTGCAGAACCCTTTGTAGTAACCCAATGAGAAGAACTTTAGGCCCCTCAAAGCTGCTATTCTTTTTATAGGAAATAGAATTGTGAAATGGCAGTGATGTCTGACAATGAATCAAACCAACAGAGCCATGAAGTTGCTTGTTCTAGGCACAACATAGTCTACGGCAGTGGTTCTCAACCTGTGGGTAGGGACCCCTTTGGGGTTCGAACGACACTTCCCCAGGGGTCGCCTAAGGCCATCGAAAAACACATATTTCCGATGGTCTTAGGAACCGAGACGCCACTCCTCTATGGTTGGGGGTCACCACAATTTTAAAGGGTCACAGCATTAGGAAGGTTGAGAACCACTGGTCTACAGGTTCCTTTAGAAGATATGGATACCATAACAACCTACCTCTGTGCAGTTGGAAGAGTATTCCAGAGGTTTAACAAATTTCAGCTGGTACATCATCTTGAAGATGACCATGATGCACGACCAAACGGTGGAGATATTGGAAGCGTAGGGTCGGAGGAAAGAGAAAGGAACGGCAAACACCCATGGCATGTAGAACAGACAGTTCATCAGGGACACCTAGAATTGGTATAAAGGTGAAGTAAATAAGGGGAATGCTGGTAGCAGAAACCCCCCTAAGACAAACACAACACTAATATCATCCGTATCATGTAATCCATCTGCTGGATGACCTGTATCTTTGTTCCATTATGGTACAACCAATAGCCTTGTACTTTGTTAATTGGAAATCCTGTGCAGTTAAATACCTAGAACTCAGATACAATGAACTTGGGGATGCAGATATTTCTGACTGGTCAGCTCAGGCGTAATGCCCCAAGGATTCCATAGGAGACCACCTTATTCTCACAGTGCCGATAAAGCTTTAGAACTTTGAAAGCCAGATAAATAATGCCTCGTCAAGACTAGCAGAGAACCTAAAGCTTTGTTCCACCTAGATCTTCACGTTGGCATTGACAATAGAATCAATTAAAGATGAGAAGGAAACATTTGTGCTTGGGTTGTTTTGGTACCTCTTGAAGTGTGATCCAGATAATGATAGAGGACACAATCTTGATAATATGCAGTTCCAACAGTCTCCATACAAGGACCTCCGTGTCATGGATGAAGCCCAGCAAGAACAGAAGCACCGACATCACCTTGTCAATCACTAGAAGCCATCGGTTGGCTTTTCCATCTGGAAAGAACATCCCATTACCTTCAGCTATGTATCCATATACAGTGTGTATAAAATATATAGTGCTCCTTTACCTGCAAACTCCTGGCTGTCCCTCACCACATGCTCATCCATGGTTATATTGTCTATTTTGTCCAGGGTGTTTTGGCTCACACTGTTCTCATTGTTTTTTCCTAACCTGTTGGAGAGATATTGAGCATTAATGGAACGGATCTTATCATTTCCAAGTTCCTCTTCAGACCATGTTGGATCTTGAGGGTAACAGATCAGATAAGGACTTGGTGTGATGTCTTCCTTACTTGTTGTGGAGATTCCCGAAGATTTCCTTTATCCTGAAAAAGATAATATACTTTTTGGTCTTAACTCTACCAAGACTTTGGAAGGTAATGAGTAACAAAAATAATATGAGATCAAAGGTAAGAATACCAGTCCTTACTTACACATTAGCCAGAAGAAGAACACGACCTTCCATTTTCTTCTTGCTGGTTGAATAGAGAAGAATCAAGACGTGAGGAGACAGATAAAGGTGAGAGACTACCACTGGTTGAAGGAAACACTAGAGCCCTTAAGAAGAAATACGAGTGCTAAGCTAATATACAAGAGGACCTGACCTGTCGGCTACACCTCCTTGGTTAATGGGGATGTTGTTCAGATCTGTGAGCTTGAGGAAGTCATCGTGGAAGTAGTAGAGTTGCAGGATGCAGGCCAGAAGGAACAAGGAAGGCATTAAAATTCCAGTAAAAAGCTCCACGGTGCTGTACTGCTCCAAACCCAAGTCTTTTAGGCTTTAGGTCAAAGAAAAGAAAATATTATTATTAAAATATATTATTAAAAATGTGACCTTCCCTTCCACTGAGAAGCCAAGGGATTCTGCAAGTGTTTGCTCGTAAAGGTATGTAGATATATCTATGTTCCTCACCCTTCTTCTGACATCCCAAGGATCTGAAGGAAAAATCCAGAGATGGTCTTAAACTGGTAAACGTAGATAGTAATGAGGACCAGCATGGAATATGAGACAACGGCGATCCAGTAATACTTGAGTATTCTTCTCCACCATTCATAGTGAATCTGAAGATGAAGCCAATTAGAGATGATACAGTAACTGGTTAAAGATGATTGGACCCCAGAAGAAGGCATCTAAGTCTCAAATATGTCTTCACCGAGTCTTTCTTTTTCCTGCACTGCTAACATCTGAATTGTGATATATGGGCCTCCGTGTGTTGGAGGCTTCTCAAAAACAAAACCCATTGCCTACCTTGTATAAGGTCACACAGAACAGGAAAAGGACGATGTACAGGATCTTGTAGACCACGACCTTGCCCCGAAAGCTGATGACGAAGAACATAGCCCCGCAAAAGTAAATCCAGTACTTGACCAGCATGGCCCTGATAAGGGAGCCCAGCATGTCCATAAAGGTAGACGACGACTGCTCGGTCTCTATTAATAAAAATAGAAGCTGATTGTAAATAAATATGGCCCTAAATCTACCTTACTATACCTTCATTTTTGCCTGTAGAGTACTTAATGGTGAACAAAATCTTAACTGGAGAATATTCTTAACTACTTGTTACTTCAATGGTTCCAGATTTCCTGGAGAAGACTCTGCCACCATACTGAGACCATACCGAGGCCATCAAACATACCGATGACTATGGGCAACAGTAGCTCAATACTAGAAGGGCAAGACTCTGCCACCATACTGAGACCATACCGAGGCCATCAAACATACAGATGACTATGGGCAACAGTAACTCAATACTAGAAGGGCAAGACTCTGCCACCATACTGAGACCATACCGAGGCCATCAAACATACAGATGACTATGGGCAACAGTAACTCAATACTAGAAGGGCATGCCACCATACTGAGACCATACCGAGGCCATCAAACATACAGATGACTATTGAAACCCATTAGGTAGGTAGATGGCGTATGGGCAACACTAGCTCAATACTAGAAGGGCAAGACTCTGCTGGGGCAGAGTTAATATTAATATTGTCAATCCCAAGGATAACACTAAAAGAATGCCGAGAAAGACCTTTCCTTGGCAGTTGAAGGACAATACATTTGAGCTCCAAGAACATTCAACAAAAATGTCCTTATTCTCTACTGGAGTGTCTTGAAGTCCATATTGCCCTCCTACCTGTCTCATCCACCAGCACCTCTTTCAGTTCTTCTTCTTTCAGCTTTTGGTGACGCTCCTTGAGGTTCTGGCGCAACAGTATCCAGAACGTGAAAGCGTACATTATCTGGAAAGCAAAATATCTGAGAGTCATGTTTGTGGCTTAAATTCTATTCTGTAAAAACCCATTCACCCCCATGATCCAGAACTCTAAACTCCTCCAGTGGATAGCTAACTGGTTCCATATCCGTGTTGATAAATGTTGTCATTAAGGGTTCATCCTCAATGCATGGCTAGGAGAGTGGTGAGTCTTCCAGGAAAGGAATGGTTTGGGAGCAAACTGGACAATCTGTAGAGGGACAGGACTGGAGCAAGGGGTGAGGGCAAAAAGAGCAATGGACTGGCCACAGAGATTGAGCTACCAGAAGCCAATCCTCAAGCCATGGAAAGGTATAGGAAGTGCTTCAACAGGGCTCTAAGTAGCCTCAAATGATCAAGTACACTACAGAGATGTTGTAGGACACAAAACTGTTGGCTGCTCTTCTTTCTCAATGGTCAAGACTAAGCAGACGGTATAAAAGAGGTTTGAAACCTGCCAAATCCTAATATTGTCCCCCTCCTCACAAGGGGCATTCCATGGGTGCAAATACCCCATTGGTTTTAGATGTGAAGGAATAGATTGCCCCCTGGGACGAGCAGTAGAGGAAACTGGATTGGAAGTAAACCAGACTATTGACAGTACTACCCTTGTGGGTACCTGGGTATTAGGCTGCAGTGGGGGCACAGCCACTCTCTTGGGTACCTGGGTATTAGGCTGCAGTGGGGGCACAGCCACCTTCATGGGTTTCTGGGTATTAGGCTGCAGTGGGGGCACAGCCACCTTCATGGGTACCTGGGTATTAGGCTGCAGTGGGGGCACAGCCACCTTCATGGGTTTCTGGGTATTAGGCTGCAGGGTGGGCACAGCCACTCTCTTGGGTGCCCAATTTGTGGAGGGGTCTCCAGTATTGGGAAAGACAATAGCCTGACAAACCCCCATCTTCAGGCAGGTAAGAAGGGCAAGAGCAAGAGATTGGCCGTAGTGTTCAGCCTACCAAATGCTAATGCCCAGGCCAGGAAATAAGGAACAGGAAGTGGTTAAATAGGGCACAGTTTAATTGGCTGGTCTCAAATAACCAATTACACTGCAGGGATGTTGCAGGAAATGCAGGTGGAGGAGTCACAAGAAGTTCCAAGTTCAAATCCTGCTACAGCCTAACAGCACAAATGTTCAGAGAAAGAACTACTGGTATTAAGAAAGAATGACAATTACTATTGACCAATGAGATGATGAGAAAGAAAGTTACAACTGACCAATGAGATGCTGAGAAAGACCACTGACCTTGACCATAAGATGTGTACATGGCAACGTGTAGGGTTTCAGGTCGAAATCAATGAGTATAGCGTTGGGGATCCCCGGGAACAGCTCCTCCTGAGACAGACTGAGCCCCACAAAGAAGTTCTGGATGACCAGGATGTTGGCATACAGGGCCAGAAATGGAGCGCTGAGCATGGCGTAGCGGCGCCGGTCTCTCATCATCCAGATGACGCAGGACCAGAGGAGCAGAACGAACGTCAGCCAACTGTTGTACGTGATGCTCCAGATCTGGGCAAAGACATGGGCAGCCAGACGTGAGCAGTAAATGGTGGAACCTTTGGGCCAATCAGAAGTAAATACGGGTTTTGGGTTCTAATGTGTTGTTCTCACCATCATGACTATTAATGCACTGACGTAGCTTTGTCTCATTAGAAACTCTCCCAGTACCACCAGGCCCCCGGGCTTTGCCTCCTTCTCTGGGACCTCCTTGGTCTCCTCAGTTTCTAAAAGGTGATAAAAACGTTAAATGGAAATGTTACACATCCGTGACACATTTTCAAGGGGAAGTCAATCATTGTGTTGTTTTCTGCTTCACCCAGTTTCAAGGGGAAGTTAATCCCGTCATTGTTTTCTATTTCACCCACTTTCAAGGGGAAATTAATCCCATCATTGTTTTCTATTTCACCCACTTTCAAGGGGAAGTTAATCCCATCATTGTTTTCTATTTCTCACACTTTCAAGGGGAATTAATCCCATCATTGTTGTCTAGTTCACCCTGTTTCAAGTGAAACCTAAAGAAATTATTGTTTTCCAAGAATGATCACCAACATCTAGTTACGCCACTGGAACCCACCAGAATTATCCATAATAATCGCCCAGTGTTCCCATTCTTACTGTAAAAAATGCTTTCCACACCCTTAGAGCTTTCCACACCCTTTGACGATGTCAAATTTGCCATTTTCCCAACTGCTCCGTCTGCCATATTTGCCCTATTTGGGAGAGTTTGTGAAGTCAATGTTCTCAAACCCTCATGGAGGCAGTGGCACCACGAGCAACAAAGATCTTGCAATACGTATTACCCACCTGACACCTCATCGGTGGTGTCTACCTCTTGGGAATAAATGGGCACGGAGAAATCAGTTTGACCCTGTAGGTGCTCGCACTTTAATAAGGGAAGATCCTGCCAGCCGTTGTGGGAAAGGTATTCGGTCTGGAAATAGAAGCAAACCCTGTGAGATGTCAGCTTGGAGGTACCGGAAAGGAAGAAGCTCATATATATAAACGTGACTTGAAAAAGAATGAATTATAAACACAGATAAAAGCTTTTTATGCCCTACAGTCGCCATGGTTTGACCCGTCTATAAGTTATAAAATGTTAAGGCTGCCATTGTGGGAGGCCCAGCCTGGAGATCAGTTCGGACAAGACTTGGGGGCACAGTCATTAAAGTACAAATCCGAATAACGAAATCTGATCATTTTTGATGATTGCAAAAGTCGG
The DNA here is from genome assembly GCF_000004195.4 of Xenopus tropicalis. Classification (NCBI taxonomy): domain Eukaryota; kingdom Metazoa; phylum Chordata; class Amphibia; order Anura; family Pipidae; genus Xenopus; species Xenopus tropicalis. The sequence goes on from NC_030686.2 coordinate 2,920,353, forward strand.
TTTGAATTCGAAGATTTCGTACTTACGCTCCGATAGTCACTAAATTTTCGTATTGAAACAATCGTTTGCGAATGGCGATACGATAGTTACGAAATTTTTCTATCCGAACGATCGTAAACGCATACGAATAACGAAATCCGATACTTTCTGATGATCCGTCTGTTTGAATATGAAGATTTTGTACTTACGATCCGAAAGTTCAGAAATTTTCATATTGTAACAATCGTTTGCAAATGGCGTTCCTAGAGTCACAAAATTATCGTATCCGAATGATCGTAAATGGCGGGAAAACCTTTCTGACTTTGAATCTTCAGTGCATGTTTTGGAAGCCTCCCATAGGACCCCAACCCGGCCCAAGAAAAGTCACGATACCGAAGCTTGAATGAATCCAAAACTTTTTCTACTCATTGCGACAAATACGATTTTGACGTGCAAATTGTCTCAAAGTACGAAAAAGTCGCACAAATTAACAAAAATATCCCAGAAAATACGCAAAAGTTGTAAACTTTAGAAAAAATATGATTTTTTTTGTAATCGGACCTGTCGTACTTGATAATGAATGTGCCCCTCGGAGCGGTGGCTTATTTGTTTATATATTCCTGGAGGTCTAGGACCAGATGGAGATCGGTGAAGAATATTTATTTTCTGTCCTACATATTCTTGTTGTTTCTATTGGGGGGGATTTATCAGTGTTGGAATCTGAATATTTTACACAATTTCGAAAAACTTGAATTCGAATTATGGTTCAAAAACTCGAATGTCTGATATTTACGAAGTGCAAAAAACCCAACGTAAAATGTTGCCATCTGAAAGCTTGTGAGATTCTACAGAAGCCAACGGGACTTGCCCCAGGCAAAGTCGGGCATTTTTTCAATTCGAACTCACAAACTGGAAAATGGATCCATAAGCCCCTTGGTGGAACTACATTGTCTTCGACTTCTACAGTAAACTGGAAAATTTTGATATCAGACCCATGATCTAAAATTGCCCATATAATGCTCACATGGATGCTTTACTTGGTAATAGATGCTTGGTCATGGAGTTTAAAGGGGATATAAACCCAACCCTAACACTGTCCCACTGCGCCCCCTAGTTTTGCTGTAGAAGTTGCAAAAAATCATCATTATAGATGCAAGAAAATTCACCAATGAGAATTCTACTGCATTATAAATGCAAAAGAATTGACCAATGAGAATGCTGATTCCCAGCACTGTGTCAGGCCCCTTGCTGGTACCTTACATATAGAGATAATGATGCAATTTTCCCGTCATTATATGGCACAGGAATCAGACATGGGGATAAAGGGACAAAAAGGGAAGATATTTCTATAGTGTGTTCCACACGCCCCCATAATTTCTAAACATGCTATTTATTATATGGAAATGAAATTATAATTGTTACAAAACAACACTTACTTGTAACATTTCCGCGTGGGAAGGCCATAACATTCCATCCAGTTGTTGATGTTCCTTTGAGTGTGAGGCCGCCATGTCCTTCTCGGTTTCCTGCTCACAATAGACCTAAATAGGAAGAATGTAATGTGGCCGTCAGGGAAGGTAAAGTTCCAGCCTGTATGTAGGGCAGGGGGGTCCAGCCAATGACCTTCTTGATGGTTTCCAAGTACTGGATATGGGCAATCACTGCTGAACCTTGGGATTCTTTTATACCACATAGGATATGGACTTATATGGGACACTATGGAATTGTATCTAAGACTAGGGCAGGGCAGGACGGGATAAAATGAGAGAAGACTAGGGCAGGGCAGGACGGGATAGAACGAGAGAAGACTAGGGCAGGACATTATGGGACAGAGCGAAAGAAGACTAGGGCAGGACAGGACAGAGCGGGAGAACACTAAGGCAGGACAGGGGGCAGGACACGATGGGATGGAGCAAGAGAAGACTAGGACAGGGCACGATGGGATGGAGCAAGAGAAGACTAGGACAGGGCACGATGGGATGGAGCAAGAGAAGACTAGATCAGGATGGGATGGAGCAAGAGAAGACTAGGACAGGACACGATGGGATGGAGCGTGAAAAGACTAGGGCAGGGCAGGATGGGATGGAGCGAGAGAAGACTAGGACAGGACACAATGGGATGGAGTGAGAGAAGACTAGGGCAGGATGGGATGGAGTGAGAGAAGACTAGGACAGGACACGATGGGATGGAGCAAGAGAAGACTAGGGCAGGATGGGATGAAGCTGGAGAAGACTAGGGCAGGACTGAAGCAGGGCAGACAAAAGCAGACAAGAGCTGAACAGGGGAGAAACAAGAACAAGGCAAGGACAGGGTTAGAGCAGAATCTGCACAGAGGACAGAGCAGGAAACCAGAGCTGGGGTGGTGCCTCAGTGCTTAATGTAGGCCAATGCTCAGGCCCCAGCATTGAGGAGGGCTGGTTTTATATAAGGCAGGTTCAGCCCTGATTGGCTGGCCCCAACCCACCCATAAGCTTCTGCTGGGAATAGGATGGAAAGGCCAGTTGATAGGTAATAATTAGGCCTGTAGCTGCTCACCTGGCCCAGTGGTTAAAGCATGCAGCCAGAAACCCAAAGTCTCGAATCCCAGCAGATCCTTACAGGCGGGGTTTGTACCTTTTCCACTCACACTCGCTAAAGGGTTTTGGTAACTGAACCATGAAACCAATTAGTAACCTCAGCAAATCCCCATTGTTTGTATAAGAGCAGGTCCCTGTTTATGAATTCCCTACCACAGGGATCTGGTTCCACTGATCCAGAAGCATGACTAGAGTATAGTACATGAGCAGCAGAATGAGCGGGTTGAGGAAGACCGGCCACTGTAAGTCATGATGAAGATGGATGATCCACGATTGGGTACTATTGGTCCTGATGATGGCAGTCATGCCAAAAAGTCTACAAAGAAAATGGAAGGATTGAGTTAATGGCGCATATGTATGTTGGTCTGCTAGTGTGTAGGATAAAATCCATGTATCTCACCTGGCATAGAGGTCTTGAGGAGGAATTAACTCCTGAAAGACTGGAAGCTGGTACAGGTATAGGGCGGTGAGATGGCCAGCACTGAAGATGGCAGCCATGACACAGAGGCTGCTGAACACCACAAGGCTAACACTGTGGTTAGACGCCCACCATGAACACAACCAGAGGAAGGTGAAAAAGTAGACAGCAGAAGTTATGGAGGGAAGAGTGACCCCTAAGGTAAAAAGAGAGACAATATCATCATGACAATCTAGAGAAGACTTGGAAAGCCAAGCAAAACTGGAGGGAAGAGTGACCCCTAAGGTAAAAAGAGAGACAATATTGTCATGACAATCGAGAGAAGACTTGGAAGTCAAGCAAAACTGGAGGGAAGAGTGACCCCTAAGGTAAAAAGAGAGACAATATCGTCATGACAATCTAGAGAAGACTTGGAAGCCAAGCAAAACTGGAGGGAAGAGTGACCCCTAAGGTAAAAAGAGAGACAATATCGTCATGACAATCTAGAGAAGACCTGGAAAGCCAAGCAAAACTGGAGGGAAGAGTGACCCCTAAGGTAAAAAGAGAGACAATATCGTCATGACAATCTAGAGCAGACCTGGAAAGCCAAGCAAAACTGGAGGGAAGACTGACCCCTAAGGTAAAAAGAGAGACAATATCGTCATGACAATCTAGAGAAGGCTTGGAAAGCCAAGCAAAACTGGAGGGAATTCAGGAAAGATATATTTAGGGTTGCACCAAATTCAGGATACAGTTTGAGACTGGGCTAAATTCCAGCACTTCTTGGACTCGGCCCAGTCCTAATCGAAGCCAAAGCTCTAAAACTCACGGGACATTACAGCTGAGGACAATTGATATTGACAATATTTGGTTCAAACTTGAGGCAATTCCCAGATCCATGTAAATTGGGCTTTGGATTGGGTTTGGTACTGAGATGTTTCACGCACCTGAGAAACCCAGCAGGAGCGTCACCACCACCTTCCCAGCTGTGTTGAAGAGAGCCTCGACCAGGGCTTTGACTGCTGATATAATGGGCGTGATCTTCTCGATCAACTTGGCCCGGAAGTCATTGGAAGCCTTGTCGGCCAAGTTCTCTTCCGTGGAGAAATCGGTCTCTCCTTCGCTTTCCTCTGTCTCGCTCTCCGACGGGGATTCCTAGTGGGAAACGACAAGGATCTCATGGAACTTCTCCCATCTCTGAGTGTTAAGTACAATGGCGAGAGTTCCATGTTGGCCTTCACCATATGGAGATGTTTAGGCACATTCTGAGAGGAGGGGTCACCAGTACCTCGTCCCATTCAGACTGTAGTCAGTCGGTTGCACTGAATAAATACGTTCCGTAATTCCATCTACAGTTATTTACTTACAGGGAAAGTGAATTTAATAATTAAATATAACATTTGTTTTCGTTCTTGCTTCGTTGCCATCCCTCGCCCGGAACAGCCCTTCAATTAAATCTTTGCAAGCGATGCCGAATCAATTATTTAGTGAGTTTTATTTAGGATGAAGCTGGGTCTGATATCTGTTGAGTCCTCTATATAAACACTGGGGTGTGTTTGGGGGTTGGGGGGGGCAGTATCTTTACTCTCGATGGTTGTTGTCTCAACCTTAGGGAAGAAGCACTTACCTCCTCTTCCTCCTGACTGTTGGTTTGAGAGCTGAGTTTAGGGGCCCCCACTTTGACCAGCTTCTTGCAGGCTCTTCTGATGAAGTACCCGGAGAAGAACATCCCTATGTCGGAGGCCAGGAGTCGGACAATGTTCCATGCATCAACTTGGCTCAGCCTATTGAATACAAGCAAAGAAGGTCACACCATGATGGGGGATTCGTGGTGGAGCCACGGAAAGGTCTCCTAACGCCTCTCTAACCTTCATTTGGTCTTCAACCTTGGAGAACTAGACGTGCATCCACTCTATAAAAGTCACCGGCGTAACTGAATAGACTGAGTCTCCACCACAATGGGAATGTGTAGGTTGTGGAGCACAGAATGGACACAAGGCCCGAGTAGAAGATGTTCATGTGGGATTATACATGCGTGTGTAAGTGAGCCGAAGGCCTCGCCTGTATATTAATTATTGGCTTGTGGTGCCTGGTCTGGCCAACGGCCAAAGAGCCCGGCTGGAGAACCACTGATTGGCATCTCAGCTTTTACAAGTTGGACTTGAAGACCAACTGCTGCCACATTCCCGGTGGGGAAGTCAATTCTGTTCTCATGCGGGTAGCAAAGTATCACTGTCTGTGCCTAAGTAATTACCTACTGCCACAAAGCTACCCAACCCTCCCGGGAAGCCCTTCCAGCCTTCAATTTAAGAAGGTACTGTCTAAGGGAAACACTATGGCACCTCCTACCCAGATGTATAAATACAAATATACAGAGAAGGAATGTTCTGGGCACACAATAAGCTGTACCCCCATACTGTACTGTCTAAGGGAAACACTATGGCACCGCCTACCCATATGTATAAATACAAATATACAGAGAAGGAATGTTCTGGGCACACAATAAGCTGTACCCCCATACTGTACTGTCTAAGGGAAACACTATGGCACCCCCTACCCATATGTATAAATACAAATATACAGAGAAGGAATGTTCTGGGCACACAATAAGCTGTACCCCCATACTGTACTGTCTAAGGGAAACACTATGGCACCCCCTACCCATATGTATAAATACAAATATACAGAGAAGGAATGTTCTGGGCACACAATAAGCTGTACCCCCATACTGTACTGTCCTCCATAGCCTGGAGGTCCCTAGGGCTCCATAGCCTGGAAGTCTATAGGGCTCCATAGCCTGTAGGTCCCTAGGGCTACATAGCCTGTAGGTCCCTAGGGCTCCATAGCCTGGAGGTCTCTAGGGCTCCATAGCCTGGAAATCTATAGGGCTCCATAGCCTGGAGGTCTCTAGGGCTCCATAGCCTGGAGGTCTCTAGGGCTCCATAGCCTGGAGATCTCTAGGGCTCCATAGACTGGAGGTCCATAGGGCTCCATAGACTGGAGGTCCATAGGGCTCCACAGCCTGGAGGTCCATAGGGCTCCATAGCCTGGAGGTCCATAGGGCTCCATAGCCAGGAGGTCCCTAGGGCTCCATAGACTGGAGGTCTCTAGGGCTCCATAGCCTGTAGGTCCCTAGGGCTCCATAGCCTGGAGGTCTCTAGGGCTCCATAGCCTGGAAATCTATAGGGCTCCATAGCCTGGAGGTCTCTAGGGCTCCATAGCCTGGAAATCTATAGGGCTCCATAGCCTGGAGGTCTCTAGGGCTCCATAGCCTGGAGGTCTCTAGGGCTCCATAGCCTGGAGGTCCATAGGGCTCCACAGCCTGGAGGTCCATAGGGCTCCATAGACTGAAGGTCCCTAGGGCTCCATAGCCTGGAGGTCTCTAGGGCTCCATAGCCTGGAGGTCTCTAGGGCTCCATAGACTGAAGGTCCCTAGGGCTCCATAGCCTCGAGGTCCACATCCCACCACCCATATATACAAATATACAGAGAAGGCATTCTTAAGAGCAGATAAAAGTAAGATACGCAGCCAATATAAATAAAGTATATTTTCCTGTCTTCTGTAGCAGCAATGAATAATCTGTAATAAATTCTCTGTTAATCTGCCAACATTTAAATAACATTATTATGATGAGTATTTATATAATGGCCCTATTGATTGGAATAAATCCTGCAGAAAGGGAAAGCCAAGCCAAATCTGCTGCAATGAAAAATATTAAAAGAGGAAAGTGGCAAATATATTGGTCTCTTGTTCAGAGTCCAGCGAATGTGTCTGTCACTGGCAAACTGAGCTGAGAATGGCGTTTCCATTACCGGGAACGTAACCTGCCCAGGTAGGGTCTGTACCCTCTGCTTCCTCTCATCTGTGGCGCATTCAGTGCTGAAAGGCTGACAGTTTTATCAGTGTTGTGGGAAAGGTTTCAGTCACATTATATCTTCATCCTCCTACTGTCTCCATCTTGCCCTACTGTCTCCACCTTGCCCTACTGTCTCCATCTTGTGCTACTGTCTCCATCTTGCCCTACTGTCTCCACCTTGCCCTACTGTCTCCATCTTGTGCTACTGTCTCCATCTTGCCCTACTGTCTCCACCTTGCCCTACTGTCTCCATCTTGCGCTACTGTCTCCATCTTGCCCTACTGTCTCCATCTTCCCTACTGTCTCCATCTTGTCCTACTGTCTCCATCTTGTGCTACTGTCTCCTCCTTGTCCTACTGTCTCCATCTTGTCCTACTGTCTCCACCTTGTCCTACTTTCTCCATCTTGCTCTACTGTCTCTATCTTGTCCTACTGTCTCCATCTTTCCCTGCTGTCTCCATCTTGCCCTACTGTCTCCATCCTGTGCTACTGTCTCCATCTTGCCCTACTGTCTCCATCTTGTGCTACTGTCTCCACCTTGTCCTACTTTCTCCATCTTGCTCTACTGTCTCTATCTTGTCCTACTGTCTCCATCTTTCCCTGCTGTCTCCATCTTGCCCTACTGTCTCCATCTTGTCCTACTGTCTCCACCTTGTCCTACTTTCTCCATCTTGCTCTACTGTCTCTATCTTGCCCTACTGTCTCCATCTTGCCCTGCTGTCTCCATCTTGCCCTACTGTCTCCATCCTGTGCTACTGTCTCCATCTTGCCCTACTGTCTCCATCTTGTGCTACTGTCTCCATCTTGTGCTACTGTCTCCATCTTGTCCTACTGTCTCCACCTTGTCCTACTTTCTCCGTCTTGCTCTACTGTCTCCATCTTGCCCTACTGTCTCCATCTTGCCCTGCTGTCTCCATCTTGCCCTACTGTCTCCATCCTGTGCTACTGTCTCCATCTTGTCCTACAGTCTCCATCTTGCCCTACTGTCTCCATCTTGCCCTACTGTCTCCATCTTGCCCTACTATCTCCACCTTGTCCTACTTTCTCCATCTTGCTCTACTGTCTCTATCTTGTCCTACTGTCTCCATCTTGCCCTGCTGTCTCCATCTTGCCCTACTGTCTCCATCCTGTGCTACTGTCTCCATCTTGCCCTACTGTCTCCATCTTGTGCTACTGTCTCCATCTTGTGCTACTGTCTCCATCTTGTCCTACTGTCTCCACCTTGTCCTACTTTCTCCGTCTTGCTCTACTGTCTCCATCTTGCCCTGCTGTCTCCATCTTGCCCTGCTGTCTCCATCTTGCCCTACTGTCTCCATCCTGTGCTACTGTCTCCATCTTGTCCTACTGTCTCCATCTTGCCCTACTGTCTCCATCTTGCCCTACTGTCTCCATCTTGCCCTACTGTCTCCATCTTGCCCTACTATCTCCATCTTGTCCTACTTTCTCCATCTTGTCCTACTGTCTCCATCTTGTCCTACTGTCTCCACCTTGTCCTACTGTCTCCACCTTGTCCTACTGTCTCCATCTTGCCCTACTGTCTCCATCTTGCCCTACTGTCTCCATCTTGCCCTACTGTCTCCATCTTGCCCTACTGTCTCCGTTTTGCCCTACTCTCACCAATGGGAGATTGTACTTCTATATTACTTGCCCCTCAGAGAAGGGAATTGCCATTTTTTCCTATACAAATGAGAATCAGCCATCAACATACAGAGGGTTTGGGAAAGAGGGGCGGCAGTTAGTGCTCTATGAATGGCATGCAATAGATTTACCTGAGGATGCCAAAGTGACCCAGAACGGTTTCCCAGAGGTTCCCTAGAGACACCAGAGAGAGACTGTTAGAGTGGAACAGTGCTCAGCCCACAAGCAGATCCCAATGACTGAGCTGGATATGAGAATTCAGCCCATAGAGCTGTTACCTCTGGGTGGAATGTAGCGGAAGGCAATCTGGCAGCAGGACTGCAGGAGCAGCATCAGGAAACTGCAGTAGTAAATGGATCGGAGGAAGCTCCCCGTGCGCCCTGAGGGTTGGGAGAGAGAGAGGTTCCTGTTATGGGGTTGGGTTATACCAAGCGAGGTTCCCGTTATGGGGTTGGGTTATACCAAGCGAGGGTTTCCGCAGGGAGGTCTTACAGTGTTATTACAGGGCGGGTTGTGGGTGATGGAATTGTGGGGTTGGGTTATACCAAGCAAGGTTCCCCTCATGGGGTTGGATTATACCAAGCGAGGATTCCCACAGGGAGGTCTCACACTGGTATTACTGGGTGGGTTGTGGGTGATGGAATTGTGGGGTTGGGTTATACCAAGCGAGGGTTCCCACAGGGAGGTCTCACATTGTTATTACTGGGTGGGTTGTGGGTGATGGAATTGTGGGTTGGGTTATACCAAGCGAGGGTTCCCACAGGGAGGTCTCACATTGTTATTACTGGGTGGGTTGTGGGTGATGGAATTGTGGGTTGGGTTATACCAAGCGAGGGTTCCCACAGGGAGGTCTCACATTGTTATTACTGGGTGGGTTGTGGGTGATGGAATTGTGGGTTGGGTTATACCAAGTGAGGGTTCCCACAGGGAGGTCTCACACTGTTATTACAGGGTGGGTTGTGGGTGATGGAATTGTGGGTTTGGGTTATACCAAGCAAGGTTTTCCGCAGGGAGGTCTTACACTGTTATTACAGGGTGGGTTGTGGGTGATGGAATTGTGGGGTTGGGTTATACCAAGCGAGGGTTCCCACAGGGAAGTCTCACACTGTTATTACAGGGTGGGTTGTGGGTGATGGAATTGTGGGTTTGGGTTATACCAAGCGAGGGTTTCCGCAGGGAGGTCTTACACTGTTATTACAGGGTGGGTTGTGGGTGATGGAATTTTGGGGTTGGGTTATACCAAGCGAGGGTTCCCACAGGGAGGTCTCACACTGTTATTACTGGGTGGGTTGTGGGTGATGGAATTTTGGGGTTGGGTTATACCAAGCGAGGGTTCCCACAGGGAGGTCTCACATTGTTATTACTGGGTGGGTTGTGGATGATGGAATTTTGGGGTTGGGTTATACCAAGTAAGGGTTCCCACAGGGAGGTCTCATACTGTTATTACAGGGTGGGTTGTGGGTGATGGAATTTTGGGGTTGGGTTATACCAAGCAAGGGTTCCCACAGGGAGGTCTCACATTGTTATTACTGGGTGGGTTGTGGGTGATGGAATTGTGGGGTTGGGTTATACCAAGCAAGGGTTCCCACAGGGAGGTCTCACATTGTTATTACTGGGTGGGTTGTGGGTGATGGAATTGTGGGGTTGGGTTATACCAAGCGAGGGTTCCCACAGGGAGGTCTCACATTGTTATTACAGGGTGGGTTGTGGGTGATGGAATTGTGGGGTTGGGTTATACCAAGCAAGGGTTTCCGCAGGGAGGTCTCACACTGTTATTACAGGGTGGGTTGTGGGTGATGGAATTGTGGGGTTGGGTTATACCAAGTGAAGGTTCCCACAGGGAGGTCTCACATTGTTATTACTGGGTGGGAGGGTTGTGGGTGATGGAATTGTGGGGTTGGGTTATACCAAGCTGGGGTTCCCACAGGGAGGTCTCACATTGTTATTACTGGGTGGGAGGGTTGTGGGTGATGGAATTGTGGGGTTGGGTTATACCAAGCTGGGGTTCCCACAGGGAGGTCTCACATTGTTATTACTGGGTGGGAGGGTTGTGGGTGATGGAATTGTGGGGTTGGGTTATACCAAGCTGGGGTTCCCACAGGGAGGTCTCACATTGTTATTACTGGGTGGGTGGGTTGTGGGTGATGGAATTGTGGGGTTGGGTTATACCAAGCTGGGGTTCCCACAGGGAGGTCTCACATTGTTATTACTGGGTGGGAGGGTTGTGGGTGATGGAATTGTGGGGTTGGGTTATACCAAGCTGGGGTTCCCACAGGGAGGTCTCACATTGTTATTACTGGGTGGGAGGGTTGTGGGTGATGGAATTGTGGGGTTGGGTTATACCAAGCTGGGGTTCCCACAGGGAGGTCTCACATTGTTATTACTGGGTGGGTGGGTTGTGGGTGATGGAATTGTGGGGTTGGGTTATACCAAGCGAGGGTTCCCACAGGGAGGTCTCACATTGTTATTACTGGGTGGGCTGTGGGTGATGGAATTGTGGGGTTGGGTTTAGGGGAGTCAGGATTCTCCCTAGATATGAGACTGTGGGGAACACTCATTATAATTATGTTGAATTTGTATTGTCCCCCCCTCAGAAGGTGATGTCCCAACTATAGCACCTCCCACCAACAAACAGACTCCGCCTCCAATTCCCAGCATTCTCAGCCAATAACCCCATTCCCCAACTATAGACTCCCAGCATCCCCGTCCCAACCTTGCCAGCAGAGCTTACAATCAATGCGTAGAAAGTACCTTTCATGGTGATGTAGGTGGGGTTGGGCACCAGCGGGATGAGCATCAGGAAGGCAAAGTAGACGAGGGAGAATCCATTGAACCTGATACAAACGGCTGCAAAATAGCGACAACGTTACGTGACCGGCTGGGTCCGTTACTCATATTATATATATATATCCTTATAAACGGAGCTTAGTGAGGTCATTTCTGTCACATGACTCAATGAAATTTGTAATAGATAAAGTCCCCCCTGTTGTAAAATATAAGGATATTAGAAGTCACCTGGGAGTTCCATGACCTGTATAAAAGCCTTCGGCCTCATCCCTTTATATGGTGTGTGTGTGTGAGTGAGTGTGTGAGTGTGTGTGTGAGTGAGTGAGTGTGTGAGTGAGTGTGTGAGTGAGTGAGTGTGTGAGTGAGTGCCCCATTACACACACACTCTCACACTGTGCAGATGACCCCCAGCTGCCTCGCTACATTCATTCCACTGGGCGTAAATCACAAACCTATTCCTGTAACTGGGGGGGGGGGGGGGGCAGAAATACACTTACACCCCCCCCCCCCCTTTATTCATACGGCTTCCCCTTATGTGTGTGTGAGAGAGTGTGTGAGTGTGAGTGAGTGTGTGAGTATATGAGTGAGTGAGTGTGTGTGAGTAAGTGAGTGTGAGTAAGTGTGTGAGTGTGTGTGTGAGAGAGTGTGTGAGTGTGTGAGTATATGAGTGAGTGAGTGTGAGTGAGTGTGAGTAAGTGAGTAAGTGTGTGAGTGTGTGTGTGAGTGAGTGTGAGTGTATGTATAGCGCAGACACTTATCCTCAGATTTACAGCAGTTACTATCGATTGTATCAAATCTGACACTAAATCTAAAGTAATTACATGTATAACAGCAGCACTGGGGCAATGTATTGTCTGTCTGTATATAGTGTATCTATCTATCTATCATCTATCATCTATCTATCCATCTATCTATCTATCTATCATCTATCTATCCATCTATCTATCTATCTATCTATCATCTATCTATCTATCGATCTATCTATCTATCTATCTATCTATCATCTATCTATCTATCTATCTATCTATCTATCCATCTATCATCTATCTATCTATCCATCTATCTATCTATCTATCTATCTATCTATCATCTATCTATCTATCTATCATCTATCTATCTATCTATCTATCTATCTATCTATCTATCTATCTATGTATCTATCATCTATCTATCTATATATCATCTATCTATCTATCTATCTATCTATCTATCATCTATCTATCTATCATCTATCTATCTATCTATCTATCTATCATCTATATATCTGTACATAGTGTATCTTATCTGTCTATCTATGTATCTATCTATCTATCTATCTATCTATCTATCTATCTATCTGTACATAGTGTATCTTATCTGTCTATCTATCTATCTATCTATCTATCTATCTATCTATCTATCTGTACATAGTGTATCTTATCTGTCTATCTATGTATCTATCTATCTATCTATCTATCTATCTGTACATAGTGTATCTTATCTGTCTATCTATGTATCTATTTTTCTATCTGTACATAGTCTATCTATCTATCTATCTATCTATCTATCTATCTATCATCTATCTGTACATAGTGTATCTTATCTGTCTATCTATGTATCTATGTATCTGTACATAATCTATCTATCTATCTGTACATAATCTATCTATCTATCTATCTATCTGTACATAGTCTATCTATCTATCTATCTATCTATCTATCATCTATCTATCTGTACATAGTGTGAGAGAGAGATAGGAAAAAGTGGAAATAGACAGACAGATACACTATCTCCCCCCTCTCTCTTTATCATATATCTCTCTCTCTTCCCCATTCTCTCACTTTTTGTATCTATCTATTTCTCTCTCTCTCTTTTTATCTATCTATCTATCTATCTATCTATCTATCATCTATCTATCTATCTATCTATCTATCATCTATCCATATATCATCATCATCTCTCTCTCTCTCTTTCTCAATCTTTTTACCCACCTGTCTATGTGTCTGTCTCTCCCTAGCACTACCCATACAGACAGAGAGACAGACAGAGAGACAGTCAGAGAGACAGTGACCCCGGGGCCCTTACCGGCGAGCAGACAGACAGGCAGAAGGCAGCGGAGGACGAGTGCAGAGAACAATTCGCTCGCCATCACACCCCAAGATCAAATCTGGGTTCCAGCGGATGGGTCACATGGGGCTGCTCCCCAAATTCTGGGAAAATAACAGAGACACCCCACAGTGCAATCAAGTGACCCCGGGAGCCCCCCCCCATCGGCTGCACATGAAATACCCCATTGGGGCACTTACCTGCCCTCCCTTCATGGCCAGAGTTGGGCTGTGAGTGAGGGAGAATCCAAGTGGCGAGGGGAGGTGCCTGGGAAGGGACCAGTGAGAGATGTGGGGGATCCCCGTCACCCCCTGCTGTCAGTCGTAAGGCTGAGCCCTCGCTGCTGCTCCTCACACCTTCCCGGCGCTGAGCTCCCTGTGCATCACTTACTGAGCGAGGCCTAAGTGCACTAAGTGGTGCTAAGCCTTCCCACAAGGCTGGGCAGAAGGAGGCGCCTGGCTGCCAACTCAGGTTAACTGTCCAAAAGGTGCCACGGGGCTGAGCCACGGCTTGCTGTGATTTATGCACGTTTCCACCGGTGTTACTTAACTACAACTCCCAGCATGCTCAGCCAGAAGCTGCACCTTTATACTGGCTGCTACAGGAGGCACATATTGCTGTAGTTTAACACAACCAACTGGGGTTTGATCCCCCCTACTGCCCCTTGCGTTGGTTTAGCCTAAGACTGAATGCTGCTCCTGGCCCCCTATTGTGCCCCCACCCCTTATGAAGAACTAAATGGGCCAATGGAGAGAGTTGGACTGCAGTTCTGCAACATCACTAGAGAGGGATTGTACGGCGGCTTTGGGAGGAATATTTATTAACCCCTGAGATCCCCCGGCCCCACTCACTAGGTATATAGATCTGTAACCCGATCTGCAAATGCTTTTAACTATACATTAAATAATGAAAGACACAGGCGTTGGGAGTAGTGCGAGCGGTTCCGCCATTGATCCGCCTCTGGGTCGACAGTAAAGCAGCTGCTCTCACTCATTATAATCATCATAATAAAATCCCTCGTCCTATTGGTTCCTTACTGTACCCCCAGGAACACTTTGGGCCACGCCCAACTCTGGTAAGCCCGCCCACTTCTTGGGGATTTGCCAATAAAGACAATTGAGTTTAATGACTATTTTGTGTTCGTTTTCTTTATATATTCTTTACTTGGCCTTTAGATGTTGGGGGGGAGTTGAAAGGGAATATATGAAGGTGTATAAAGTATATACACACTATAACGGGCCCACTATACAGTATATACACACTATAACGGGCCCACTATACAGTATATACACACTATAACGGGCCCACTATACAGTATATACACACTATAACGGGCACACTATACAGTATATACACACTATAACGGGCCCACTATACAGTATATATACACTATAACGGGCCCACTATACAGTATATACACTATAACCCCCAATATACAGTATATACACTATAACGGGCACACTATACAGTATATACACTATAACGGGCCCACTATACAGTATATATACACTATAACGGGCCCACTATACAGTATATATACACTATAACGGTCCCACTATACAGTATATACACTATAACGGGCCCACTATACAGTATATACACTATAACGGGCCCACTATACAGTATATATACACTATAACAGGCCCACTATACAGTATATATACACTATAACGGGCCCACTATACAGTATATATACACTATAACAGGCCCACTATACAGTATATATACACTATAACAGGCCCACTATACAGTATATATACACTATAACGGGCCCACTATACAGTATATATACACTATAACAGGCCCACTATACAGTATATACACTATAACGGGCCCACTATACAGTATATATACACTATAACGGGCCCACTATACAGTATATACACACTATAACGGGCCCACTATACAGTATATACACACTATAACAG
The DNA here is from genome assembly GCF_000004195.4 of Xenopus tropicalis. Lineage (NCBI taxonomy): Eukaryota > Metazoa > Chordata > Amphibia > Anura > Pipidae > Xenopus > Xenopus tropicalis. The sequence goes on from NC_030686.2 coordinate 2,935,600, forward strand.
GCCCACTATACAGTATATACACTATAACGGGCCCACTATACAGTATATACACACTATAACAGGCCCACTATACAGTATATATACACTATAACGGGCCCACTATACAGTATATACACACTATAACGGGCCCACTATACAGTATATATACACTATAACGGGCCCACTATACAGAATATACACACTATAACCCCCAATATACAGTATATACACACTATAACGGGCCCACTATACAGTATATACACACTATAACGGGCCCACTATACAGAAAATACACACTATAACAGGCCCAATATACAGTATATACACACTATAACAGGCCCACTATACAGAATATACACACTATAACCCCCAATATACAGTATATACACACTATAACGGGCCCACTATACAGTATATACACACTATAACAGGCCCACTATACAGAAAATACACACTATAACAGGCCCAATATACAGTATATACACACTATAACAGGCCCACTATACAGAATATACACACTATAACCCCCAATATACAGTATATACACACTATAACGGGCCCACTATACAGTATATACACTATAACGGGCCCACTATACAGTATATACACACTATAACAGGCCCACTATACAGAATATACACACTATAACCCCCAATATACAGTATATACACACTATAACGGGCCCACTATACAGAATATACACACTATAACCCCCAATATACAGTATATACACACTATAACGGGCCCACTATACAGAATATACACACTATAACCCCCAATATACAGTATATACACACTATAACGGGCCCACTATACAGAATATACACACTATAACCCCCAATATACAGTATATACACACTATAACGGGCCCACTATACAGAATATACACACTATAACCCCCAATATACAGTATATACACACTATAACGGGCCCACTGTACAGTATATACACACTATAACAGGCCCACTATACAGAATATACACACTATAACCCCCAATATACAGTATATATACACTATAACGGGCCCACTATACAGTATATACACACTATAACAGGCCCACTATACAGTATATATACACTATAACCCCCAATATACAGTATATATACACTATAACGGGCCCACTATACAGTATATACACACTATAACAGGCCCACTATACAGTATATATACACTATAACGGGCCCACTATACAGTATATACACACTATAACAGGCCCACTATACAGTATATATACACTATAACAGGCCCACTTTACAGAATATACACACTATAACGGGCCCAATATACAGTATATACACACTATAACGGGCCCGCTATACAGTATATATACACTATAACAGGCCCACTATACAGAATATACACACTATAACGGGCCCAATATACAGTATATACACACTATAACGGGCCCACTATACAGAATATACACACTATAACCCCCAATATACAGTATATACACACTATAACGGGCCCACTATACAGTATATACACTATAACGGGCCCACTATACAGTATATACACACTATAACAGGCCCACTATACAGAATATACACACTATAACCCCCAATATACAGTATATACACACTATAACAGGCCCACTATACAGAATATACACACTATAACCCCCAATATACAGTATATACACACTATAACGGGCCCACTATACAGTATATACACTATAACGGGCCCACTATACAGAATATACACACTATAACCCCCAATATACAGTATATACACACTATAACGGGCCCACTATACAGTATATACACTATAACGGGCCCACTATACAGTATATATACACTATAACCCCCACTATACAGTATATATACACTATAACGGGCGCACTATACAGTATATATACACTATAACAGGCCCACTATACAGAATATACACACTATAACCCCCAATATACAGTATATACACACTATAACGGGCCCACTATACAGTATATACACACTATAACAGGCCCACTATACAGAATATACACACTATAACCCCCAATATACAGTATATACACACTATAACAGGCCCACTATACAGAATATACACACTATAACCCCCAATATACAGTATATACACACTATAACAGGCCCACTATACAGTATATACACACTATAACCCCCAATATACAGTATATACACACTATAACGGGCCCACTATACAGTATATACACTATAACGGGCCCACTATAGAGAATATACACACTATAACCCCCAATATACAGTATATACACACTATAACGGGCCCACTATACAGTATATACACTATAACGGGCCCACTATACAGTATATATACACTATAACCCCCAATATACAGTATATACACACTATAACGGGCCCACTATACAGTATATACACACTATAACGGGCCCACTATACAGTATATATACACTATAACGGGCCCACTATACAGTATATATACACTATAACGGGCACACTATACAGTATATATACACTATAACGGGCCCACTATACAGTATATACACTATAACGGGCCCACTATACAGTATATATACACTATAACGGGCCCACTATACAGTATATATACACTATAACGGGCCCACTATACAGTATATACACTATAACGGGCCCACTATACAGTATATATACACTATAACGGGCACACTATACAGTATATATACACTATAACGGGCCCACTATACAGTATATACACACTATAACGGGCCCACTATACAGTATATATACACTATAACGGGCCCACTATACAGTATATATACACTATAACGGGCCCACTATACAGTATATATACACTATAACGGGCCCACTATACAGTATATACACACTATAACGGGCCCACTATACAGTATATATACACTATAACGGGCCCACTATACAGTATATATACACTATAACGGGCCCACTATACAGTATATACACTATAACGGGCCCACTATACAGTATATATACACTATAACAGGCCCACTATACAGTATATATACACTATAACGGGCCCACTATACAGTATATATACACTATAACGGGCCCACTATACAGTATATACACACTATAACAGGCCCACTATACAGTATATACACACTATAACGGGCCCACTATACAGTATATATACACTATAACGGGCCCACTATACAGTATATATACACTATAACGGGCCCACTATACAGTATATACACACTATAACAGGCCCACTATACAGTATATACACACTATAACGGGCCCACTATACAGTATATATACACTATAACGGGCACACTATACAGTATATACACACTATAACGGGCCCACTATACAGTATATACACACTATAACGGGCCCACTATACAGTATATATACACTATAACGGGCCCACTATACAGTATATATACACTATAACGGGCCCACTATACAGTATATATACACTATAACGGGCCCGCTATACAGTATAAGTACAGTACAAGTACATTAGAGGGGATTATAGGCAGTTGGGGGGGTTCTTTTATCCCATAAAAACAATCAACGCACCAGAGGCCCCCCCTATAGATTAGAGGAACGGAGCTTCCATTTGAAGCAGCGTAGGGGGTTCCTCACGGTGAGGGCAGTGAGGGGGTTGGGGAATGCCCTGCCGGGGGGTGTTGGGTAGGGGGTTCCTCACGGTGAGGGCAGTGAGGGGGTTGGGGAATGCCCTGCCGGGGGTGTTGGGTAGGGGGTTCCTCACGGTGAGGGCAGTGAGGGGGTTGGGGAATGCCCTGCCGGGGGATGTTGGGTAGGGGGTTCCTCATGGTGAGGGCAGTGAGGGGGTTGGGGAATGTCCTGCCGGGGGATGTTGGGTAGGGGGTTCCTCACGGTGAAGGCAGTGAGGGGGTTGGGGAATGCCCTGCCGGGGGATGTTGGGTAGGGGGTTCCTCATGGTGAGGGCAGTGAGGGGGTTGGGGAATGTCCTGCCGGGGGATGTTGGGTAGGGGGTTCCTCACGGTGAGGGCAGTGAGGGGGTTGGGGAATGCCCTGCCGGGGGATGTTGGGTAGGGGGTTCCTCACGGTGAGGGCAGTGAGGGGGTTGGGGAATGCCCTGCCGGGGGATGTTGGGTAGGGGGTTCCTCACGGTGAGGGCAGTGAGGGGGTTGGGGAATGCCCTGCCGGGGGATGTTGGGTAGGGGGTTCCTCACGGTGAGGGCAGTGAGGGGGTTGGGGAATGCCCTGCCGGGGGATGTTGGGTAGGGGGTTCCTCACGGTGAGGGCAGTGAGGGGGTTGGGGAATGCCCTGCCGGGGGATGTTGGGTAGGGGGTTCCTCACGGTGAGGGCAGTGAGGGGGTTGGGGAATGCCCTGCCGGGGGATGTTGGGTAGGGGGTTCCTCACGGTGAGGGCAGTGAGGGGGTTGGGGAATGCCCTGCCGGGGGATGTTGGGTAGGGGGTTCCTCACGGTGAGGGCAGTGAGGGGGTTGGGGAATGCCCTGCCGGGGGATGTTGGGTAGGGGGTTCCTCACGGTGAGGGCAGTGAGGGGGTTGGGGAATGTCCTGCCGGGGGATGTTGGGTAGGGGGTTCCTCACGGTGAGGGCAGTGAGGGGGTTGGGGAATGCCCTGCCGGGGGTGTTGGGTAGGGGGTTCCTCACGGTGAGGGCAGTGAGGGGGTTGGGGAATGCCCTGTCGGGGGATGTTGGGTAGGGGGTTCCTCACGGTGAGGGCAGTGAGGGGGTTGGGTAATGCCCTGCCGGGGGATGTTGGGTAGGGGGTTCCTCACGGTGAGGGCAGTGAGGGGGTTGGGGAATGCCCTGCCGGGGGATGTTGGGTAGGGGGTTCCTCACGGTGAGGGCAGTGAGGGGGTTGGGGAATGCCCTGTCGGGGGATGTTGGGTAGGGGGTTCCTCACGGTGAGGGCAGTGAGGGGGTTGGGGAATGCCCTGCCGGGGGATGTTGGGTAGGGGGTTCCTCACGGTGAGGGCAGTGAGGGGGTTGGGGAATGCCCTGCCGGGGGGTGTTGGGTAGGGGGTTCCTCACGGTGAGGGCAGTGAGGGGGTTGGGGAATGCCCTGCCGGGGGATGTTGGGTAGGGGGTTCCTCACGGTGAGGGCAGTGAGGGGGTTGGGGAATGCCCTGCCGGGGGATGTTGGGTAGGGGGTTCCTCACGGTGAGGGCAGTGAGGGGGTTGGGGAATGCCCTGCCGGGGGATGTTGGGTAGGGGTTCCTCACGGTGAGGGCAGTGAGGGGGTTGGGGAATGTCCTGCCGGGGGATGTTGGGTAGGGGTTCCTCACGGTGAGGGCAGTGAGGGGGTTGGGGAATGCCCTGCCGGGGGGTGTTGGGTAGGGGGTTCCTCACGGTGAGGGCAGTGAGGGGGTTGGGGAATGCCCTGCCGGGGGATGTTGGGTAGGGGGTTCCTCACGGTGAGGGCAGTGAGGGGGTTGGGGAATGCCCTGCCGGGGGATGTTGGGTAGGGGGTTCCTCACGGTGAGGGCAGTGAGGGGGTTGGGGAATGCCCTGCCGGGGGATGTTGGGTAGGGGGTTCCTCACGGTGAGGGCAGTGAGGGGGTTGGGGAATGCCCTGCCGGGGGATGTTGGGTAGGGGGTTCCTCACGGTGAGGGCAGTGAGGGGGTTGGGGAATGCCCTTCCTAGTGATGGGGTAATGGCAGATTCTGTTAATGCCTATAAGAGGGGCCTGGATGAGTTCTTGATCAATCAGAATACCCAAGGCTTTTGTGATACTAATATCTACAGTTAGTACTAGTGGGTGTATATATAGTTTATGTATGTGAGTGTATAGATTGGTAGGTGTGGGTTAGGTGTGCTGGGTTTACTTGGATGGGTTGAACTTGATGGACACTGGTCTTTTTTCAACCCTATGTAACTATGTAACTATGTAACTATATATACACTATAACAGGCCCACCAGGGCCGCCATCAGGGGGTACAGGGGGTACAGCCATCCCGGGCCCGGACGATTTTAACTTTAAAAGGGGGCCCGGCGCTGCTACAGTTTTCTTAGCTCGGGCCCCCTTTAATCTATTCCGGGCCCTGTCATTGGTGGTCAGCGGTAATCCTATTGGTCGCGCCCCGTGCGTACATGCACGTCAGTACGCACGGGGCGCAACCTTATAAAAGGGCCTGGCGTCGTTCGGCACTCAGAAGTGCAGTGCTGTTGGGAACGAAGGACCTCGCCGGAGGAGCCGTCGCCGGAGGATTGTGCTGTGCTGGCTACCAATGTACTAGGGGGGTTTGCTGGCTACCAATGTATTAGGGGGGGCCCTGCTGGCTACCAATGTATTAGGGGGGGCCCTGCTGGCTACCAATGTACTAGGGAGGCCCTGCTGGCTACCAATGTACTAGGGGGGGAACTGCTGGCTACCAATGTACTAGGGGGGCCCTGCTGGCTACCAATGTACTAGGGGGGGAACTGCTGGCTACCAATGTACTAGGGGGGGCACTGCTGGCTACCAATGTACTAGGGGGGGCACTGCTGGCTACCAATATACTAGAGGGGGCCCTGCTGGCTACCAATGTACTAGGGGGGGCACTGCTGGCTACCAATGTACTAGGGGGGGCACTGCTGGCTACCAATGTACTAGGGGGGGCACTGCTGGCTACCAATGTACTAGGGGGGGCCCTGCTGGCTACCAATGTACTAGGGGGGGTACTGCTGGCTACCAATGTACTAGGGGGGGCCCTGCTGGCTACCAATGTACTGGGGGGGCCCTGCTGGCTACCAATGTACTGGGGGGGCCCTGCTGGCTACCAATGTACTAGGGGGGGCACTGCTGGCTACCAATGTATTAGGGGGGGCCCTGCTGGCTACCAATGTACTAGGGAGGCCCTGCTGGCTACCAATGTACTAGGGGGGGAACTGCTGGCTACCAATGTACTAGGGGGGCCCTGCTGGCTACCAATGTACTAGGGGGGGAACTGCTGGCTACCAATGTACTAGGGGGGGCACTGCTGGCTACCAATGTACTAGGGGGGGCACTGCTGGCTACCAATATACTAGAGGGGGCCCTGCTGGCTACCAATGTACTAGGGGGGCACTGCTGGCTACCAATGTACTAGGGGGGGCACTGCTGGCTACCAATGTACTAGGGGGGGGCACTGCTGGCTACCAATGTACTAGGGGGGGCCCTGCTGGCTACCAATGTACTAGGGGGGGTACTGCTGGCTACCAATGTACTAGGGGGGCCCTGCTGGCTACCAATGTACTGGGGGGGCCCTGCTGGCTACCAATGTACTGGGGGGGCCCTGCTGGCTACCAATGTACTAGGGGGGGCACTGCTGGCTACCAATGTCTCATATCTGTGAGTCCTTTGTATTTGTGGGAGGGGGGCCCAGAAATTTTTTTTTGTGAGGGGCCCCGTGATTTCTGATGGCGGCCCTGGGGCCCACTATACAGTATATGCACACTATAACGGGCCCACTATACAGTATATACACTATAACGGGCACACTATACAGTATATATAGACTATAACGGGCCCACTATACAGTATATATACACTATAACGGGCCCACTATACAGTATATACACTATAACGGGCCCACTATACAGTATATATATACTATAACGGGCCCACTATACAGTATATACACTATAACGGGCCCACTATACAGTATATACACACTATAACGGGCCCACTATACAGTATATATACACTATAACGGGCCCACTATACAGTATATACACACTATAACAGGCCCACTATACAGTATATACACACTGTAACGGGCCCACTATACAGTATATATACACTATAACGGGCCCACTATACAGTATATATACACTATAACGGGCCCACTATACAGTATATACACACTATAACGGGCCCACTATACAGTATATACACACTATAACGGGCCCACTATACAGTATATACACACTATAACGGGCCCACTATACAGTATATATACACTATAACGGGCCCACTATACAGTATATACACACTATAACAGGCCCACTATACAGTATATACACACTGTAACGGGCCCACTATACAGTATATATACACTATAACGGGCCCACTATACAGTATATACACACTATAACAGGCCCACTATACAGTATATACACACTGTAACGGGCCCACTATACAGTATATATACACTATAACGGGCCCACTATACAGTATATATACACTATAACGGGCCCACTATACAGTATATATACACTATAACGGGCCCACTATACAGTATATATACACTATAACAGGCCCACTATACAGTATATATACACTATAACGGGCCCACTATACAGTATATACACACTATAACGGGCCCACTATACAGTATATATACACTATAACGGGCCCACTATACAGTATATATACACTATAACGGGCCCACTATACAGTATATACACACTATAACAGGCCCACTATACAGTATATATACACTATAACGGGCCCACTATACAGTATATACACTATAACGGGCCCACTATACAGTATATATACACTATAACGGGCCCACTATACAGTATATATACACTATAACGGGCCCACTATACAGTATATACACACTATAACGGGCACAATACTGATTAGAGTCACATTATATGGCAGCATAGACATTATTGCAGTCTGCATCAGAATTGAGTCACAATGAATCCCATTTCAGCCCGTCACATAAATGTAATTAAATGAAAATTCTGTCATCTGCTGGTTCTGAATCTTGGTTCTAGAGTCTGAACCTGCATAGTGCGCACAGTCCCCACTGTCAGGGAAAGGGTTAATATATGGGGGGGGGACATAATGGCTTTGCCCAAACTCTCTGTCTCTTCAAGGCTCCAGGGAGTTGGTCTCAGCTTTTAGCCCGGGGGGGGGGGACACAGACAGGCCCATTACTGATCTGAGTGGCACCGGGCGATGGCGATTCAGCAAACTGGGTTCTGCCCCCGGGCCCTCACATCCCTCTCACTGCAAGGAGAAATGTAAATATTGACAAGTACCTGTCTATTTCCTATTTTCCATAGCACCCACCCCACTGCCATGGTTCTGGCCAGACACCCAGAGACACCATGGCAGCCAACTGGGTCAGTAACTCACTCACAGGAGGAAACAAACGATAAACACAGAACCAGCGCCTTTTCATTTAGATAAAAACAAATATATATATATATACATATATATCAGGGTAATAACTATAGAGAAAGCAGCGCTGCACCTGCTGGGGCCCCAGGAGTCATACTCAGTGACTTCTAATATCCTTATCATTTACAGTAGGGGGTACATTATCCCTTATAATACATGAGTGATACTCAGAGTTCCCTGTATAACTCAGCCTGCAGCCTTGTGCCTTTATATGGGGGGCACAGAACCCCTCAGTGACTGCTAATATCCTTATCATTTACAGTAGGGGGTACATTATCCCTTATAATACATGAGTGATACTTTAAATCCAGGCTGGGAAGCAGTGCTGCCTGGGAGGGACGGCAGATAGTCGTTAATCAGCAGAAAGCCTAATGAGCGCAGATCCCCGGCCCTTGCAGGTATAATTGACAAGTTATGAGATGCAGCAATTTTTTTTTCAAATGGAAATGGAAAAGTCTCTCTCAGCAGCCGAAAGTGACGGCGATGAGAAATGACCGGAGGGGGGGGGGGCGATCCCTGGGCTTAAAGCAAGGAGTGGAAATGATCGGAGGGGATTGGGGGCCACAGTCATATTTCTGTATATTCCCATTATTTCTATATAGCGAGGATATGACGGGAGTCTGGGACAAAAAGTTATAAAACACATCCCGGTTGGCTGCTAGCTGAAGCCTTATGGGTACCCTGATGCTCTGATTGGCTGCCTGTGTGCACAGAGGGGCTCATTCATAAACACAGGGCAAACTCATGGGGACCAATAAGGCGGCTGCTTTCTTTGTTTAACCTGCAGCTGGCTGATTGGCTGCTATGGGTTACTGCCCAGGTGCAAATTCGCCCAGTGTTTATAAATGAGCCCCAAATGTCTTGGCTTGCAAGGGTTAATTGGCATGGCAACCCCTGTACTTTGTCCCTTTGAGGAGTTAAAGGGGGGGGTTCCCTTTTAAATTTACTTTTAGCACAGAATGACCTATTCTTAGCAACTTTGCAATTGGTCTTTACTGTTTATTTGTTATAGTTTTTTAATTATCTTTTCATCTTTCAAATGGGGGTCACTGACCCCGGCAGCCAAACCCTATTGCTCTATGAGGCTCCAGTTTTATTGTTATTGTTACTTTTTATTCCTTATCTTTCTATCCAGCCCCTCCCCTATTAATATTCCTGTCTCTCATTCAAACCAATCCCTGGTTACTAAGGTAACTTGAACCCTAGCAACCAAACCCTATTGCTCTGTGAGGCTCCAGTTTTATTGTTATTGTTACTTTTTATTCCTTATCTTTCTATTCAGCCCCTCCCCTATTCCTGTCATTCATCCAACCTACTCCCTTGTTGCTAAGGTAAAGAAGACCCTAGCAACCAGATAGCTGCTAACATTCCAAACAGGAGAGCTGCTAAATAACTGAAAAGCCACAAAAAATAAAGACCAATTGCAAATTGTCTCAATGTCTACGTCCTACTAAAAGTTAATTTAAAGGTGAATTAACCCTTTAACTCTACCCGGGAGATTTATGGGCCCCTTCCTGCTGTTTGTGCAGGTTTTTCTGTCGTCCAATCATGTTCTGAGGATTGTCCTGAATTGGCAGAGCGTTTATGGACAATTAACGTGGCGTCCGTAGGGAGCGGAGCCCGGGGAGCCACTAAGAGGTCTGTAAATGAGCAGTAAATACAGAGGCTGCTGAGCTGGACGTCTCCCTGATGGACTGTCAGATAGAGAGTGTGTGAGAGATGCCCCCGAGACCGCCGCAGTTCTTTGAGGAGAGACCTCACGCTATGAATGAGATCCCCCAATGGGGAGAGACGGGGGGTTCATTGGAAATGAGTCTCGGTGGCATTTTGGTCTCAAAGAGGAAACATCCCAGTGTCACTCAGTCTCCTATTGTACTGGGGAATATGGGGGGCACCCGGAACCCCCCCATTCCTCTCTCCCGTTATCTCTTTAGTCTTTCCTGTCTGTGTCTTATTCTGTTTCTCTTCTTTCCCTTTATTCCTTCTCCTCAGTTTTATTCTTCACAACTATTGGCAGCATTCTCCCCCCTCATCCGAGTTCTCTCTCCTCCTCCTCATATGTCTCTTTATTCCCGAAGCTCTTTCTCTCTGCAGTCTCTCTCCTGTCTCTCATAACCCCCCTTTCCCTTTAACCTGTGCCTGTTTCCCTCATTCTCCCCTTTCTGCTCTTGTTTATTTCTCCCCCCATTTGTCTCTCTACTCCCCGAACCCCCTTTCCCTTCCCCTCTCCCCTTCTGTCTCTCATCCCCTCTCCTTTCCTTTTCTATTCCCCCCCCCAACTGTTTGGCCTTACTCCCCCCCATCCTCCCTCTTCTCCCCCCTTCTATATTTCCCCTCTCCCCCCATTTGTCTCTCTACTCCCCGAACCCCCTTTCCCTTCCCTCTCCCCTTCTGTCTCTCATCCCCTCTCCTCTCCTTTTCTATTCCCCCCCAACTGTTTGGCCTTACTCCCCCCATCCTCCCTCTTCTCCCCCCTTCTATATTTCCCCTCTCCCCCCATTTGTCTCTCTACTCCCCGAACCCCCTTTCCCTTCCCCTCTCCCCTTCTGTCTCTCATCCCCTCTCCTTTCCTTTTCTATTCCCCCCCCAACTGTTTGGCCTTACTCCCCCCCATCCTCCCTCTTCTCCCCCCTTCTATATTTCCCCTCTCCCCCCATTTGTCTCTCTACTCCCCGGACCCCCTTTCCCTTCCATGTGTCCCTTTCTGGCCGTTTGGCTTTACTTTTACCACATTTACTTTTCACTTCTAATTCTGATTTTATCTGCACTTGTGTTGTTTCTTCCTAATCCACTTTGGCTTCTCCCCCCCCCCCCACCCAGTATTCAGCCTTCCCCCCACGTCATGTCATTCCTTGTTCATTCTTTGTTTTTGATTTTCTCTTTGTTCCCCACTTTCTCCCTTGTGTCCCAGTCAGTTTCTCCCATGGGTGCCAGGGTGGGCTCTTCGGGTCGGTATCACCATTAAAGGGCAGAATTTAGAGCTGCTGAGTAAGTCATGGAGGTCCCTAAATGCAAAAGGTCCTTAGAGTGAGTCTATGACTGTGGCCCCAGTCAGGGTCAAACCCTAAAACCTTCCGGGGGGCCACAGTAAAGGGGAATATCTATGGAGCTACCAGTAGGGCTCAATACAGGAGACCCCAAAGCCGGGCCTGTTGGCTGATTTCTTGACCTTCCCTGTTCATATTTTATCTTGACCAATCACAGTTCATTTTACACTAGTTACATTGTATCTGTGGGTGTAATGTCTGGGGGGCACTAACTGTACATTAGGGGTAAGTCATGTTTGGTCATTGGCGCCCTAAAAACCCTTTCAAATGTGCGCTGCGACCACCAAGCTCCAGTATTTCCGTAACAGCGAGCGCTTTCCTCTATAGAATGTTCTACAGATTGCCGACAGACCTTCTCGGTAATGGAATTTCCCGCTTTCATCATGTTTTATGTCCTTGGCTTGTGGGGGGGGGACGTCCGGAGAGTCGCTAATAGGCCTGTAAGTGAATGGGAAAGATGCTGAGCTGGAGGGGCAGGTCCCAGAAGACCCCTTTTCCGTTCTCCTGTCGGCTCGGCCTCTCATGGAACAATTGGCTGCCGGATCTACATATAAAATCAATTGTTCCATTTCAGCGACGGTGCAGGGGAAGCCGGGTTTCCATCTTACAAGGGAAGGCCCCGCCCATTGCAGATAGTTCTATTGGACTGGGGGGGTCTGCGCCACAACTGCCCCCAGGATTCCCCCCATTCTGCTCAGCGAGGAAGCTGCATTTAATGTATTTACTTGGTTTATAATGAAAATTATTCTTTATTCGTCCCTCTATACAAAGTAACAGTATCAGAGGCATTAACCCTAATATGGAACCATAATATATAGGGGTGTCCACCTACAACCCCCCAAATCCTACTGCACTACATCTCCCAGCAACCCCCCAAAAGCTTTCTCTTAATTCCCTGCAAAACTCACCCCCAAAGGCCTGGAATGATCCCCCCCTGTTTCTGTCAGTACTAACACCTGCCCCCACCTGTGCCCCCCCCCCCACGTGCCCCCCACCTGTGCCTGACAGTGTTTATTACTGGGGAGAATAATTAGTTACTTTCTGTGAAATCTGCAAGGGGGAATGTGTTTCCTGGTACTCCTGACTATCTCAACTTCCTGTCTGATTATCTCTACTTCCTGTCCGACTGTCTCTGCTTCCTTTCTGACTGTCTGGCCCCTTTATTGGAGCTCCCTATAGATCCTCTCAGGTCCCTGTCTGGGTTTCAAATGAGGGGTGGGCGTGTCCTAACGGTCCCTGCCAGAAGCCCAGTAGGAGGGGGAGAGCCAATCACAGCCCTGCAGTCACACAAGCACAGACAGGCTTCAGTTCCCTATCAGGTCAGCCTAGCTGCTGATTGGTTCCTATCCTACAGTGCCGCCGCCCCCCTGCACAGCCTGGGAAAGGAACCAGCAGGAAGTGGAACAGAGGGGCGGGGCTAGAAGGATTTTTGGAGAAAATTTCAATAAATCATCCCAAAACAATACTTTTTAAAGCCCATTTCCTCTATATTTAGATGAGAACAATTAATTAGCCCAATATTGCCCCTTTAACAGTCGCCCCAAGACAAAGGGATTAATTATATAACCATATAAAGGAATGCCACCGGGGGATCCTCCCATAGGACACGGGGCCCCCACTGAGATTAGAAGATTACCCTTTGCCTAAAAGGCCTGTTCCTATTTGCAGCACTGCCGTCGGTGAGTGCCTTAGGGCTCTGTGTATCTGTACTGTACATTCATGGGAAGCAGAAAGGTAAAACAGTCTGAAGAGAGAACATTGGCTCCTGGGCTCGTGGCTCCGGCAGGTACAGCATCGCCATCTACTGGCCACTAATAGCAAGTGTCTGAGGTTATCTTTCCCTTTATTTCTGTTACACAGGAACATACATGTGTGTTACATACGTGTAGAGTTAACTGGCAGAAATCCATCAAGATCCTCACTTGTAAATGATCCCCAGTGCACATATATACATTCATACACCAATCTATACGGTCCTATCTATACACGCACACACATAAATATATATATATACTGCCTAAGGGTAGATTTTAGTATCACAATAGCCCTGGATACTCTGCTTGTTCAAGAACTCATCCAGGCCCCTATTATAGGCATTAACAGAATCTGCCCCCAACATCCCCCGGCAGGGCATTCCCCAGCCTCAGTGACTGCTAATATCCTTATCATTTACAGTAGGGGGTACATTACCCCTTATAATACATGAGTGATACTCAGAGTTCCCTGTATAACTCAGCCTGCAGCCTTGTGCCTTTATATGGGGGGCACAGAACCCCTCAGTGACTGCTAATATCCTTATCATTTACAGTAGGGGGTACATTATCCCTTATAATACATGAGTGATACTCAGAGTTCCCTGTATAACTCAGCCTGCAGCCTTGTGCCTTTATATGGGGGGCACAGAACCCCTCAGTGACTGCTAATATCCTTATCATTTACAGTAGGGGGTACATTATCCCTTATAATACATGAGTGATACTCAGAGTTCCCTGTATAACTCAGCCTGCAGCCTTGTGCCTTTATATGGGGGGCACAGAACCCCTCAGTGACTGCTAATATCCTTATCATTTACAGTAGGGGGTACATTATCCCTTATAATACACGAGTGATACTCAGAGTTCCCTGTATAACTCAGCCTGCAGCCTTGTGCCTTTATATGGGGGGCACAGAACCCCTCAGTGACTGCTAATATCCTTATCATTTACAGTAGGGGGTACATTATCCATTATAATACATTATATGGAACCCCTCAGTTACAGGTAATATCTATGTGCCCTGACGTTGCTAATAGGTTACAGTATGTTGGGGTTTGTAGCCCGGTACTGAATAAAGTGCTTGAGCAGCGCAGGAAGGTTTAGTTCCCCTTTAAAAGCCTCCCGTACTTTCCACTCATGGAATAAAATAAGAAAGAACAATGGGAAAAGAACCATCAGTTTCTAGATGTCGGTGACAAGTTGGTAATAAATGTTACAGAAAATAAATCCTATTAAATGAAAGTGAAAGAAGTGACAGTGATTAATGCTTCAACCTCCCAATATGTTATGGTGTCATATTCCCCAAATTATGTTTTATTATTAATATTATTACAGGTGTGGGACCTGTTATCCAGAATGCTCGGGACCTGGGGTTTTCCGGATAAGGGATCTTTCCGTAATTCAGGTCTCCTACCACAAGTCTACTGAAAAAAATATTTAAACAGTAATTAAACCCAATAGGGCTGTTCTGCCCCCAATAAGGGGTAATTATATCTTAGTTGGGATCAAGTACAGGCACTGTTTTATTATTACAGAGAAAAGGGAATCATTTAACCATTAAATAAACCCAATAGGGCTGTTCTGCCCCCAATAAGGGGTAATTATATCTTAGTTGGGATCAAGTACAGGTACTGTTTTATTATTACAGAGAAAAGGGAATCATTTAACCATGAAATAAACCCAATAGGATTGTTCTGCCCCCAATAAGGGGTAATTATATCTTAGTTGGGATCAAGTACAGGTACTGTTTTATTATTACAGAGAAAAGGGAATCATTTAACCATGAAATAAACCCAATAGGACTGTTCTGCCCCCAATAAGGGGTAATTATATCTTAGTTGGGATCAAGTACAGGTACTGTTTTATTATTACAGAGAAAAGGGAATCATTTAACCATTAAATAAACCCAATAGGGCTGTTCTGCCCCAATAAGGGGTAATTATATCTTAGTTGGGATCAAGTACAGGTACTGTTTTATTATTACAGAGAAAAGGGAATAATTTTTGAAAATATGAATTAGTTGAATAAAATGGAGTCTATGGGAGATGACCTTTCCGTAATTCGGAACTTTCTGGATACTGGGTTTGCGGATAAGGGGGCCGATACCTGTATTATGATTAATATGATTATGTGCAAGCTGCTATCAGTAACACACAAATAACAAACAGGCTGCGGCCGCTCTTGTTGCAAAACAAAGAAGTTAAAACAAACTAGAAAGGGACATTTGAGAACAAACTTCATGTTGGGTTGAAAAACGTGAAGTTACTGAATGAAATCTGATTGGTTGTTGTTGGCTCCGCCCACTGTTTCTAACCATGGACCCACAGTTATATAATAAAAACTTCTGTGCAAATTTTGGGGACCCTGGTTTTAATGGTGTCTGAATGGCAGCAGTTTAAATTTCCCCACTGAAAGTCAACGAGTGACATCTGATTGGCGGTTGGTGGCCACGCCCCCTTTTTCCCCAGTGACTAACTCTGCAAAGTTTAGGGACCCCGGGATTAATAGTTACAGAACAGCAGCAGTTTAAATTTAAACCAATAAAAGTCAATAGGTCAATTGTGATTGGTGGTTGGTGGCCCCGCCCACTTTTTCTAGGTGGGCACCCTGGCATAAACAGTGTGAGAATGGCAGCATTTTAAATTTAAATCAATAAAATTTACTGGATGAAATCTGATTGGCTGTTAGTGGCCCAACCCACTTTTCCTATTTTTGAACTGCAGTCCCCCAGTGACAAACTGTGCAAATTGGTGAAATGTGATTGGCTGTTGGTGTCTCCGCCCACTTTTTTCTAACTTTAAACGGCAATTACCCAGTGTGTAACTTTGGAAAGTTTAACAACATTGGAATTAATACTTAAATAATGGCATCAGTTTAAATATAAACCAATGAAATTTAATGAGTGAAAATGGATTGGCTGTTGGTGGCTCCGCCCACTTGTTCTAACCCTGAATACGCAAAGTTTGGGAACCCTGACATAAATAGTGTGAGAGAGGCAGCATTTTACATTTAAACCAAAAAAATTCAATAGGTGAAGTCTGATTGGCTGTTGGTGGCCCCACCCACTTTTTAAAGCCTAAAAATGCAGTTCCCTGGTGGCCCTGGGGTTAATACTGTGAGAATGGCAGCAGGTTGGATTTCCCCATTGAAAACCAATAGTTAAAATCTGATTGGCTGTTGGTGGCTCCACCCACATTTTTTAAACTGCAGTTACCAGGTGACCAGCTCTGCTTGGTTTGGGGATCTTAGTATTAATATTTAAAGAATGGCAGCAGTTTAAATTTAAACATATGAAGTCTATAGGTGAAATCTGATTGGCTGTTGTTGGCCCCACCCACTTTTCTAAACTCGGAACATAGTCACCCAGTGGCAAACTGTGCAAAGTTTGGGGACCCTGACATTAAACTTGTGAGAATGGCAGCAGTTTCCCCACTGAAAACAATGAAAGAAATGTGATTGGCTTTTGGCGGCCCCACCCACTTTTTCTAACCTTGAGTACGAAGTCACCCAGTGACTGACTGTGCAAAGTTTGGGAACTCTGACATCAAACCAATAAAATTCAATAGGTAAAATCTGATTGGCTGTTGGTGGCTCCGCCCACTTTTCAAACCTAAAACTGCAGTTCCCTAGTGACCAACTGTGAAACGTTTGGGGACCCCGGGGTTAATACTGTGAGACTGGCAGCAGGTTGGATTTCCCCATTGAAAGTCAATAGATAAAATCTGATTGGCTGTTGGTGACTCCACCCACTTTTCTTTAAAAACAAAAAAAAAACTTCAATACGTAGTCACTCAGTGACTGAATGTGCAAAGTTTGGGAACTCTGGCATCAAACCAATAAAAAATGAATAGGTGAAATCTGATTGGTTGTTGGTGGCTCCGCCCACTTTTAAAAACTAAGACTGCAGTCCCCTAGTGTCCAACTGGGAAAAGTTTGGGGACCCTGGGGTTAATACTGTGAGACTGGCAGCAGGTTGGATTTCCGCCAAATCAATAGGTAAAATCTGATTGGCTGTTCACAGCTCCGCCCACTTTTGGGCATCCAATAATCATCATATATTCATTCAGACTGACCCCATGACTGTGTGATTCAAGTTTGGGGGGTGTGGCCTCAAAGCTGTAAGATTGGCAGCAGTTTGAAATCTTCCCTGTCAGAGTCAATGGGAAAATTGGGGGGTTCGGAGCGGCGCCACAAAAAGACGGGGGGCGGGATCGCTTAGAAACGCACAAGCAGCTCCGCTATAGGGCGAATATGTGTGGGGAGTCTGGGTGTTGTACCCCTAAACCTGTAGGGGGAGCAGCGTTTAGACAATAGGGGGCGCTAAGAAGAAGAAGCGGAAGAACAGTCTGTGGGTTTCACCCCAACACAATAAAAAGGAAAGGAAACCAAAGGGTTAATGTGTCGCCAGAGTCAAACCCTGAGACACTTGGGGTAAAAACCTTTTTTTGGGGGGGAACTGAAGCCAAACCCCCCCCCCCCAAAGCCCCAGTAGGTTCCATGTGGCGCTTTGCCGAAACCATTCAGTTTCATGAAACGGCCGAAAATTCATTCAACGCATTATTTCTGCGCGACTGTTTCTCCCCAAACGCATTATTTCTGCGCGACTGTTTCTCCCCAAACGCATTATTTCTGCGCGACTGTTTCTCCCCAAACGCGTTATTTCTGCGCGACTGTTTCTCCCCAAACGCATTATTTCTGCGCGACTGTTTCTCCCCAAACGCATTATTTCTGCGCGACTGTTTCTCCCCAAACGCATTATTTCTGCGCGACTGTTTCTCCCCAAACGCGTTATTTCTGCGCGACTGTTTCTCCCCAAACGCATTATTTCTGCGCGACTGTTTCTCCCCAAACGCATTATTTCTGCGGGACTGTTTCTCCCCAAACGCATTATTTCTGCGCGACTGTTTCTCCCCAAACGCATTATTTCTGCGCGACTGTTTCTCCCCAAACGCATTATTTCTGCGCGACTGTTTCTCCCCAAACGCGTTATTTCTGCGCGACTGTTTCTCCCCAAACGCATTATTTCTGCGCGACTGTTTCTCCCCAAACGCGTTATTTCTGCGCGACTGTTTCTCCCCAAACGCATTATTTCTGCGCGACTGTTTCTCCCCAAACGCGTTATTTCTGCGCGACTGTTTCTCCCCAAACGCGTTTTTTCTGCGCGACTGTTTCTCCCCAAACGCATTATTTCTGCGCGACTGTTTCTCCCCAAACGCGTTATTTCTGCGCGACTGTTTCTCCCCAAACGCATTATTTCTGCGCGACTGTTTCTCCCCAAACGCATTATTTCTGCGCGACTGTTTCTCCCCAAACGCGTTATTTCTGCGCGACTGTTTCTCCCCAAACGCATTATTTCTGCGCGACTGTTTCTCCCCAAACGCATTATTTCTGCGCGACTGTTTCTCCCCAAACGCGTTATTTCTGCGCGACTGTTTCTCCCCAAACGCATTATTTCTGCGCGACTGTTTCTCCCCAAACGCGTTATTTCTGCGCGACTGTTTCTCCCCAAACGCATTATTTCTGCGCGACTGTTTCTCCCCAAACGCGTTATTTCTGCGCGACTGTTTCTCCCCAAACGCGTTTTTTCTGCGCGACTGTTTCTCCCCAAACGCATTATTTCTGCGCGACTGTTTCTCCCCAAACGCATTATTTCTGCGCGACTGTTTCTCCCCAAACGCATTATTTCTGCGCGACTGTTTCTCCCCAAACGCATTATTTCTGCGCGACTGTTTCTCCCCAAACGCGTTATTTCTGCGCGACTGTTTCTCCCCAAACGCATTATTTCTGCGCGACTGTTTCTCCCCAAACGCATTATTTCTGCGCGACTGTTTCTCCCCAAACGCGTTATTTCTGCGCGACTGTTTCTCCCCAAACGCATTATTTCTGCGCGACTGTTTAACGCGTTATTTCTGCGCGACTGTTTCTCCCCAAACGCATTATTTCTGCGCGACTGTTTCTCCCCAAACGCATTATTTCTGCGCGACTGTTTCTCCCCAAACGCATTATTTCTGCGCGACTGTTTCTCCCCAAACGCGTTATTTCTGCGCGACTGTTTCTCCCCAAACGCATTATTTCTGCGCGACTGTTTCTCCCCAAACGCATTATTTCTGCGCGACTGTTTCTCCCCAAACGCATTATTTCTGCGCGACTGTTTCTCCCCAAACGCATTATTTCTGCGCGACTGTTTCTCCCCAAACGCGTTATTTCTGCCATTGTTTCTCCCCAAACGCATTATTTCTGCGCGACTGTTTCTCCCCAAACGCGTTATTTCTGCCATTGTTTCTCCCCAAACGCATTATTTCTGCGCGACTGTTTCTCCCCAAACGCATTATTTCTGCGTGACTGTTTCTCCCCAAACGCATTATTTCTGCGCGACTGTTTCTCCCCAAACGCGTTATTTCTGCGCGACTGTTTCTCCCCAAACGCATTATTTCTGCGCGACTGTTTCTCCCCAAACGCATTATTTCTGCGCGACTGTTTCTCCCCAAACGCATTATTTCTGCGCGACTGTTTCTCCCCAAACGCATTATTTCTGCGCGACTGTTTCTCCCCAAAGGCATTATTTCTGCGCGACTGTTTCTCCCCAAACGCGTTATTTCTGCGCGACTGTTTCTCCCCAAACGCATTATTTCTGCGCGACTGTTTCTCCCCAAACGCGTTATTTCTGCGCGACTGTTTCTCCCCAAACGCATTATTTCTGCGCGACTGTTTCTCCCCAAACGCATTATTTCTGCGCGACTGTTTCTCCCCAAACGCGTTATTTCTGCGCGACTGTTTCTCCCCAAATGCGTTATTTCTGCGCGACTGTTTCTCCCCAAACGCATTATTTCTGCGCGACTGTTTCTCCCCAAACGCATTATTTCTGCGCGACTGTTTCTCCCCAAACGCGTTATTTCTGCGCGACTGTTTCTCCCCAAACGCATTATTTCTGCGCGACTGTTTCTCCCCAAACGCATTATTTCTGCGCGACTGTTTCTCCCCAAACGCATTATTTCTGCGCGACTGTTTCTCCCCAAACGCATTATTTCTGCGCGACTGTTTCTCCCCAAAGGCATTATTTCTGCGCGACTGTTTCTCCCCAAACGCATTATTTCTGCGCGACTGTTTCTCCTCAAACGCGTTATTTCTGCGCGACTGTTTCTCCCCAAACGCATTATTTCTGCGCGACTGTTTCTCCCCAAACGCGTTATTTCTGCGCGACTGTTTCTCCCCAAACGCGTTATTTCTGCGCGACTGTTTCTCCCCAAACGCATTATTTCTGCGCGACTGTTTCTCCCCAAACGCGTTATTTCTGCGCGACTGTTTCTCCCCAAACGCGTTATTTCTGCGCGACTGTTTCTCCCCAAACGCATTATTTCTGCGCGACTGTTTCTCCCCAAACGCATTATTTCTGCGCGACTGTTTCTCCCCAAACGCATTATTTCTGCGCGACTGTTTCTCCCCAAACGCATTATTTCTGCGCGACTGTTTCTCCCCAAACGCATTATTTCTGCGCGACTGTTTCTCCCCAAACGCATTATTTCTGCGCGACTGTTTCTCCCCAAACGCGTTATTTCTGCGCGACTGTTTCTCCCCAAACGCGTTATTTCTGCGCGACTGTTTCTCCCCAAACGCGTTATTTCTGCGCGACTGTTTCTCCCCAAACGCGTTATTTCTGCGCGACTGTTTCTCCCCAAACGCGTTATTTCTGCGCGACTGTTTCTCCCCAAACGCATTATTTCTGCGCGACTGTTTCTCCCCAAACGCGTTATTTCTGCACGACTGTTTCTCCCCAAACGCATTATTTCTGCGCGACTGTTTCTCCCCAAACGCGTTATTTCTGCGCGACTGTTTCTCCCCAAACGCATTATTTCTGCGCGACTGTTTCTCCCCAAACGCATTATTTCTGCGCGACTGTTTCTCCCCAAACGCATTATTTCTGCGCGACTGTTTCTCCCCAAACGCATTATTTCTGCGCGACTGTTTCTCCCCAAACGCGTTATTTCTGCGCGACTGTTTCTCCCCAAACTCATTATTTCTGCGCGACTGTTTCTCCCCAAACGCGTTATTTCTGCGCGACTGTTTCTCCCCAAACGCATTATTTCTGCGCGACTGTTTCTCCCCAAACGCATTATTTCTGCGCGACTGTTTCTCCCCAAACGCATTATTTCTGCGCGACTGTTTCTCCCCAAACGCATTATTTCTGCGCGACTGTTTCTCCCCAAACGCGTTATTTCTGCGCGACTGTTTCTCCCCAAACGCATTATTTCTGCGCGACTGTTTCTCCCCAAACGCATTATTTCTGCGCGACTGTTTCTCCCCAAACGCGTTATTTCTGCGCGACTGTTTCTCCCCAAACGCGTTATTTCTGCGCGACTGTTTCTCCCCAAACGCATTATTTCTGCGCGACTGTTTCTCCCCAAACGCATTATTTCTGCGCGACTGTTTCTCCCCAAACGCATTATTTCTGCGCGACTGTTTCTCCCCAAACGCATTATTTCTGCGGGACTGTTTCTCCCCAAACGCATTATTTCTGCGCGACTGTTTCTCCCCAAACGCATTATTTCTGCGCGACTGTTTCTCCCCAAACGCATTATTTCTGCGCGACTGTTTCTCCCCAAACGCGTTATTTCTGCGCGACTGTTTCTCCCCAAACGCGTTATTTCTGCGCGACTGTTTCTCCCCAAACGCGTTATTTCTGCGCGACTGTTTCTCCCCAAACGCATTATTTCTGCGCGACTGTTTCTCCCCAAACGTATTATTTCTGCGCGACTGTTTCTCCCCAAACGCATTATTTCTGCGCGACTGTTTCTTCCCAAACGCATTATTTCTGCGCGACTGTTTCTCCCCAAACGCATTATTTCTGCGCGACTTTTTCTCCCCAAACGCGTTATTTCTGCGCGACTGTTTCTCCCCAAACGCATTATTTCTGCGCGACTGTTTCTCCCCAAACGCATTATTTCTGCGCGACTGTTTCTCCCCAAACGCATTATTTCTGCGCGACTGTTTCCCCCCAAACGCATTATTTCTGCGCGACTGTTTCTCCCCAAACGCATTATTTCTGCGCGACTGTTTCTCCCCAAACGCATTATTTCTGCGCGACTGTTTCTCCCCAAACGCATTATTTCTGCGCGACTGTTTCTCCCCAAACGCGTTATTTCTGCGGGACTGTTTCTCCCCAAACGCATTATTTCTGCGCGACTGTTTCTCCCCAAACGCATTATTTCTGCGCGACTGTTTCTCCCCAAACGCATTATTTCTGCGCGACTGTTTCTCCCCAAACGCGTTATTTCTGCGCGACTGTTTCTCCCCAAACGCATTATTTCTGCGCGACTGTTTCTCCCCAAACGCATTATTTCTGCGCGACTGTTTCTCCCGAAACGTATTATTTCTGCGCGACTGTTTCTCCCCAAACGCGTTATTTCTGCGCGACTGTTTCTCCCCAAACGCATTATTTCTGCGCGACTGTTTCTCCCCAAACGCATTATTTCTGCGCGACTGTTTCTCCCCAAACGCGTTATTTCTGCGCGACTGTTTCTCCCCAAACGCATTATTTCTGCCATTGTTTCTCCCCAAACGCATTATTTCTGCGCGACTGTTTCTCCCCAAACGCATTATTTCTGCGCGACTGTTTCTCCCCAAACGCATTATTTCTGCGCGACTGTTTCTCCCCAAACGCGTTATTTCTGCGCGACTGTTTCTCCCCAAACGCATTATTTCTGCCATTGTTTCTCCCCAAACGCATTATTTCTGCGCGACTGTTTCTCCCCAAACGCATTATTTCTGCGCGACTGTTTCTCCCCAAACGCGTTATTTCTGCCATTGTTTCTCCCCAAACGCATTATTTCTGCGCGACTGTTTCTCCCCAAACGCATTATTTCTGCGCGACTGTTTCTCCCCAAACGCATTATTTCTGCACGACTGTTTCTCCCCAAACGCGTTATTTCTGCCATTGTTTCTCCCCAAACGCATTATTTCTGCGCGACTGTTTCTCCCCAAACGCATTATTTCTGCGCGACTGTTTCTCCCCAAACGCATTATTTCTGCACGACTGTTTCTCCCCAAACGCGTTATTTCTGCCATTGTTTCCCCCCAAACGCATTATTTCTGCGCGACTGTTTCTCCCCAAACGCATTATTTCTGCGCGACTGTTTCTCCCCAAACGCATTATTTCTGCGCGACTGTTTCTCCCCAAACGCATTATTTCTGCGGGACTGTTTCTCCCCAAACGCATTATTTCTGCGGGACTGTTTCTCCCCAAACGCATTATTTCTGCGCGACTGTTTCTCCCCAAACGCATTATTTCTGCGCGACTGTTTCTCCCCAAACGCATTATTTCTGCGCGACTGTTTCTCCCCAAACGCGTTATTTCTGCGGGACTGTTTCTCCCCAAACGCATTATTTCTGCGCGACTGTTTCTCCCCAAACGCATTATTTCTGCGCGACTGTTTCTCCCCAAACGCATTATTTCTGCGCGACTGTTTCTCCCCAAACGCGTTATTTCTGCGCGACTGTTTCTCCCCAAACGCATTATTTCTGCGCGACTGTTTCTCCCCAAACGCATTATTTCTGCGCGACTGTTTCTCCCGAAACGTATTATTTCTGCGCGACTGTTTCTCCCCAAACGCGTTATTTCTGCGCGACTGTTTCTCCCCAAACGCATTATTTCTGCGCGACTGTTTCTCCCCAAACGCATTATTTCTGCGCGACTGTTTCTCCCCAAACGCGTTATTTCTGCGCGACTGTTTCTCCCCAAACGCATTATTTCTGCCATTGTTTCTCCCCAAACGCATTATTTCTGCGCGACTGTTTCTCCCCAAACGCATTATTTCTGCGCGACTGTTTCTCCCCAAACGCATTATTTCTGCGCGACTGTTTCTCCCCAAACGCGTTATTTCTGCGCGACTGTTTCTCCCCAAACGCATTATTTCTGCCATTGTTTCTCCCCAAACGCATTATTTCTGCGCGACTGTTTCTCCCCAAACGCATTATTTCTGCGCGACTGTTTCTCCCCAAACGCGTTATTTCTGCCATTGTTTCTCCCCAAACGCATTATTTCTGCGCGACTGTTTCTCCCCAAACGCGTTATTTCTGCCATTGTTTCTCCCCAAACGCATTATTTCTGCGCGACTGTTTCTCCCCAAACGCATTATTTCTGCGCGACTGTTTCTCCCCAAACGCATTATTTCTGCACGACTGTTTCTCCCCAAACGCGTTATTTCTGCCATTGTTTCTCCCCAAACGCATTATTTCTGCGCGACTGTTTCTCCCCAAACGCATTATTTCTGCGCGACTGTTTCTCCCCAAACGCATTATTTCTGCGCGACTGTTTCTCCCCAAAGGCATTATTTCTGCGCGACTGTTTCTCCCCAAACGCGTTATTTCTGCGCGACTGTTTCTCCCCAAACGCATTATTTCTGCGCGACTGTTTCTCCCCAAACGCATTATTTCTGCGCGACTGTTTCTCCCCAAACGCGTTATTTCTGCGCGACTGTTTCTCCCCAAATGCGTTATTTCTGCGCGACTGTTTCTCCCCAAACGCATTATTTCTGCGCGACTGTTTCTCCCCAAACGCATTATTTCTGCGCGACTGTTTCTCCCCAAACGCGTTATTTCTGCGCGACTGTTTCTCCCCCAAACGCATTATTTCTGCGCGACTGTTTCTCCCCAAACGCATTATTTCTGCGCGACTGTTTCTCCCCAAACGCATTATTTCTGCGCGACTGTTTCTCCCCAAACGCATTATTTCTGCGCGACTGTTTCTCCCCAAACGCATTAAAGTGACGGGAGTTTTGCTTTATTTTTTTCCAACTGTGACCGCGCCCATTTGTGATGCAATGGCGACATTTTTCGACGCACAATATATACTGTATATTGAGTTGTATCAGTATTAGAACAATAGAGGGGGGAATAAAACAAATGATTCCATGAAAGTGACAGTTGGGGGGACAGACTTGCCCTTTAGGCCCAACCCTTTCCCAGGCAATATAGGGAAGCCATTCTACTATTGGGTATTTAGTAACAACACTGTTGCAGTTGGTCTCCCTAATAAATCATTGGTTTAACTCTTTATTTTCTCATTTAGGAATAACAACAATGTTTTCCAGAATTGGAAAAAACTTCTGGAACATCTTTAGGTGTAACCCTAAGGTAAGGCTCAAACTTGTCTCTTTAGTATTCAGGGAACATAGAATGGGATTGGCTGCTGGGGCTCCGCTCTGTCATATCGTTGGTTAATTATGGATTCTAATTAGCATATCTATTTATCTTTCTTTATTTGTATTTATCTATCTATTATCTATCTATCTATCTACAGTATCTATCTATCATCTATCTATTATCTATCTATCTATCTATCTATCTACAGTATCTATCTATCTATCTATCAATCTATCTACAGTATCTATCTATCTATCTATCTATCTATCATCTATCTATCTATATATCTATCTACAGTATCTATCTATCTATCTAGCTATCATCTATCTATCTATCTATCTATCTATCATCTATCTATCTATCATCTCTCTATCTATCTATCTATCTATCTATCTATCATCTATCTATCTATCTATCTATCTATCTATCTATCTATCATCTATCTATCTACCTACAGTATCTATCTATCTATCTATCTTGAAGACAATTGGTGTTTTTTCTCATGTCAAACGCATTAAAGTCAATGGACAATTTTTCTCGCTACAAATCAATTTTCTTTTTTTTTGCGGGTAAAATGTAGTTGAAATTATATATATCTAAATACACAGTATATGTAATAATGTTTAATTGTGTTTATCCCATTTCTCTCCCAACAGGATGTAACTGAACGTCTCTCACAACTGACGGTCACTGAACAAGTGGAACCGGAACCAGTTGTACGAGGAATTCTCCCTCAGGGGAAGAATGTAAGTTATCATTTACATTATATACATTATTAACATTATATACAGAGCCCCCACTTACCCAGAAAATAGCAGTTTTCTAACAAAAAAAAGTGCTATTCGCTAAGGGGCTGAGTTATCAAAATTCCAGTTTATGCTTATTTACAATTCGAGAAAAAACAAAGTGAAAAAACGTAATGAGACTTTACTGAAGAATATTCTTAAGAACCATGAATAGTCGCTATTTATTGTCTCTAATACCTTTATTTATTTAGTTAATTATTAATTAAAAATGTTTAACCTCGTGGGAATATTCTGTTGCGCTTTTATCTTAAATTAGCTAGCGTTCGAGAAGAAAAGTCACACGAGTTTTATTGCGATTATTTTTTTCTGCCCCTAAGTATTCAGCTCAGGCCTCTGGGTATTTGTTGGGCTTCGGGGCTTAATTTTGTATATTTCATTTCTCCAGGACTCCAGTTGTAGCGATATTAAAGCTACTCCAACCTTTCACCGTGCGATGAAAGGTAAAGAAGTGCTTGAGAAACAGGCTCAGGAGGAGGCGGAAGGATACGCCCGGCAGCGGGATATCCGAATGGATCAGCAAGAGAGAATGAAGGAAAGACTGAATGAAGAATTTCTGGAGGAAGCTGTACAGTTTACTGTTCAGCAGATCCAGAGATTAATTGAGAACGAGAAATGCCGAATCCGGCAGGAAGAAGAAAGAGAGAAAGCAAAGAAAGAAATGAAAAAGCGCAAATTCAGAAATGTGCTTCTTAAGATAAAGGAAATAGTTGGACAAACAGAACGTGAAGTGGAAAGACAGAAGAAACAGCGCCTGAGAGAAATGGAAGAATGGAAACATCTACAGAGAGAAGCGCAGGAAGAAGCCAACAAAGAGATTGCGAATCGCAAACTCAGAATTGAGCTTCTTCTTGAAATGCTGCTCAAGAAGAAAGAAGAGGAGAAACCGATGGAAGATCTTTCTGTCGTTGAGGAAGAAGAGAAGAAGGAGAGCTTCGTGGCAGTGATGGAAGCACAGAGCCCAGAAGAAATCGCTCCAGCGGGAGAAGCTCTGATGCTTCCAGTTCCGGAAACATCTGCTGAGAAACTGAGGGTGAGTTTGGTTTCATGTTTAATTCAGGATAATCGGTTTGTGTGGCCGTTCTAGGCCGTCTTTTCTCCAGCCGAGACTGTTGTAACAACCTGATGCCGTAACTCGGCCAAGAATCATATCGTTCCATTTAGCTTTACATTTTTCTAAACGAGCTTTGTGCGCATTTTGGAAACTTATTAGAAGTAACATTTTCCCTTTTTAAGCAAAAATAATTTCAAACAGAAGTCACAATAACATTTACACTGAACCCTTTTTGCATTGGATCCCTATAGGACTCTTTACCTGAAGAGAATGTCGTGATCGAAAATTCTGAGGCGGCCAAAGAGATTCGAGCTGCAGTCAGGAGAAAGGAATTCGAGAAGAGCGAAAGAAAGAGAGCAGCTCGGATCCGCAAAGGTGATTTTTGTCCTACAAATGTTTTACTAATTGATGTTCAACCATAAACCTGATCCCAATTCCCAGCTAGAATAATGTACTACTGTACTGTATATTCTACTGAGAGACGCACCCAATCCGGGATTCGGCCAAGATTCCGCCTTTTCAGCAGGATTCGGCTTCGGCTGAATCAATAGTCTGTCTGAACCGACTCCCAAACCTTAAAATCATGTAACCTTGAATTCGGATTCAGGATTCGGGGTTCGGCCAAATCCCAAGATAGTGGATTGGGTGCACCCCTAGTTCTAGTCAATTTCTGCATTTTATATTAATTAGTTTTGGAAAATAGTTTCTAATGGTTCTCAGTACGAGGCCATTGATATAATGTTGCCCAAACCAACAGCTTTAGACTTAGGCCTCAACTTATTCATTCCAACTCACAAACAGACGGCCCTACAGCCATTTTGTCCCCACAGTTCCCAATGGTACTTTTTGCAAAGTAGTGACTTAAAGCTGAACTAACCTTTGTTTTTTTTCTTTTAATCAGCACCACTAAGGAAAAAGCCGTCGTTTTACGACATTCCTGACAGGGTAAAGGTAAGTTTTGGTTGTGAAATAATAGGCTTTTCTCACATGAGGAATATTGAACATGAATTCATGGTATTTTTTTCTCTTCTCTAGAGGAGAACTCGTTTCTACCAAATTGTGGAGCAGATTGACGGAACCCTGGACCCAACTGGGTTGGAGAGAAGGTAATGATTCTAAGATATGTTTGTTGTACTGTCTGTGGTTTATTTGGGATGGTGGATTGCATGAAATCCATAGTGCATATATGTATATATATATATATATAAATGTTCCATAAGAACACCTGTTTGGGCCGAGGTACCCTGCTATGTATATGCATCTTGGCCCAAAACAGAGAAGGTACCAGAAATAGGTTTAATCAAATAAATGTGTTTCATTTTAGGCTGGTGGAAAAAGCGCCATCGACCATCGCCGACTTCCAACTCCAGTCGTATCTCGGCGAGGGATCGTTCGGGAAGGTGAGCTTTGTCCGTCTCTATATTATATATCTAATCCCATTCTGGGTGACCCAGGGATATAACACTTGAACCCTTTGGCTAGAAATGAATCAGCATGAAAAAGTGTTGGGTTCCTGTATTGCACTTTATCTCATGTATCTCTTCCATTGCAGGTCTATAGGGCACAGCACAGAAGCTCGGGGAAGGTTCTTGCCATTAAGGCAATCGAAATGGATGAAATCAACGAGAGAGAGATCTTTCATTGGTAAGTTTTGGGTAAAAGAGTGATTTTATTTAGCTGTAAAAATATAGATTTTTCCCCTAAAAGAAAAATGCTCTGTGCCCCCGCGGGTAAAACTAATGTGGCTACACAAGTCATATGCACATTCATCTCTCTAACTAATGGGGGCGCTCAGAGATGTAAATCATTAACTGGGGGGCAAATCTAATGTAGAATAATGTTGACCTTTAACAGTTGCCCCCCCCCCCACTCTCTCGGCCATAAGTCAATGTGTATAACTTGTAAACTGTTCTTGTATTAACTTTTAATGGTTTCTATTTACAATGTCACCCTAGAGCAGCGAATCCTCCGACTGGTCGACGAGGAGCAATGTCTGTTCCTTGTCGGGCTACTCGGCTCCTTCCAGACGCAAAACCACATGTGTCTGGCTTTGGAGTACGCGGAAGGAGGAGATTTGGCTTCCTGCGTGGCTACAGGCGGACTTCCACTCGACAGAGTTCGGTAAGTACTAATTAGATTTTAGGGAGCTCGACCCAAGGCCAATTACCCCTATAGCATTCTTACCACTATATGGACATAATACCATTATTATTGGCTCAATAACTCACTCAGTAGGTAGAACACTGGCGTCTCTCCCACTAGTCACACAATACTATTTACTGGGAAACATGGGGGGCTGCTCATGTCATTAAAGGTTTCAGTGCAATTTCAATCCAAGTTCCGCTGAATATTGGGGTCTAAGGAATAACTTACATTTGTAGTAGTTCTATATTGATAGGTTTGCATTTATAAAACGGATATATGTTTAACTTTATTCATTTATTCTTTGCAGGTTCTATTCCGCTTGCATGGTGCTGGGGATACAATTCCTGCACCAACACAATATCGCGCACAGGTAAGCAACAATGAACATTAATGGGACACAGAGCCCCAATCCTAGAAATCATCATTCTCTTTAGATTATTTATACTAAACCTCTGATATTAAACATATTTTTTCTTTTTAATAAATGAATCGGTATTTTATAATGTGCTTCTGTTTTATTGTAGGGATATAAAAGCCGACAATGTTCTCCTGTACGGAGACGGGTACGTCAAGATCACCGACTTTGGGCTTTGCAAAGCAGGTAAGTTGTATAAGTAAGATGGTGTAGCATATACACAGTGTAGCAGCTGAGCTGTAGCATTGGCCCTATATATATATATATATTATTATAACCAGAGAGAGACAGAGATAGATAATAAGAGAGCTGCTGCTCTTCTGTTCAGCCAATGAATGCAGCCTTTCTATGGATAAAATCTTTAACCTCCCTGTTTTCTTTCTGCTTCAGGAATGGCTGCTGACGGCACAGCCACAAGTCATTGCGGTACCCTGTTCTACATGGCTCCAGACATCTTCAGAGGCCGATACACGAGATCGGTCGACTGGTGGGCACTCAGAGTGACCATCTTTAAACTGCTGACTGGAGATGTAAGTATCCACTTTTTATCCACCTTTTGTCTGCTTGCGTAAAAATGTAGGCAGAGAAAAGGCCGATCTTCTGACTTCTGCTCTGTGTTCTAAACGTTCCGACACTATGCGCTGATTGGCCAATGATGTGTTTGAGAATTTTGCCTCAGCAGAAGTCAGAGGCTCAGCCTTTTCCCCAGCCTGTGTTTCTACCCAAGCCAATAGAATACCTAGTGTCCCACAGGCCTTAGGGTGATAATGATCTTCTCATAGTATTACCATTTAATGTGAAATGGATCATGGCCACCCTCATAACATGGGAAACCTTAGGAAATTTGTATTTTCACTATATATAATTCAGCTTGAAATATCAGATCACATTATTGTAGGTTAGTTGTATCCCCCATAAATCACTCAACTCTCTGTAAATAATTTCTTTTTTTTTTCCAGCTACCGTTTTATGGTGATACTGACCTTAATTACTACCTGTTAATAAAACGTGAGGAGCCCGAATATCCTGAAGATATAACTGAAGACACTCGAGACATATTGGAAAATGTAAGTATGAAGCAGGATATCCGCATGTTGTTATCTGTATGGGGAGAGTTTTGCTCAGAAGCCTTTCCATTATTACTTACCCTATGCTTATATTTGCCCTTACTCTTATCCTTTATAAAGTAAAGTCCCGCTCTTGTTCTAGTGGCTTCACCAAACCATAACTGTCCCTTTGGGATTAGGGAGTTGAACTGTAAGCTTCTGTCTAACAACAATTTCTTTTTGCAGCTCCTAAAGAAAGATCCAGAGCAGCGCCTTGGGGCCGGAGAACATGGAGCCGAGGGCGTAAAGAAGAGCCCATTCTTTGAGGTATGTTGTTCTGGATTCCTGCCACATTCACTTATTTGGCTCATACCTGATCTAAGGAATTGCATCTCTACATACTCTGAATAGATTAATAAACTACATTTTGTTTCTCCTATTTTTATAGGGATTAGACTGGGAGGCTCTTGAAAAGAAAGAGATCGAGCCGCCATTTATCCCCAGAGGAAGAGCACACGGACAACCTGAAATCAGCCTTAAACTAAAGGCTCAGGTTGAAGCCAAAGTGTGCGAAGAAGCCGAATGGGCACTGGTGGAGCTGAACTACCCTTTGAGTTCAGCTTCAGAAACAGAAGAAGAATTGTAAGAAGCGTTCCTCGGAATGAAGCAGAGATGATTGGCAGGAAGAAAGTCTGTTCCCAGCTTGAGAAATCCAATCAGCGTTCCGGAGTCCTATTATGGATTGAAAATGCAAACGTCGCAACTCCGGGAGTAGGAAAAGGGGTGAGTCTGTTGGGCAGGATGTCGGGTCAGTCAAGAGTTAATTTGCCCAACAGGGGTGGAGGAGGGTTCAACTTTAAGGCAAAAACATGGCTTAAAGTTAAAAAAAAACGAAACAAAGTCATGATCGTCAGGTTAATGGCTATGGGCCGTCAACGGCAACCTGTAAGGACTTTGCTATATTGGTCGGATCTCTGAAGGAAACTGGATCCCAGTGCACATTGCAGCAGAAAGTCCGGGGGCCAAAAGGGCGTCGGTGAAGCCCAATGTTAGCCGGGGTTCAGCTGTACGTGGAAGAGTCTGACTTCGTCAGGAGGACTAAGAGTTAATTTGCCCAACAGGGGGGAGGAGGGTTCAAACACATGAAGATGAAGAAGATATCAAAGTGACTATACAAATACAGATCTGTTTCAAGTTGATGAAGAAAGAAGGAAGACAAAGTGGAATGATATCCCTACAGCTGTATCTTGTGTACTTACCTTCAGCCCCAATATAACCAAATAAAGAGAATTGTTGATAAAACTGTAACCATTCTATAAACTGATTGGACTTTATACTTTACTCTAATTTGGATAAAGGTTATAAATTAGTGAGAGAAGGACAGAAACATTAGGCAATAGATTGTCTCCCGGCCGACTCCGATCAAATAGACCAACCAAAACGTGGTTATCTGCTAAAGGAATGTTGGGATGGGGCTCGAGACAGGGTATTACCTGTAACTTCATAACTAAAACACAATCCTTCATCTCATCAATTACTAACAAAAACATATGTAGGGCCCCATAAGGTTAATCTGCCCCTATGGCTTTAACCCTAACACTTCCTTACTCCTGCTGTTACTGGGCAAAGACCCCTGTATCCAGTTTACAATTTGCATTATGTGCCTTTTGGTTTATTGGTTGATCAGACCCCTTGCACCCCAATATAGTGTTTAGCAAGGAGGCGTGGCTTCCTCTTTGGCTTCCTCTGTGTCTCAGGTAAAGGTCCACTGAGCCTGGGGTCAGAATAGGCCCCAGTAAAGCCTTATTGCCCTAGACTACCCATCCTATACTCTAGAGAAGTCGGGGACAGGGACCCCGTGAACTAGGACCAGCTAGATAGTTACTCTTGTAAGAGCACTCTCTAGGAGAGTGAGAGAGAGAGGGAAGGAAGCATGAGCAGTCTCGGCTCCACCAAGGAAAGTAGCTGGAAGTACCTCCCATAAAGGCACTGTTGCCTCAGCATAGGGCCACGGTTAAGACATATGAGACAGGCAGTATCTCAACCCTGTTCCACAGTCGGCTGTAGGACTCTCAAGCTGGGGGTTATCAACCTGAGCACTGAGGTATCTATCCTGACTGCTTCCAAAGGGGGTGCCAGGCTGCCCAGGGGCATTTACCCTGCCCAGACTCTAAAGGAGGTGGGATAAACCGGTGCGCACCCTCTCTTGTTGTACTACTATCATTTAACATCTGTATCTGCATTGTGAGTATAACCCTGCATTGTCTCTGACAATAAACCTGTCTATAGTTCAACTGCAAGAACCTTCTGGCGTCCATCTTTGCTGCACACAGCTAGAGTGAGTTGTAGTTACACTACACCCCAAGCTCCGCTAGTCTCTTCCATATAGCGAAGGCCCATCCTGTCTAAGAGAGTCGCACGTACCCCACGCTCTAAACCTATACTAGCCTGGGGTTTAACCATTTCATAGCCAAATAGGGGTTACACATGAAATATTACACAAACTGTAACCCCAGATATGTTGTGTATCTTCCGACTTGCAAACCATGTCATAAACACTATGTAGGCCAGACAGGGAGAGAATAGAGAGAACGCATTGGGGAACATATTCTAAACATTACAGATGGGAAATGTAATAGAACTGTCTCTATCCTATCTAATGGCTACAGGTATAGATAGGATTATCCCAGGCCCCCGGGGGGGTCACATAACAACCCCATTATACAGAAACAAACTAAGC
The DNA here is from genome assembly GCF_000004195.4 of Xenopus tropicalis. Taxonomy (NCBI): domain Eukaryota; kingdom Metazoa; phylum Chordata; class Amphibia; order Anura; family Pipidae; genus Xenopus; species Xenopus tropicalis. The sequence continues at coordinate 2,969,738 of NC_030686.2, forward strand.
GGGTCTTTTATTCACATACGAGACACCCGGAAGGTCTCAATTTAGATTACAATGTTCCTTGTTATGTATGGCTAGAATTCTTTGTGCCTAATGGTGGATATTATTCTATAAAAGTCTTTATTTTTTTAAATAACCCCAGTTGGTACTTAATTAACTTCAATTATATGTACATTGTGATTGGTCAAGCCCTTGTGATTGGCCACCTTTGCTGTAAATAATGTGTGTGGGTTGTTATTTAGCCTACGACTAAGTCCCCTCTCAGGTAGGAAACGCGTAAGGCTTACCTGTTGCATTAGTTACAATAAACTGAATTGATTTTACTTTAATATTGAGCTACTTTGAGATCCGCTCTGCTCAATCTTTAGGCCCCAGGGCCAAACGATCAAATTATCCTGGATTCTCCCGATATCACCCACCCGTAGGGTGCATTACTGGATCCCCCCATTCACTATGTGCTCGCCCATCACCCCACACTCACTTTGTGACCCCCTCCCCTATTCTCATGTGTACTACTGGCATCCACTGACACCCACTAACACCCACTGACACCCACTGCCACTCACTGGCACAAACTGACACACACTGAAAATCACTGAAACCCACTGGCACCCATTGACACCCACGTACACCCACTGACAACCACGTACACCCACTGGCACCCACTGACACCCCCCCACTCCCCTCCAGCGCTGCCACTCGCCACACATTCTGCACTCCCAGCAGGTCAGTACTGGCAACATTTGGTACTGGTCTGGATTTAAGTCCATAATAATCTGTTTAACTGTCTCTCCCTCTGCTCATTCTCTCAGTTCTGGTAGAACTTTCCCCTGATAATGTACATAGTGCCATTAATCTCATGTTCCCCCTCCTCTAGCTCTGAGTCTAACTGGGCCATTCTCTTCATGCCCCTGGGCCCTGAATTGCCCCCAGCTAGGGCAGAACTTTCCATCATTGGGGCTCCACTCAGCTCCACCTTCCCCCTCTGCCGACGTCCAATGGCTTTAATGATTGTATTTAGACTTAAGAATGTTGAATACCGGGGAGAAGGTGAAACCCCCCTACTGCTGCTTTAGGGGCACTGAACCCACATTAGCCAAGTCTGGAACCCCCAAAGAAACAGAATGTTTGACCTTATCTGCCAGTCCAGCACCTCCATTCCCCTCAGGGTTCCCTTAGCAACCGCTTCATTTAGGAGGCAGAAAAGACCCAAAAATGAGAAACAATAATGAAAACTTTATCTTCGTGCCTTATTCTGCCCCCCCCAGGAAAACTCACTAACCCCCAACTAGGGGGCAGCGTCACATGACACCAGAAGCCCTTATATAATATCCATAGTATAAAGCAGAGCTGTCTGATATCTATAGATACTGAGCCCCCAGATAAGCTGTGTAAGGATTTATTTGCTCCGGGGAAATTCCTTCACACTTTCATTTCCTCGTCAGACTCAGTGAGTTCATTAACAGCGACAAATGGGGTGAAAGGAATGTGTTGGCTTATTGGGGGGGCTATTGGTATAAACATGATATAGAATTCTCAGCACGGAGATACATAGACTGACAGACATGTACTTTATATTGTGATAAATCTGTATTGTATTTATATAGCTGTACAGTAATGCCTCGTACAGTAAGCAATGTAATGTACCCCCTACTGTAAATGATAAGGATATTTGCAGTCACTGAGGGGTTCTGTACCCCCCATATAAAGGCACAAGGCTGCAGGCTGAGTTATACAGGGAACTCTGAGTATCACTCATGTATTATAAGGGATAATGTACCCCCTACTGTAAATGATAAGGATATTAGCAGTCACTGAGGGGTTCTGTGCCCATATAAAGGCACAAGGCTGCAGGCTGAGTTATACAGGGAGCTCTGAGTATCACTCATGTATTATAAGGGATAATGTACCCCCTACTGTAAATGATAAGGATATTAGCAGTCACTGAGGGGTTCTGTGCCCCCCATATAAAGGCACAAGGCTGCAGGCTGAGTTATACAGGGAACTCTGAGTATCACTCATGTATTATAAGGGATTATGTACCCCCTACTGTAAATGATAAGGATATTAGAAGTCACTGATATCCATATATATATATATATATATATATATATATATATATATATATATTTGCATGTATGTAATGTTGTTTCCAATACAAAGTGCCAGTTCCCATTAACCCCCCGTGTGCAGGCAAAGGAGGGCTGGCATACGGAGGGTTAAAGCAGCTGGCAGTTAATGGGAGCAGGATCATGCGGAGCGGCTGGGGTGGAATGGCCTGCAGTGCTGTTTCTCGGCCCCCGGTTGATAGACAATATGATACTTTAGGAGTGGGTCATGTGTTTGCAGGGTGAGGGCAGAGTTATTCTCACTTAAGCCCAAATCCCAGGAAAAAGAAAAAATTTTGCTTCAGCGAGCGACCTGATTGGCTGAAGTGAAGGATTCACAGAATGGGGCTTCTAGGAAATGATAAATGTCTAATCCCGGCGAGGGGCGGCCCCAGCAAGTGACTCTCTACCTGTTCCTGGTACCCACCTGGCAGGGTGCAAACTGGGAAAGTACTGGTACCAACAGAACCTGGCCAAAGCCTGGGCCACTGACCCTTGTACTGCCTGGGCCACTGACTCTTGTACTGCCTGGGCCACTGACCCTAGTACTGCCTGGGCCACTGACCCCTGTACTGCCTGGGCCACTGACCCCTGTACTGCCTGGGCCACTGACCCCTGTACTGCCTGGGCCACTGACCCTTGTACTGCCTGGGCCACTGACTCTTGTACTGCCTGGGCCACTGACTCTTGTACTGCCTGGGCCACTGACTCTTGTACTGCCTGGGCCACTGACCCCTGTACTGCCTGGGCCACTGACCCTTGAACTGCCTGGGCCACTGACCCTTGTACTGCCTGGGCCACTGACTCTTGTACTGCCTGGGCCACTGACCCCTGTACTGCCTGGGCCACTGACCCTTGTACTGCCTGGGCCACTGACTCTTGTACTGCCTGGGCCACTGACCCCTGTACTGCCTGGGCCACTGACCCTTGTACTGCCTGGGCCACTGACTCTTGTACTGCCTGGGCCACTGACTCTTGTACTGCCTGGGCCACTGACCCCTGTACTGCCTGGGCCACTGACCCTTGTACTGCCTGGGCCACTGACCCTTGTACTGCCTGGGCCACTGACCCCTGTACTGCCTGGGCCACTGACCCTTGTACTGCCTGGGCCACTGACCCTTGTACTGCCTGGGCCACTGACCCTTGTACTGCCTGGGCCACTGACCCCTGTACTGCCTGGGCCACTGACCCCTGTACTGCCTGGGCCACTGACCCTTGTACTGCCTGGGCCACTGACCCCTGTACTGCCTGGGCCACTGACCCCTGTACTGCCTGGGCCACTGACCCCTGTACTGCCTGGGCCACTGACTCTTGTACTGCCTGGGCCACTGACCCCTGTACTGCCTGGGCAACTGACCCCTGTACTGCCTGGGCCACTGACCCCTGTACTGCCTGGGCCACTGACCCCTGTACTGCCTGGGCAACTGACCCTTGTACTGCCTGGGCCACTGACCCCTGTACTGCCTGGGCCACTGACCCCTGTACTGCCTGGGCCACTGACCCCTGTACTGCCTGGGCCACTGACTCTTGTACTGCCTGGGCCACTGACCCCTGTACTGCCTGGGCCACTGACCCCTGTACTGCCTGGGCCACTGACCCCTGTACTGCCTGGGCCACTGACCCCTGTACTGCCTGGGCCACTGACTCTTGTACTGCCTGGGCCACTGACCCCTGTACTGCCTGGGCAACTGACCCTTGTACTGCCTGGGCCACTGACCCCTGTACTGCCTGGGCAACTGACCCCTGTACTGCCTGGGCCACTGACCCCTGTACTGCCTGGGCCAGTTACGCACAGTGTAACAGTGAGTGCCAGTGTCTCTGCCCCCAGGGGGGCAAATGATCCTGACTGATGTGCAACTAGGTAGATATGTAGGTAGGTAAGTGTGTGAGCATTGGTGGGTAGAGTTTTGGGGCGGCCAAAGTTGTCCATGGTGTATGGGTAAGTGTGAGCGGGTATGTTCCTATGGTTGGTATATAATGCCCACACAGGTAGGTCCCTATGGCTGGTTTATAATGTCCCCAAGTAGTTGGCACAGGTAGGTGGCCATGCTTGGTATGAATTGCCCACAGGTAAGTGCCCATCCTTGCTATCGAAAGTAGCAATCATTGGTGTGTATACCCACAGGTAAGTGGCCATCCCTGGAATTTCATGCCTACAGGTAGATGCCCAAGCTGAGGTGAAATCCACAGGTAGGTGAATATGGTAGATTCTCATGGTTGGTATGTAATGCCCCCAGGTAGGTGGCCATGCCTGGAATTCAATGCCCACAGTGTAGATGCCCAGGAATATGTAATATCCACAGGTAGGTTGCCATATTTATTATGAAATGCCCTCAGGTAAGTGGCCATGCCGGGAATTTCATGCCCACAGGTAGGTGGCCATATTTATTATGTAATGCCCCCAGGTACATACCCAGTTGCGGGGTATTAGCGCTTCAGGGGGCCGGTCAGTCATGTGACGCTAAAGTGTCTCTTTCTCCGCTTCTAAAGCAAAATAGCAGGAGGAAGGGGAGGGAAAGGGGCGGGGCTGGGGAGAGGGAGGGGCGGGGCCAGAGAAGGAGATTGAGTCCCGGAGCTGCGCTACCAGCTGCCCTGGAAGGAGGGGGAGAACTCTGGGGGTAACTGAAGGACTAAAGTGGTAGAACAGGGGGGCCGGGAGTTATAGGGGGGCAGAGAGTGAGGGGCAGGGTCTCAGAGGGGAAAGTTCGGGGGGCAGTGCGGCTGCTGAGGGGTGTGTGGGGCACAGTGTGCAGAGCGGCCGGTAGGGGGCACTGTACTTACTGAGGGATATTTAGGGGGCACTTGGCTAAAGATAGGGGTGTATGGGGGCGCTGTGGTTGGAGGTATACAGGGGCAGTGTCTATAGAGCCTGGCACAGTGTATGGGGAGGGGTAAATAGGTGGTAACTGGTTATTGGGGGCACAGTGAGTGGGGTTATTGGGGGCACAGTGAGTGGGGTTATTGGGGGCACAGTGAGTGGGGTTATTGGGGGCACAGTGAGTGGGGTTATTGGGGGCACAGTGGGTGGGGTTATTGGGGGCACAGTGAGTGGGGTTATTGGGGACAGGTTGTACAGGACATAGAGGCACTTTGTATTAAGGCAGCATTGGGTGCTGAGTATATGGGCAGTTGTATGAGGGCAGATATAGTTGGCACTGGGTATAGGGGCAGTGTATAGGGTATTACTTGGTACTGGGTATAGGGGCAGTGTATAGGGTATTACTTGGTACTGGGTATAGGGGCAGTGCATAGGGTATTACTTGGCACTGGGTATAGGGGCAGTGCATAGGGTATTACTTGGCACCGGGTATAGGGGCAGTGCATAGGGTATTACTTGGCACTGGGTATAGGGGCAGTTGTATGAGGGCAGATATACTTGGCACTGGGTATAGGGGCAGTGTATAGGGTATTACTTGGTACTGGGTATAGGGGCAGTGTATAGGGTATTACTTGGCACTGGGTATAGGGGCAGTGTATAGGGTATTACTTGGCACTGGGTATAGGGGCAGTGTATAGGGTATTACTTGGTACTGGGTATAGGGGCAGTGTATAGGGTATTACTTGGCACTGGGTATAGGGGCAGTGTATAGGGTATTACTTGGCACTGGGTATAGGGGCAGTGTATAGGGTATTACTTGGCACTGGGTATAGGGGCAGTGTATAGGGTATTACCTTACAGGGAGTTGGGGTGATAAGTGCAGGGGCCAGTGCCAACCCCCCAACAATCTCCTTACCCATCAGCACCCCAGGATTATGGTGATTTGGCCCTGACCCGTCTCGGGCCCAGAGGAACCTCAGGATGGGAATGTGTTACAGTCTCCGAGCCCGGCTCATAGGAACCCACCACCCCATCACCTACCCCAGCGGCACCTCTTGCGCCCTAGGGGGCGACGATGCGGCGGATCCCAATTGCCCCAGGGTGCGGGACGAGATAAGGGCCAAGCTAAAGGCGGATATCAAGCGGAGCCGGAGTATTGACAAGACCCTCAAAGCGGAGAAGCGAGAATATAAACAAATCCACAGGCTCCTCCTACTTGGTAAGTGGTTTCCCTAAATTGCAAGCTCTTGGGCCAAATGCAGTGTGTTTATGTGTATAATCAAGCAACCTCCGTTCCAGCCAGGGCTGATGTTTATCTCTCTTTAAACCTGTGTCCCAGCTCTGAAGCCCAGCCATGTTCGTTTTTAAAATAGATTGCAAGCTTCTGTGCCAAGGGGCCGGTTTCTGCATTACGTCTTTACAATAAGTGAATAAGAAGGGCTAGTGATGCTGCCTTCCCGTCCCCCTGGGAGCTGAGGTTTGTCAGTGTATGAGAGGCATAATGGGAAAATTAGATTGCTAGCTTCATGGCCAAGCAATGGGAAGTTTGCTTGAACGTCTTATTTTCATTGAGGTTCTGCTCCGGTTAGAGGTCTCTCTGAGCAGCGGAGCATTAGCCAAGGGCAGTGGCCCATAAGCCGCTAATTGTTGCTTTAGATGACAGGAAGTAGCGAGAAGTTAAAGGGGAAGTATAATCGCCCCATTCATCTCCAGGTGTCAGGGATCTGACGCTCCTGGCGGTGAGAGTCACGTGACTTGGGACCGGTTGCGGGAAGGCAGGGACGTAGAGAAAGAGACTAATCCGTTTTCCAGCCCTAAATTCATGGTTTTAGTTTAGTTTCCCTTTAATAGGGTTATTGTGGCCTTTATCATTCATGGTTAAAGGACAAGTAACCCTCAAAAATGGCAAATCGCGAATCATCTCCTCTGTAAAGCAGCGAGTTTGTGATCTGAGCTGAAAGGGGTTAAGTTAACTGTTAGTATGTTATAGAATGGCTACTTTTAAGCAACTTTTCAATTGGTCTTTTTTTTTTTAATAGTTTTTGAATTATTTCCCTTATCCTTCAAAATATTTCCAGCTTTCAAATGGGGGTCACTGACCCCGTCTAACAAACCGATGCTCAGTAAGGCTACAAACGTATTGTTATTGCTGCTCGCTAATCTTACTATTCATTCGAATCAGTGCATGGTTGCTAGGGTAATTTAGGCCCTGGCAACTAGACGGCTGAAATTGCAACCTGGAAAGCTGCTAAATTACTCAGAAACCACAAATAATAAAAAATGAAGACCAATTGCAAATTTTCTCACTCTCTGTACATCATACTAAAAGTGAACATCAGCTTTAACCATCGACTTGCCGTTGTCTAGACTAATACAGGGATACGGGGTCTCTCTGGCTGCACTGCTGGTTCTGACTCCTGAACAAATATAGCAGAATCCAGCTGTTTAACAGCCCCGTGTGTCGGCGACTCGAGTGGTGGGCGGGGCTAAAACACTGTCATGGCAGCTCTCAGGGCTGAGTGTCTGACCAATATATATACATATATCGTGCAAGTTACTTTAACCTCTCGTGTGCTGGGAGGGAACGGCAGAACCCTGGATGCTCTTTGATGGTAATGAAGGGAAGTGATTGGCGGCACGTATGGGGCTATAGGCTGACTGTCATGTGAGCCGGGAATGTTTGCACCAAGGAGAAGAGAGAATTCCTGCTTTAACCCCCGAGTGCCCCAGAAAGGATGACAAAGCCGCGACCTTCCTGTATGAGGGAGAAAGCTGATTGGCCGGGGGAAATAGGCTTGTGTTCCTTATTGCATACATGGTGGGCATAGAGGATGATGGGAGTGGTAGTCTTTTGTAGCTGGAAATTATCTCATCATAAAAGGAAATTCTAGGGTCAATTTCCCCTTTAAATGATAAACATGACATTTTTCTTGGTGTTGTACCCCGTCCCTCCGTGTTGTACCCCGTCCCTCCGCGTTGCACCCCGTCCCTCCGCGTTGCACCCCGTCCCTGGGTGTTGTACCCCGTCCCTGGGTGTTCGTACCCCGTCCCTGGGTGTTGTACCCCGTCCCTGGGTGTTCGTACCCCGTCCCTGGGTGTTCGTACCCCGTCCCTCCGTGTTGTACCCCGTCCCTCGGTGTTGTACCCCGTCCCTCGGTGTTGTACCCCGTCCCTCCGTGTTGTACCCCGTCCCTCCGTGTTGCACCCCGTCCCTGGGTGTTGTACCCCGTCCCTGGGTGTTGTGCCCCGTCCCTCCGCGTTGTGCCCCGTCCCTCGGCGTTGTGCCCCGTCCCTCGGCGTTGTGCCCCGTCCCTCGGCGTTGTGCCCCGTCCCTCCGCGTTGTGCCCCGTCCCTCCGCGTTGTGCCCCGTCCCTCCGCGTTGTGCCCCGTCCCTCCGCGTTGTGCCCCGTCCCTCCGCGTTGTGCCCCGTCCCTCCGTGTTGCACCCCGTCCCTGGGTGTTGCGCCCCGTCCCTGGGTGTTGCGCCCCGTCCCTCCGCGTTGTGCCCCGTCCCTCGGCGTTGTGCCCCGTCCCTCCGTGTTGTGCCCCGTCCCTCCGTGTTGTGCCCCGTCCCTCCGTGTTGTGCCCCGTCCCTCCGTGTTGTGCCCCGTCCCTCCGTGTTGTGCCCCGTCCCTGGGTGTTGTGCCCCGTCCCTGGGTGTTGTGCCCCGTCCCTGGGTGTTGTGCCCCGTCCCTCCGTGTTGTGCCCCGTCCCTCCGTGTTGTGCCCCGTCCCTCCGTGTTGTGCCCCGTCCCTCCGTGTTGTGCCCCGTCCCTCCGTGTTGTGCCCCGTCCCTCCGTGTTGTGCCCCGTCCCTCCGTGTTGTGCCCCGTCCCTCCGTGTTGTACCCCGTCCCTGGGTGTTGTGCCCCGTCCCTCCGTGTTGCACCCCGTCCCTCCGTGTTGTACCCCGTCCCTGGGTGTTGTGCCCCGTCCCTCCGCATTGTACCCCGTCCCTCCGTGTTGTACCCCGTCCCTCTGTATAACTCCTATAGAAACCAGTGTTTGTCTGACTCCTGAAACAATGTAGCAGAAGCCGGCTGACTAACAAACCAATAGGACTGACTTCTGATACAGAGTTTCATGAGTCAGAACTGTTTACAGGGTAACCCTTTTGAAATAAAAAATAACAAAAGTGGTATAAAGGTGATACCTTATTGGCTAAGTAAGATAACCATAGCAAGCTTTCAGAACATTCTAGTTCCTTTTTCAAGCTGATTACCACGTTCTGAAAGCTTGCTATGGTTATCTTACTTAGCCAATAAGGTATCACCTTTATACCACTTTTGTTATTTTTTATTTCAAAAGGGTTACCCTGTAAACATTTTTGACTGGCTAACACGGTACATCACCTTTTCATGAGTCAGAACCAGGAGTGAGTGCAGAGATCAAAAGAAAAGGGATGAATAAAGGAGAAAACTTGTCCGTCATGTTCTAAGAGTGCGGAGAAATAGAATAGTTCCCTTTTAATCCCTAGGAAAGTGTAAGGCGAGCGGGGGGGGGCCTCTCTCCGTAGCGGCGTTTAGTTAATAAAGCCCTGTGTGCACTGCTCTACATGACTCACGAGTCAATGGGGAAAGTAACTTCCTCTGTGTGAGTTTCACCTTCAGGAAAGGAAGAAATGGAAAACGGCCGCAAAGCATTGTGGGTCAGACAGACGGTTGCTAGGGGGCAAAGGTGGGCAAATACACTTTCCGTGTCACAATGGAATCTCCGTGGCCATTATGTGTATTCTTCATTCCTGCCCTGGCAGCGCTCACGGTGAGCTGGCCTATTGAGTGCAGCCGCCAAACTGCTATACAGCCCCACCTACTGGCTTTATGGGGTATAACTACTTTGTTGGCTGTTGGGCACGGCTGATGTATATACTGAGAATATCGAACAACGGGCACACACTGAATATAATATTTACTGTTGGCTCTGTGTATCTAAAAAGCAAGGGGCAGCAGGGGATGCTGGGAGTTGGAGTCTCCAACAGCTGCAGGGCCTGAACATTAACCCCCTTCGTGCTGCCAGCTGATAACAAAGACTGGGGAGGGCAAATACTTTGTACATAAACATGGTTACAGGTCACATGAAAGGTCCTGACCCACAGAGCTTGCAATCTATGATGCAACTACATCTAGAAAGTGTGCGCCGTGTCTAGTAACCCATGGTAACAAGTCAGGTGTTTGCTTTCAGGCAGGTAAACAATAGCTGCCACCTGCTGATTGGTTGCTATGGGTTACTAGGCCCTGTGTAGCTTGCAGGTACCTGACCTGTGGCCCCTGACAAAGGGAACTGCTCCAGGGCCGCTGTTTGTGCTTTCATCTCTGGCGGTTTGACTTGTGTGCGACTGGTAATCTCTCCCCCTGTGTGTGTTTGTCTAGTGCTGCTCAAACAAACCAGCTCACAGCAACACTTCCCCTGGCCGAGCCCTCTGGGGCCCCGTGTCCCTCACACACGTTTCTGAGGTCACCTCTGCCATTAGGTATGAAATGTATTGTGTGTACCAACCGGTATTGGTTGAGCAGCAGTCCTGCCCTGCTTTATGGCTGAGATTCTAGCTATCTGTATAACAGAGCATTCTGTCACAGTGGCACAGATCCTATCTGATCCCCCCCCCATTGTAAGCAGCAGTCCTGCCCTGCTTTATGGCTGAGATTCTAGCTATCTGTATAACAGAGCATTCTGTCACAGTGGCACAGATCCTATCTGATCCCCCCCATTGTAAGCAGCAGTCCTGCCCTGCTTTATGGCTGAGATTCTAGCTATCTGTATAACAGAGCATTCTGTCACAGTGGCACAGATCCTATCTGATCCCCCCATTGTAAGCAGCAGTCCTGCCCTGCTTTATGGCTGAGATTCTAGCTATCTGTATAACAGAGCATTCTGTCACAGTGGCACAGATCCTATCTGATCCCCCCCCCCATTGTAAGCAGCAGTCCTGCCCTGCTTTATGGCTGAGATTCTAGCTATCTGTATAACAGAGCATTCTGTCACAGTGGCACAGATCCTATCTGATCCCCCCATTGTAAGCAGCAGTCCTGCCCTGCTTTATGGCTGAGATTCTAGCTATCTGTATAACAGAGCATTCTGTCACAGTGACACAGATCTGATACAGTAGGTGCCCAGCCGCGGGCCCATGGGCAAGGGGAAGGTGGTGGCTATAAAACCCGGGGGCCACACTGACATCAGAACAATCTGCCCCAGTAGAAGGAGCCTTCCCACCCCCGGGCCAGACTGGCAGAGGAAGGTCGGGGCAGACAAGCACACTGTGAATCATTAATTGGGGGCCCCGGCTGAGCTGCGCGGGGGGAACGGGATCCCAGGAATGTTCTCATGAGCAGGAGAAACGCTGCAGAGTCAGAGCGGCAGGAGGGCAGCTGAAGGGAAGGAGGGGCCCCGGGGGCCGATATCCGAGGGCACAGCCCCCCAGCTCCTCTCATTGCAGATTTAGCAAAAATCAGTAAAAATGACATTTTTAACTTTATTCTCACCAGGCATCTCTGTTACTGGGGGTTATTTCTTCTACATTGATATTTTCCTCGTCAGTCCCATAGGGGTCAATTGTCAGAAGTGATTATGAGTTTATATGCCCACAGGTTATGTGCCCGCAGGTTATGTGCCCACGGGTTATGTACCCGCAGGTTATGTACCCGCAGGTTATGTGCCCACAGGTTATGTGCCCGCAGGTTATGTGCCCACGGGTTATGTACCCACAGGTTATGTGCCCGCAGGTTATGTGCCCACGGGTTATGTGCCCGCAGGTTATGTGCCCGCAGGTTATGTGCCCACAGGTTATGTGCCCACAGGTTATGTGCCCGCAGGTTATGTGCCCACAGGTTATGTACCCACAGGTTATGTGCCCGCAGGTTATGTGCCCACGGGTTATGTACCCACAGGTTATGTGCCCGCAGGTTATGTGCCCACGGGTTATGTGCCCACAGGTTATGTGCCCGCAGGTTATGTGCCCGCAGGTTATGTGCCCGCAGGTTATGTGCCCGCAGGTTATGTGCCCACAGATTATGTGCCCACGGGTTATGTGTCCACGGGTTATGTGCCCACGGGTTATGTACCCACAGGTTATGTGCACACAGGTTATGTACCTGCAGGTTATGTGCCCACGGGTTATGTGCCCGCAGGTTATGTGCCCGCAGGTTATGTGCCCGCAGGTTATGTGCCCGCAGGTTATGTGCCCACAGATTATGTGCCCACGGGTTATGTGTCCACGGGTTATGTGCCCACGGGTTATGTACCCACAGGTTATGTGCACACAGGTTATGTGCCCGCAGGTTATGTGCCCACGGGTTATGTGCCCGCAGGTTATGTGCCCGCAGGTTATGTGCACACAGGTTATGTACCCGCGGGTTATGTACCCGCAGGTTATGTGCACACAGGTTATGTACCTGCAGGTTATGTGCCTGCGGGTTATGTACCCGCAGGTTATGTGCCCACAGGTTATGTGCCCGCGGGTTATGTACCCGCAGGTTATGTACCCGCAGGTTATGTGCCCACAGGTTATGTACCCGCGGGTTATGTGCCCACGGGTTATGTGCCCACGGGTTATGTGCCCACGGGTTATGTACCCACAGGTTATGTGCCCACAGGTTATGTGCCCACAGGTTATGTGTCCCCAGGTTATGTGCCCGCAGGTTATGTGTCCCCGGGTTATGTGCCCACGGGTTATGTACCCACAGGTTATGTGCCCACAGGTTATGTGCCCACGGATTATGTGCCCGCAGGTTATGTGCCCGCAGGTTATGTGCCCGCAGGTTATGTGCCCACAGGCTGCAGTTGTTTGCCTACAGGTTGTGTGCCAATAAGTTTTGTGCCCACAGGTTGTGTGCCAATAGGTTATGTACCCACAAGTTATGTGCCAATAGATTTTGTGCCCACAGGTTATGCGCCAATAAGTTTTGTGCCCACATGTTGTGTGCCAATAGGTTATGTACCCCCAGGTTGTGTGCCAATAAGTTTTGTGCCTACAGGTTGTGTGCCAATAGGTTGTATGTCCACAGGTTATGTGCCCACAGGCTGCAGTTGTTTGCCTACAGGTTGTGTGCCAATAGGTTAAGTGCCAACAAGTTATTTGCCCACAGTTTATATGGCTACGGGTTATATGCTCACATGTTATATGCCCATAGGTTTATTTGCCCACAGGCTAGAATGATTAACCATATCAGCGCTGGTGAAACATTTTTAAGCTGAGAAGTGCACAAAGTAAAACCCATACACAGTAATGGAACCAAACGACTGTATCTCTTCCCAGTTTGCCCACCCACCCCAAACTGTGCTGGTCCAACCCTTGGCTCAGGGACCCTTTGGATGGGGACGACATCAGTGTGGCCCTCGCCAATTCCAACCTGCCCAGTACAGATCTGCCATGTTCCCCACACTAAATCTGCCCGCAAATTGCCAGATCTGCCGGCAAGTGTTCATAGAATGACCACTAAGGTGCCCCTAGTGCCCCCGCAGCTAAATGACCCCTATGGGAATTAGCCACTGATCTCTGAGCTTAAACTCAGGCTGTGTCACATTTCTGCCAGCAGATGGCACTGCCACCCTCAAAGCTATTTCTTTAATAAAGTCTCTGCTGCTCAGTCACCACAAGAGGGCGCTTGGCACATCCCTGAAATCTCGTTAGAGGCCCAAATATTTACCAGCACGTTAGGGGGGAGGAACATCCCAGGGGACCATTAGTAAAAGGTTTAAAATAGTCTGTGTCGCTTTATCATGAATATTATGTTCTTATTAATCCAGGTTATGGGTTCTGTAAGTATCACATAAATAACCCCTCGTTTACACTTACTTATCATTAGAGTAGGGGAAGATGGAGACGGCAGGGCAAGATGGAGACAGCAGGGCAAGATGGAGACAGCAGGGCAAGATGGAGACAGCAGGGCAAGATGGAGACAGCAGGGCAAGATGGAGACAGCAGGGCAAGATGGAGACAGCAGGGCAAGATGGAGACAGCAGGGCAAGATGGAGACAGTAGGACAAGATGGAGACAGCAGTGCAAGATGGAGACAGCAGGGCAAGATGGAGACAGCAGGACAAGATGGAGACAGTAGGACAAGATGGAGACAGCAGGACAAGATGGAGACAGCAGGACAAGATGGAGACAGTAGGACAAGATGGAGACAGTAGTGCAAGATGGAGACAGCAGGACAAGATGGAGACAGTAGGGCAAGATGGAGACAGTGGAAGAGATCCTATCTGATCCCCCCATTGTAAGCAGCAGTCCTGCCCTGCTTTATGGCTGAGATTCTAGCTATCTGTATAACAGAGCATTCTGTCACAGTGGCACAGATCCTATCTGATCCCCCCCCATTGTAAGCAGCAGTCCTGCCCTGCTTTATGGCTGAGATTCTAGCTATCTGTATAACAGAGCATTCTGTCACAGTGGCACAGATCCTATCTGATCCCCCCCCATTGTAAGCAGCAGTCCTGCCCTGCTTTATGGCTGAGATTCTAGCTATCTGTATAACAGAGCATTCTGTCACAGTGGCACAGATCCTATCTGATCCCCCCATTGTAAGCAGCAGTCCTGCCCTGCTTTATGGCTGAGATTCTAGCTATCTGTATAACAGAGCATTCTGTCACAGTGGCACAGATCCTATCTGATCCCCCCATTGTAAGCAGCAGTCCTGCCCTGCTTTATGGCTGAGATTCTAGCTATCTGTATAACAGAGCATTCTGTCACAGTGGCACAGATCCTATCTGATCCCCCCATTGTAAGCAGCAGTCCTGCCCTGCTTTATGGCTGAGATTCTAGCTATCTGTATAACAGAGCATTCTGTCACAGTGGCACAGATCCTATCTGATCCCCCCCATTGTAAGCAGCAGTCCTGCCCTGCTTTATGGCTGAGATTCTAGCTATCTGTATAACAGAGCATTCTGTCACAGTGGCACAGATCCTATCTGATCCCCCATTGTAAGCAGCAGTCCTGCCCTGCTTTATGGCTGAGATTCTAGCTATCTGTATAACAGAGCATTCTGTCACAGTGGCACAGATCCTATCTGATCCCCATTGTAAGCAGCAGTCCTGCCCTGCTTTATGGCTGAGATTCTAGCTATCTGTATAACAGAGCATTCTGTCACAGTGGCACAGACCCTATCTGATCCCCCCATTGTAAGCAGCAGTCCTGCCCTGCTTTATGGCTGAGATTCTAGCTATCTGTATAACAGAGCATTCTGTCACAGTGGCACAGATCCTATCTGCTCCCCCCATTGTAAGCAGCAGTCCTGCCCTGCTTTATGGCTGAGATTCTAGCTATCTGTATAACAGAGCATTCTGTCACAGTGGCACAGATCCTATCTGATCCCCCCATTGTAAGCAGCAGTCCTGCCCTGCTTTATGGCTGAGATTCTAGCTATCTGTATAACAGAGCATTCTGTCACAGTGGCACAGATCCTATCTGATCCCCCCCCCCCCCATTGTAAGCAGCAGTCCTGCCCTGCTTTATGGCTGAGATTCTAGCTATCTGTATAACAGAGCATTCTGTCACAGTGGCACAGATCCTATCTGATCCCCCCATTGTAAGCAGCAGTCTTGCCCTGCTTTATGGCTGAGATTCTAGCTATCTGTATAACAGAGCATTCTGTCACAGTGGCACAGATCCTATCTGATCCCCCCATTGTAAGCAGCAGTCTTGCCCTGCTTTATGGCTGAGATTCTAGCTATCTGTATAACAGAGCATTCTGTCACATAAGTTATAAAATTTGTAATTTTATGAAAACTCAGCATATTTGACAACTAATTAAAATTACTTATCTATCTCCCCGGTTTATTCCCCACAAATCACTTTTCGGCAAATGATTCCCAGACGCACATTGCGCTTATTCTTGGCTTTTCCTGTCTCTCACATTAAATTCCATTGTGGGTTTGATTCCGAGGCAGCAGTTTGGGTGTTGCAGTTTTATCTCTTGTGGTTTCACTTGGAATCTGTAGCCAAAACCGACCCATAAAGTCCCTCGTCTGTGCGGCGACAGTGAGCGCCCAAAGCGTTGGCGACGGCACGGAATATCCAGGGTTGTTATGGGATAAATATGTGGGGCTTGTTATTGGGGGGGGGGGGGTTAACAGCGCTCCGGTCCCCTAATCTCGGGCACAAAAGGGTTAATGCCAAAGAGCAAGTGATGATCTCAGGTACAAACTATGTGATTCTGGCACTTCCTCGCGCGGTTATAAATTTATCATGTGCTCCTATTTATAGCCGGTCATTTGTAAACAGAATAAAATGGTTATTAAACTAAAATACTGTGTCATGGTGAAAATGTTTCCCTTCCCTATCACTTTCCCAATAAACGTAAACTCCCTGCTATCCCTTCCCCGAGGCTATTATCCCCCCACTGCTACTATAGGCACCATCTCTCCCTACTATACCTGCTATCCCACAGCCCCAGTCCCTTCCCAGAGGCTATTATCCCCCCACTGCTACTATAGGCACCATCTCTCCCTACTATACCTGCTATCCCACAGCCCCAGTCCCTTCCCAGAGGCTATTATCCCCCCACTGCTACTATAGGCACCATCCCTCCCTACTATACCTGCTATCCCACAGCCCCAGTCCCTTCCCAGAGGCTATTATCCCACTGCTACTATAGGCACCATCTCTCCCTACTATACCTGCTATCCCACAGCCCCAGTCCCTTCCCAGAGGCTATTACCCCATTGCTACTATAGGCACCATCTCTCCCTACTATACCTGCTATCCCACAGCCCCAGTCCCTTCCCAGAGGCTATTACCCCATTGCTACTATAGGCACCATCTCTCCCTACTATACCTGCTATCCCACAGCCCCAGTCCCTTCCCAGAGGCTATTATCCCACTGCTACTATAGGCACCATCTCTCCCTACTATACCTGCTATCCCACAGCCCCAGTCCCTACCCAGAGGCTATTATCCCACTGCTACTATAGGCACCATCTCTCCCTACTATACCTGCTATCCCACAGCCCCAGTCCCTTCCCAGAGGCTATTATCCCCCCCACTGCTACTATAGGCACCATCTCTCCCTACTATACCTGCTATCCCACAGCCCCAGTCCCTTCCCAGAGGCTATTATCCCCCCACTGCTACTATAGGCACCATCTCTCCCTACTATACCTGCTATCCCACAGCCCCAGTCCCTTCCCAGAGGCTATTATCCCCCCCACTGCTACTATAGGCACCATCTTTCCCTACTATACCTGCTATCCCACAGCCCCAGTCCCTTCCCAGAGGCTATTATCCCCCCACTGCTACTATAGGCACCATCTCTCCCTACTATACCTGCTATCCCACAGCCCCAGTCCCTTCCCAGGGGCTATTATCCCCCCCACTGCTACTATAGGCACCATCTCTCCCTACTATACCTGCTATCCCACAGCCCCAGTCCCTTCCCAGAGGCTATTATCCCCCCACTGTTACTATAGGCACCATCTCTCCCTACTATACCTGCTATCCCACAGCCCCAGTCCCTTCCCAGAGGCTATTATCCCCCACTGCTACTATAGGCACCATCTCTCCCTACTATACCTGCTATCCCACAGCCCCAGTCCCTTCCCAGAGGCTATTATCCCCCCACTGCTACTATAGGCACCATCTCTCCCTACTATACCTGCTATCCCACAGCCCCAGTCCCTTCCCAGAGGCTATTATCCCCCCACTGCTACTATAGGCACCATCTCTCCCTACTATACCTGCTATCCTACAGCCCCAGTCCCTTCCCAGAGGCTATTATCCCCCCACTGCTACTATAGGCACCATCTCTCCCTACTATACCTGCTATCCCACAGCCCCAGTCCCTTCCCAGAGGCTATTATCCCCCCACTGCTACTATAGGCACCATCTCTCCCTACTATACCTGCTATCCCACAGCCCCAGTCCCTTCCCAGAGGCTATTATCCCCCCCACTGCTACTATAGGCACCATCTCTACCTACTATATCTGCTATCCCACAGCCCCAGTCCATTCCCAGAGGCTATTATCCCCCCACTGCTACTATAGACACCATCTCTCCCTACTATACCTGCTATCCCACAGCCCCAGTCCCTTCCCAGAGGCTATTATCCCACTGCTACTATAGGCACCATCTCTCCCTACTATACCTGCTATCCCACAGCCCCAGTCCCTTCCCAGAGGCAATTAATTATCCCCAAAACGTAATTATAAAACCAGTGTAAATCTGAGATAGTAAATCCTATTGATACTTTTAATGCAGAACTATAACTTGCTGCACTCTACTGTAAATAAGCAGAGTATTATTATGGAAGTCTTCCCATACTAAATAGCTGTATTAGAGTTGAGGGGTGTTGGGGGGGGCTATGAAATAGATCCCAGAGCCTCAGAAACATTAAAGCAGTTTTTCGCCAAAGTACCACCTCTCCCCCCAAACACACACTCCCCTCTATTAACAAAAATAGCTACTGTGGAGACTCCCCCCCCCTCCCATAGCAAATTGGCTGTTCCAGATGTACAGAAAAGAAAGTTATTTCCCTGATATCTGGGGCCGGGGGGGGGGGGATATCTGGGGCCGGGGGGGTTGGACTCAGTACATGAGACAAAGCAGGATTTTCGTGTAACAGACGCCGATGTATCTGAGGGGATTATAGTCGCCTGGGAATGTGCCTTTGTATAAATTGCCCAGTAATTCCCAATACTTTCTGTACATTTGTCTCCATCCAACTTGTCCTGCTGATTTGTGTCCCACGTATTTCCTACTCTCCTTGTTTATTCCTTTCTATGAGACGTTAGTATTGTACGTTTGTTAGTATTGTAGTTTGTTGGCCCCTGGTTGCTAGAGAAATTAAGCCCTAGCAACCACACTACAAGACTCAGAGAAGCAAAGCAGTTGTTTGCTGTTTGTCCATTTGCCAGTAGAGGGTGCTGTTTAACTAGGAGGATGAGAATCAGATTTTTATTGGCTAGTAACAAAATGTGTTTTGCCAGGAAATAAGCATGTACGGCCATATGAGTAGCAGGAATTATTCTCCCCCATGGAAAGGAAGTAGAGACAGTCACACGAGTAGCAGGAATTATTCTCCCCCATGGAAAGGAAGTAGATACAGTCACACGAGTAGCAGGAATTATTCTCCCCCATGGAAAGGAAGTAGATACAGTCACACGAGTAGCAGGAATTATTCTCCCCCATGGAAAGGAAGTAGATACAGTCACACGAGTAGCAGGAATTATTCTCCCCCATGGAAAGGAAGTAGATACAGTCACACGAGTAGCAGGAATTATTCTCCCCCATGGAAAGGAAGTAGATACAGTCACATGAGTAGCAGGAATTATTCTCCCCCATGGAAAGGAAGTAGAGACAGTCACACGAGTAGCAGGAATTATTCTCCCCCATGGAAAGGAAGTAGAGACAGTCACACGAGTAGCAGGAATTATTCTCCCCCATGGAAAGGAAGTAGAGACAGTCACACGAGTAGCAGGAATTATTCTCCCCCATGGAAAGGAAGTAGATACAGTCACACGAGTAGCAGGAATTATTCTCCCCCATGGAAAGGAAGCAGATACAGTCACACGAGTAGCAGGAATTATTCTCCCCCATGGAAAGGAAGTAGAGACAGTCACACGAGTAGCAGGAATTATTCTCCCCCATGGAAAGGAAGTAGATACAGTCACACGAGTAGCAGGAATTATTCTCCCCCATGGAAAGGAAGTAGAGACAGTCACACGAGTAGCAGGAATTATTCTCCCCCATGGAAAGGAAGTAGATACAGTCACACGAGTAGCAGGAATTATTCTCCCCCATGGAAAGGAAGTAGAGACAGTCACATGAGTAGCAGGAATTATTCTCCCCCATGGAATGGAAGTAGAGACAGTTCTATGAGTAGCAGGAATTATTCTCCCCCACGGAAAGGAAGTAGATACAGTCCTATGAGTAGCAGGAATTATTCTCCCCCATGGAAAGGAAGTAGATACAGTCACACGAGTAGCAGGAATTATTCTCCCCCATGGAAAGGAAGTAGATACAGTCACACGAGTAGCAGGAATTATTCTCCCCCATGGAAAGGAAGTAGAGACAGTCACACGAGTAGCAGGAATTATTCTCCCCCATGGAAAGGAAGTAGAGACAGTCACACGAGTAGCAGGAATTATTCTCCCCCATGGAATAGATTATGAGCACATTAACCCTAGACATGCCAGTAACATCACTACAGAAATGGATTATGAGCACATTAACCCCAGACATGCCAGTAACATCGCTACAGAAATGGATTATGAGCACATTAATCCCAGATATGCCAGTAACATCACTACAGAAATGGATTATGAGCACATTAACCCCAGACATGCCAGTAACATCACTGCAGAAATGGATTATGAGCACATTATTGGAGGTCGGTGACCCCCATTTGAAAGCTGAAAAAAGAAATAATGATGACCAATTGCAAAGTTTTTAGGAATAGGGTATTCTATAAAATACTAAAAGTTAATTAACCCCTTTAAGAGGATGGGCCGGCTGGTTTATCATGCCACTGCCTTTATTCTAATTTAAACTGATCCAATTAATGTGCCCCCCCCCCCCCATCCCCAAACCCAGATACTGAGGTGTTTCAGGTGACAACATTTTTTTAAACCACTGTTCTATGAGGGCGAATTAGGGCTTTGTGATTATTTTCAGCCCAATTTACTAAAGAGAGAGTCGGTGAATAGCGAGTGAGTAGCGGTTCCCAGGGGAGTGTTGGGAGCTGAGGTGGCGATGGGGCCCCGGGAGGAGCAGAGTGAGGCCCCGTCTGTTCCCCCCGAGAGCTTGTTATTGTGCGGCTGTGAATAGCGTGTGTTGCTGTCTCTGCCTGACTCATTGTGCCGCAGCCATTCAGGGCCCTCACACTGTCTCTTTATTGGGAAGCCGTAAGCCCTGCGCTCTCGTCAGTCACTTACGGGAAAGTAGAGTTCATCCTGCGCACAAATGCGCTCTATTCCCCTTCCGCTCACACGACTTTCTGTGAAAGGGACGGTTGCTAGGAATGGGGTATTCTATATAGGCATTCTATAACACACTAAAAAATAGAAAATGAAGACCAATTGAAAAGTTGCTAAGAATAGGCAATTCCATAACATGCTAAAAGCTTTCCTGAAGGTGAACCCCCTGGAGCCCCCAAAAAATACATTTAGCAAAGTGCCAATCTTAGTAGGCCCTTTGCCCATAAATACCCAGACATACAAGATCACTACAGCAATGGACAACAGGCATATTAACCCACGACATACCAGTAAGATCACTGCAGAAATGGATTATGAGCACATTAACCCAATATAGGCCAGTGAGATCACTGCAAAAATGGACAATATGCATATCAACCCGAAACATACCAGTACAATCAATGCAGAAATTGATTATAAGCACATTAACCCCATTCATGCCAGTAAGACCACAGCAGAAATGGACAATAGGCATATTAACCCAAGACATACCAGTAAGATCACTGCAGAAATGGATTATGAGCATATTACCCCCATACATGGCAGTAACCACAGCAGAAATAGATTATGAGCACTTTAATCTCATATAGGCCAGAAAGATCACAGCAGAAATTGATAATATGGATATTAACCTGAGACATAGCAGTACAATCACTGCAGAAATTGATTATGAGCACATTAACCCCATACATACCAGTAAGACCACAGCAGAAATGGACAATAGGCATATTAACCCAAGACATACCAGTAAGATCACTGCAGAAATGGATTATAAAAACATTAACCCCATACATTCCAGTAACCACAGCAGAATTGGATTATGAGCACATTTACCCCATATAGGCCAGAAAGGTTCACTGCAGAAATGGACAATATGCATATTAACCTGAAACATACCAGTACGATCACTGCAGAAATGGATTATGAGCACATTAACCCCATACATGCCAATAAGACAACTGCAGAAATGGATTATATGCACATTAACCCCATATATGCCAATATGATCACTGCAGAATTGGATTATGAGCGCATTAACCCCATATAGGCCAGAAAGTTCACTGCAGAAAGGGACACTATGCTTATTAACCCGAAACATACCAGTACGATCACTGCAGAAATGGATTATGAGCACAATAACCCCATACATGCCAGTAAGACCACTGCAGAAATGGCTTATACGCACATTAACCCCATATATGTCAGTAAGATCACTGCAGAAATGGATTATGAGCACATTAACCCCATACATGCCATTAAGACCACTGCAGAAATGGCTTATACGCACATTAACCCCATATATGCCAGTAAGATGACTGCAGAAATGGATTATGAGCACATTAACCCCATACATGCCAGTTAGACCACTGCAGAAAATAGATTAAAACCTTACCTCTCCCTCTGGCACAAGCAGAATTCCACCGACTTTTCTTCTTTCTCAGAGCTCACGGAAAGCATGTCCAACTTTTTTTTGATCTCCTTCCAAAGGAGAGAGATATTTTCAGTCAGCCAGTGCACAGCTGGTAGGGGGCCCCGCAGGGTAACATGCTGGGGGGGCAGAAACACTGGGGCTGAGCCGGAATTTTACGGGTATTCCGGTGGCTCTGTCCCATCCTTATTGATTGGCTACCTGTTTCTCTAGCCCTAGCCATGCCAAGATTTTAAAGGGGTAGTTCACCTTTAATTTAACTGTTAATATGATGTAGACATTGCTATTCTGAGACAATTTGCAATTGGGCTTCATTTTTTTTACGGTTTTTCAGTTATTCGGCTTTTTGTTCAGCAGCTCTCCGTTTCGTATTTTAGCAGCTGTGTGGTTGCTAGGGTCTTATTTACCCTAGCAACCAGGCCGCTGTTTAAATGAGAGATAGGAATATAAATAGGATGGGGCCTTAATAGAAAGAAAAGTAATAAAAAGTAACAATAACAATAAAACTGGAGCCTCACAGAGCAATAGGGTTTGGCTGCCGGGGTCAGTGACCCCCATTTGAAAGCTGCAAAGAGGCAGAAGAGGAAGGCAAATAATTCAAAAACTACAAAAAATAAATAATGAAGACCAATTGCAAATTTGCTAGGAATAGGGTATTTTATAACATACTAAAGGAGAACCCACCCCCTTTAAATCTCTGATTGGCTACAGGCTGGTCTGTTTAGGTGAATGGACTTATTCTCGCCCCACCCATTTCAACATTGGTCGCACTTGGACAACTTACCCTTTAGTTGCCCACCTACAGTCACTGAGGTCAGTGAGTCAGCAGCACTTTGCTGGGACGACAGCGCGGCAATGCAAGGGTTAAAAAAACGATTAACTCTCGAATAACCTCCGCATATCCCCCCCCCACCCCCCCGCACCAAGGGATATGAATTGCAGGAGCCTTTGGGTTTGTGCAACAGATATTTTTAGGGATTTATAGCAACAACAGCAAAAAGTAGCAGAAAAAATAATAATGACTGAGGCCTCTTGTTTGTCTCCCTCCCTCGGTGTTAATTGGAGCCTTCAAGGCTGAAGGTTTCTCTCCTTATAGATAAATAATTCTGCCTCCCCCCGGGGCTGTTTTCAGTGCCCAGTGCTGATTAGTCCCCTGCGTAGCCATAACACTAACAGGGTGATCTGCAAACATCCCCGGCCCAGACCAAATACATACACAGCCCTCCAGCCCTGAGCCAATATGGCTTCCCATGCAGGGGGGCCCACACCCACCATTTGTCATATGCACATAATGTAACTGTATAATATATAGGCACAGATATACCCCCCATCTTTCCCCCAGCCCCCCCCCCCCACTGTCACAGTGTAACCCCCATATCATATATGCACATAATGTAACTGTATAATATATAGGCACAGATATACCCCCCATCTTTCCCCCAGCCCCCCCCCACGGTCACAGTGTAACCCCCATATCATATATGCACATAATGTAACTGTATAATATATAGGCACAGATATACCCCCCATCTTTCCCCCAGCCCCCCCCCCACTGTCACAGTGTAACCCCCATATCATATATGCACATAATGTAACTGTATAATATATAGGCACAGATATACCCCCCATCTTTCCCCCAGCCCCCCCCCCCACTGTCCACAGTGTAACCCCCATATCATATATGCACATAATGTAACTGTATAATATATAGGCAGAGATATACCCCCCATCTTTCCCCCAGCCCCCCCCCCCCACTGTCACAGTGTAACCCCCCATATCATATATGCACATAATGGAACTGTATAATATATAGGCACAGATATACCCCCCATCTTTCCCCCAGCCCCCCCCCCCCCCACTGTCACAGTGTAACCCCCATATCATATATGCACATAATGTAACTGTATAATATATAGGCACAGATATACCCCCCCATCTTTCCCCCAGCCCCCCCCCACTGTCACAGTGTAACCCCCATATCATATATGCACATAATGTAACTGTATAATATATAGGCACAGATATACCCCCACATCTTTCCCCCAGCCCCCCCCACTGTCACAGTGTAACCCCCATATCATATATGCACATAATGTAACTGTATAATATATAGGCACAGATATACCCCCCTATCTTTCCCCCCAGCCCCCCCCCCCCCCCCACTGTCACAGTGTAACCTCCATATCATATATGCACATAATGTAACTGTATAATATATAGGCACAGATATACCCCCCATCTTTCCCCCAGCCCCCCCCCCCTGTCACAGTGTAACCCCCATATCATATATGCACATAATGTAACTGTATAATATATAGGCACAGATATACCCCCATCTTTCCCCCCCACTGTCACAGTGTAACCCCCATATCATATATGCACATAATGTAACTGTATAATATATAGGCACAGATATACCCCCCATCTTCCCCCAGCCCCCCCCCCCACTGTCACAGTGTAACCCCCATATCATATATGCACATAATGTAACTGTATAATATATAGGCACAGATATACCCCCCATCTTTCCCCCAGCCCCCCCCACTGTCACAGTGTAACCCCCATATCATATATGCACATAATGTAACTGTATAATATATAGGCACAGATATACCCCCCATCTTTCCCCCAGCCCCCCCCCCCCACTGTCACAGTGTAACCCCCATATCATATATGCACATAATGTAACTGTATAATATATAGGCACAGATATACCCCCCATCTTTCCCCCAGCCCCCCCACTGTCACAGTGTAACCCCCATATCATATATGCACATAATGTAACTGTATAATATATAGGCACAGATATACCCCCCCATCTTTCCCCCAGCCCCCCCCACTGTCACAGTATAACCCCCATATCATATATGCACATAATGTAACTGTATAATATATAGGCACAGATATACCCCCCCATCTTTCCCCCAGCCCCCCCCCCCCCACTGTCACAGTATAACCCCCATATCATATATGCACATAATGTAACTGTATAATATATAGGCACAGATATACCCCCCCATCTTTCCCCCAGCCCCCCCCCCCCCCCACTGTCACAGTATAACCCCATATCATATATGCACATAATGTAACTGTATAATATATAGGCACAGATATACCCCCCCATCTTTCCCCCAGCCCCCCCCCCCCACTGTCACAGTGTAACCCCATATCATATATGCACATAATGTAACTGTATAATATATAGGCACAGATATACCCCCCATCTTTCCCCCAGCCCCCCCCCCACTGTCACAGTGTAACCCCCATATCATATATGCACATAATGTAACTGTATAATATATAGGCAACAGATATACCCCCCATCTTTCCCCCAGCCCCCCCCCCCCACTGTCACAGTGTAACCCCCATATCATATATGCACATAATGTAACTGTATAATATATAGGCCACAGATATACCCCCCATCTTTCCCCCAGCCCCCCCCCCACTGTCACAGTGTAACCCCCATATCATATATGCACATAATGTAACTGTATAATATATAGGCACAGATATACCCCCCATCTTTCCCCCCCCCCCACTGTCACAAGTGTAACCCCCATATCATATATGCCACAAATGTAACTGTATAATATATAGGCACAGATATACCCCCCATCTTTCCCCCACCCCCCCCCCCACTGTCACAGTGTAACCCCCATATCATATATGCACATAATGTAACTGTATAATATATAGGCACAGATATACCCCCCATCTTTCCCCCAGCCCCCCCCCCCCCACTGTCACAGTGTAACCCCCATATCATATATGCACATAATGTAACTGTATAATATATAGGCACAGATATACCCCCCATCTTTCCCCCCCCCCCACTGTCACAGTGTAACCCCCATATCATATATGCACAAATGTAACTGTATAATATATAGGCACAGAATATACCCCCCATCTTTCCCCCACCCCCCCCCCCCCCACTGTCACAGTGTAACCCCCATATCATATATGCACATAATGTAACTGTATAATATATAGGCACAGATATACCCCCCATCTTTCCCCCAGCCCCCCCCCCCCCCCCCCCCCACTGTCACAGTGTAACCCCCATATCATATATGCACATAATGTAACTGTATAATATATAGGCACAGATATACCCCCCCATCTTTCCCCAGCCCCCCCCCCCCCACTGTCACAGTATAACCCCCATAATCATATATGCACATAATGTAACTGTATAATATATAGGCCACAGATATACCCCCCATCTTTCCCCCCCCCACTGTCCACAGTGTAACCCCCATATCATATATGCCACAAATGTAACTGTATAATATATAGGCACAGATATACCCCCCATCTTTCCCCCCACCCCCCCCCCCACTGTCACAGGTGTAACCCCCATATCATATATGCACATAATGTAACTGTATAATATATAGGCACAGATATTACCCCCCCATCTCCCCCCCCCACTGTCACAGTGTAACCCCCATATCATATATGCACATAATGTAACTGTATAATATATAGGCCACAGATATACCCCCCATCTTTTCCCCCAGCCCCCCCCCCCCACTGTCACAGTGTAACCCCCATATCATATATGCACATAATGTAACTGCTATAATATATAGGCACAGATATACCCCCCATCTTCCCCCCCCCCCACTGTCACAGTGTAACCCCCATATCATATATGCACATAATGTAACTGTATAATATATAGGCACAGATATACCCCCCATCTTTCCCCCAGCCCCCCCCCCCCCCCCCCACTGTCACAGTGTAAACCCCCATATCATATATGCCACATAAATGTAACTGTATAATATATAGGCACAGATATACCCCCCATCTTTCCCCCCCCCCCCTCACAGTGTAACCCCCATATACATCTCTGTATATTACACAATGTGCATCGGAATCTGAGAGGAAGGAGAAGAGGAGTTGATTTAATTACAATTAGCGCAATTCCCTTACCTGTACGGGGGGGGGGGACCTTACCTGGCGGCTCATTACACAATACACCTGGGCACACACTAAATGATCACTTAGCCGGCCCAGTGGAGTTGCCCGGGAGTCTCTCCTGGGGGATCATTTAGATGTTGGCACAATACGGCAGGAAGCAGTTGGCAGAGATGCTGGCAGTGTAAAGGTGCTTGGGGAGGTAACAATGGGGGGTACAGAATTAAAGATGGGGGGTTTAATTGCATTGCACACCCCTTCAGCCATTGAGGGGCTGATCTGTCATTAGCTACAGGACCTAGGGCTCTGACATGGCTCAGCTAAAGCCCCCCCGCTTGCCTGCAAAGCTTACAGTCAAAGACAGTGATCTGACGGTTTCAGCCAGGGCCGGTGGGACCCCGGTGTATGTACTGAGGGGCCGGTGGGACCCCGGTGTATGTACTGAGGGGCCGGTGGGACCCCGGTGTATGTACTGAGGGGCCGGTGGGACCCCGGTGTAAGTACTGAGGGGCCGGTGGGACCCCGGTGTAAGTACTGAGGGGCCGGTGGGACCCCGGTGTATGTACTGAGGGGCCGGTGGGACCCCGGTGTATGTACTGAGGGGCCGGTGGGACTCCGGTGTATGTACTGAGGGGCCGGTGGGACCCCGGTGTATGTACTGAGGGGCCGGTGGGACCCCGGTGTAAGTACTGAGGGGCCGGTGGGACTCCGGTGTATGTACTGAGGGGCTGGTGGGACCCCGGTGTATGTACTGAGGGGCCGGTGGGACCCCGGTAGGTAGGTATATGAGGGGCCATTGGGACCCTGGTGTATGTACTGAGGGGCCGGTGGGACCCCGGTAGGTATGTCAGGGGCTGGTGGGACCCCAGTAGGTAGGTACTGAGGGGCTGGAGGGACCCCGGTGTAAGTACTGAGGGGCCGGTGGGACCCGGTGTATGTACTGAGGGGCCGGTGGGACCCGGTGTATGTAGTGAGGGGCCGGTGGGACCCCGGTAGGTATGTCAGGGGCTGGTGGGACCCCAGTAGGTAGGTACTGAGGGGCCGGTGGGACCCCGGTGTAAGTACTGAGGGGCCGGTGGGACCCCGGTGTATGTACTGAGGGGCCGGTGGGACCCGGTGTATGTACTGAGGGGCCGGTGGGACCCCGGTGTATGTACTGAGGGCCGGTGGGACCCCGGTGTATGTACTGAGGGGCCGGTGGGACCCGGTGTATGTACTGAGGGGCCGGTGGGACCCCGGTGTATGTACTGAGGGGCCGGTGGGACCCCGGTGTAAGTACTGAGGGGCCGGTGGGACCCCGGTGTAAGTACTGAGGGGCCGGTGGGACCCCGGTGTATGTACTGAGGGGCCGGTGGGACCCCGGTGTATGTACTGAGGGGCCGGTGGGACCCCGGTGTATGTACTGAGGGGCCGGTGGGACCCCGGTGTATGTACTGAGGGGCCGGTGGGACCCCGGTGTATGTACTGAGGGGCCGGTGGGACCCCGGTAGGTATGTCAGGGGCTGGTGGGACTCCAGTAGGTAGGTACTGAGGGGCTGGAGGGACCCCCCGTGTTGGTGCTGATTGGCCGGTGGGACTCTGGTAGGTAGGTACTGAGGGGCCGGTGGGACCCTGGTGTTGGTACTGAGGGGCAGGTGGGACCCCGGTAGGTAGGTATGTGAGGGGCTGGAGGGACCCCGGTGTTGGTACTGAGGGGCAGGTGGGACCCCGGTATGTAGGTACTGAGGGGCTGGTGGGACCCCGGTAGGTAGGGAGTGAGGGGCCGGTAGGTAGGGAGTGAGGGGCTGGTGGAAGCCCGGTAGGTAGGGAGTGAGGGGCCGGTAGGTAGGGAGTGAGGGGCCGGTAGGTAGGGAGTGAGGGGCCGGTAGGTAGGGAGTGAGGGGCCGGTAGGTAGGGAGTGAGGGGCCGGTAGGTAGGGAGTGAGGGGCCGGTAGGTAGTGAGGGGCCGGTAGGTAGGGAGTGAGGGGCCGGTAGGTAGTGAGGGGCCGGTAGGTAGGGAGTGAGGGGCCGGTAGGTAGTGAGGGGCCGGTAGGTAGGGAGTGAGGGGCCGGTAGGGAGTGAGGGGCCGAGTAGGGAGTGAGGGGCCGGTAGGTAGGGAGTGAGGGGCCGGTAGGTAGGGAGTGAGGGGCCGGTAGGTAGGGAGTGAGGGGCCGGTAGGTAGGGAGTGAGGGGCCGGTAGGTAGGGAGTGGGGCCGGTAGTAGGGAGTGAGGGGCCGGTAGGTAGGGAGGTGAGTGCGGTAGGTAGGGAGTGAGGGGCCGGTAGGGAGTGAGGGGCCGGTAGGTAGGGGAGTGAGGGGCCGGTAGGGAGTGAGGGGCCGGTAGGTAGGGAGTGAGGGGCCGGTAGGGAGTGAGGGGCCGGTAGGGAGTGAGGGGCCGGTAGGTAGGAGTGAGGGGCCGGTAGGTAGGGAGTGAGGGGCCGGTAGGTAGGGAGTGAGGGGCCGGTAGGTAGGGAGTTGAGGGGCCGGTAGGTAGGGAGTGAGGGGCCGGTAGGTAGGGAGTGAGGGGCCGGTAGGGAGTGAGGGGCCGGTAGGTAGGGAGTGAGGGGCCGGTAGGTAGGGAGTGAGGGGCCGGTAGGGGCTGGGTGGGCGGGGGCAGGCGGGCGGGCCGGTACCCGGGGGCAGGGCGGCTGAGCTCCCAGCATGCCTAGCGAGTTGGCCCCACCCCACAGCAGAGCTCGGAGTCCCCGGCAGGAGCGGGTCGGTAGCGGGTCGGTAGCGGGTCGGTAGCGGGTCGGATAATGCGAGTGGCTCCTCCATCCTCCCAATAACCCCCTCCCCCCGCGGGGGGACCCCCACACTCACCGCCCCCGGATCTCTTCTTCTGCCCCCACCCCCCGGGGAATGCCCCCTCCCTGATCCCCTCACTCCCGGGGGGCCCCATGCTGCTTTGGGGGTGACGCATCGGATCCAGTCGAGCCCCTGCGTGAGGATTGGGGGGCCCCGGAGTTGCCCCGGCCCCCTCCCCGCCGCCTGCTAGCTTCGGATCGGAGGGAGGGGAGGGCCGCGGCCTACTTGTTTGTTCGGCCTCCGCCTCCCGCGCTCTTTCCTGAGCGGCCCGCCCGCCCGGACCATGGGGTGTCTGGGCAACAGCAAAACCGAGGATCAGCGCAACGAGGAGAAGGCGCAGCGGGAGGCCAACAAGAAGATCGAGAAGCAACTGCAGAAGGACAAGCAGGTGTATCGGGCCACTCACCGGCTGCTGCTCCTCGGTGAGTCCGGCCGGGCCCGGGGTGGGGGGCTGTATGTACTGCAGGGGCCCCGGGGTGGGGGTCTCTATGTACTGCAGGGGCCCCGGGGTGGGGGTCTCTATGTACTGCAGGGGCCCCGGGGTGGGGGTCTCTATGTACTGCAGGGGCCCCAGGGTGGGGGTCTCTATCTGCTGCAGGGGCCCCAGGGTGGGGGTCTCTATCTGCTGCAGGGGCCCCAGGGTGGGGGTCTCTATCTGCTGCAGGGGCCCCAGGGTGGGGGTCTCTATCTGCTGCAGGGGCCCCAGGGTGGGGGTCTCTATCTGCTGCAGGGGCCCCAGGGTGGGGGTCTCTATCTGCTGCAGGGGCCCCTGGGTGGGGGGCTGTGTCTGGTGGGTTGGCTGTACCTGCTGCAGGGGCCCCGGGGTGGGTTGGCTGTACCTGCTGCGGGGGCCCCGGGGTGGGTTGGCTGTACCTGCTGCAGGGGCCCCGGGGTGGGTTGGCTGTACCTGCTGCGGGGGCCCCGGGGTGGGTTGGCTGTACCTGCTGCGGGGGCCCCGGGGTGGGTTGGCTGTACCTGCTGCGGGGGCCCCGGGGTGGGTTGGCTGTACCTGCTGCAGGGGCCCCGGGGTGGGTTGGCTGTATCTGATGCAGGGGCCCCGGGGTGGGTTGGCTGTATCTGATGCAGGGGCCCCGGGGTGGGTTGGCTGTATCTGATGCAGGGGCCCCGGGGTGGGTTGGCTGTATCTGATGCAGGGGCCCCGGGGTGGGGGGGCTGTATCTGATGCAGGGGCCCCGGGGTGGGTTGGCTGTATCTGATGCAGGGGCCCCGGGGTGGGGGGGCTGTACCTGCTGCAGGGGCCCCGGGGTGGGGGGGCTGTACCTGCTGCAGGGGCCCCGGGGTGGGGGGGCTGTACCTGCTGCAGGGGCCCCGGGGTGGGGGGGCTGTACCTGCTGCAGGGGCCCCGGGGTGGGGGGGGCTGTACCTGCTGCAGGGGCCCCGGGGTGGGGGGGGCTGTACCTGCTGCAGGGGCCCCGGGGTGGGGGGGGCTGTACCTGCTGCAGGGGCCCCGGGGTGGGGGGGGCTGTACCTGCTGCAGGGGGCCCCGGGGTGGGGGGGGGCTGTACTTGCTGCAGGGGCCCCGGGGTGGGGGGGGCTGTACCTGCTGCAGGGGCCGTGGGGGTGGGGGCTGTACCTGCTGCATGGGCCCTCCGGCACCTTCTCTTGCCCTTGGTTATATACCCCCCCCAAACACGTCAGTTACAGTCCTCATACCCTTCCCTTGGTTATTTGCCCCCCTCAGGACTTATATCCACCCCTACAGCTGTGTCTTTCCTAATATCAACCCCTAACTTATCCCCCCAATAATTTTGCTTATATCTACCCCCTGACAATATTGCCCCTTATATCACCCTTCATTAAATCCCACTCCTTATATCTACCCCTTCATAATATCCACCCCTTCGGTATTGCTCCTTATATCTGCCCTCAACATCACTCCTTATATCTGCCCCTTCATAATATCCACCCCTACAGTATTGCTCCTTATATCTGCCCCCAACATCACTCCTTATATCTGCCCCTTCATAATATCCACCCCTACAGTATTGCTCCCTCTATCACCCCCTGGTTATCTGACCCCACTACCCCTAACAATATCAGGCCTTCTATTCCCCACTGGATTATCTGCCCCCTGAAATGTTGGCACAATTCCAAACATTTATCTCCCCCCAAACAATATCACCCCTTATATCCTCTCCTTTATCTGCCCCAGTAATATATCCCCTTATATCTGCCCCTTGGTTATCTGTCACTTTATTTGTATTTTTTGCCCCAACTCTATCTCTGCCCTATTATGTTCTCTATTAATATCTGCCCCCAGAATCCTTAGGTCACTTGGTTATCTACACCAAAAGCTTTTTGCATTCCTGCACCCCCCTTCTGTCCTTCAGTCTTATATCCATCCCTAAGTCATCTGACCCCCCCAAATCTCAAGTCTCAAATCCCCCCCTTGGGTATCTGCCCCCTTATAGTACTTCTCTCTTGCCTTCCTCCATCCAACTTTCCCACTGCCCCCCATTCACTTCCATTATTTGCTCAAAACAGTATCAGGTATAATATCTGCCCCTTCACTATTTGCCCCCGCACCCCCCTTGTCACATATTAGGGGGTTTTCATGGGAAAAAGGTGTAAAATCAGGGAATGTGACACTGGTGGGGCCACAAACAAGGTGTAAAAAGAAATCAGGAGGCGTAAAATTGAGGTTTCACTGTAACGCCCCCCCCCCTGTATTATTTCCCCTCACGCCCCAAGGATTCAGCCAGTTTCCCTGGCATTGTGTTCTGTACCCCATCAGCCCCCCATCTCTGCCCAGGGGTATGTACATCTGATCATTTTGTGCCTCATATTGCCCCCCCCCCCCCCACTGTTAGGTCTTAAATCCCCCCTCATTCCCACTGCTGGCCACATTCTGTGTGGTGGCACCCCTAAACTCTCAGTGACACCCAAGCTGCCCACGAACCCCCTCACTTGTTCTCTATATTCTGTATAATACTAACCCCAAACTGGCCTCAGTCCCTTCCCGTCATCCCTTCCCAGAATTCTGTGCGGCGTATCCCCAAATACTCGGCCTGTGATCCCCTCGTATCTGAACTCTTAGCTGTGACCCCCTAATTCCCTGCACCCACAATCTGATCTGTTTCTTCCTGTTCCCTCGGCCCCTGGCTTGTTTATAGCGCATCCCAAACAAGGGGCCTGTACCCCAAGACTAGTTCCCTAATGCACAGTGTGTCCCCCAATCCCCTGCCCACCCCCCTTTCTCATTGTCTCCTTCCAACCCCCAAACCAGTCACCCACACAAATGAATTCTATGAACCCCCCTCTCTCCCCAGTACCCCCCTATGCCCCATGATTCTCCCCGAAACCAACTAGTTCTCAGATTCACCCCCCCGAGCATGAACAGCCGCCCCTTCCTTCTAGTCTGTGTGCACCCCGAGACCCCCATTTTTAGCCCCTCAATTCCATTTCTCTGATTAAGCCTCCATCCTTCCCTTACTTCCTATAGTACCCCTAATTCCTGCCCTGCCCTGATTCAGTTTTGGGGCCCACCAATATTACTTGTTCTGCTAATAGCACCCCACTTTCCAGCTGAATATGACACTTGCTGGCCAAATGCTGCCCGTACTTGCCCCATACCCCCATTTATAAAACAAGTTTTTCCTGATTGACTCCAGTGCTAATGTGATGCTTCCTGCTCGGCTCCCAGTCTCCCTCTCCATGTTGAGCCTTAGAACTTTGCTGAGTTCGCTGCTCTCCTCCCAATACCACCCCTGGGCCTGTTTGTTGCCCCACTCCTTGTGGCATTAACGTTAAGTCTTCCCTTTACATTTTAGGGTTAATGGCATTACCTTATTGCGCTTGGCCTATGCCAGGATTTCTCCGTTGCCTTTGCTTTGACTCTTTCTGTGCCAAGCTAGCAGCCTCCTTATTGCCTCACTCTGTGCCAAGCTAGCAGCCTCCCCATTGCCGCACTCTGTGCCAAGCTAGCAGCCTCCCCATTGCCTCACTCTGTGCCAAGCTAGCAGCCTCCCTATTGCCGCGCTCTCTGTGCCAAGCTAGCAGCCTCCCCATTGCCTCACTCTGTGCCAAGCTAGCAGCCTCCCCATTGCTTCACTCTGTGCCAAGCTAGCAGCCTCCCCATTGCCTCGCTCTGTGCCAAGCTAGCAGCCTCCCCATTGCCTCACTCTGTGCCAATCTAGCAGCCTCCCCATTGCCTCACTCTGTGCCAAGCTAGCAGCCTCCCCATTGCCGCGCTCTCTGTGCCAAGCTAGCAGCCTCCCCATTGCCTCACTCTGTGCCAATCTAGCAGCCTCCCCATTGCCTCACTCTGTGCCAATCTAGCAGCCTCCCCATTGCCTCACTCTGTGCCAAGCTAGCAGCCTCCCCATTGCCGCGCTCTCTGTGCCAATCTAGCAGCCTCCCCATTGCCTCACTC
Organism: Xenopus tropicalis; assembly: GCF_000004195.4. Taxonomy (NCBI): domain Eukaryota; kingdom Metazoa; phylum Chordata; class Amphibia; order Anura; family Pipidae; genus Xenopus; species Xenopus tropicalis. Next base: position 3,004,099 of record NC_030686.2, read on the forward strand.
TGTGCCAATCTAGCAGCCTCCCCATTGCCTCACTCTGTGCCAATCTAGCAGCCTCCCCATTGCCGCGCTCTCTGTGCCAAGCTAGCAGCCTCCCCATTGCCTCACTCTGTGCCAAGCTAGCAGCCTCCCCATTGCCTCACTCTGTGCCAAGCTAGCAGCCTCCCCATTGCCGCGCTCTCTGTGCCAAGCTAGCAGCCTCCCCATTGCCTCACTCTGTGCCAAGCTAGCAGCCTCCCCATTGCCTCACTCTGTGCCAAGCTAGCAGCCTCCCCATTGCTGCGCTCTCTGTGCCAGGTTGACAGCTTGCCCTTGTTCTGCTCTCTTTGTATCTGAGTAACAGCCTTTCCTGCTTTGCCACTTAGATGCCCGGCTCGCTGACTGTGCCACACAGTGCAGCTTCCCTGGGTAATTTCTATCCAGTGCTTGCCAACATTGCCATTTTCTGGTCATTCCTGGGGGCCCTTGTGAGTTTGCTTTGGTCTCGGCCAACTGAGCTTTACAGGTCCCTTAAAGCTGTCCATACGTGTGCCAATTACATGCGGGTACGGTGGCACGCTGATGCCAACTAGATGTATTAGGGATATTATATGTCACCCAAATTGCCCTGTGGTAAGAACCCTCTTGTGCCATAGGTCTCACCCCTATGCCCTACCTGTCCCGCTATTTACCTGGGCCGATGCCAATCTACCCCTGTGCCCCCCTATCCAACCTTGCCAGCTGTGATACCCTCATCTCCCACATGTCTCTTTACCCGCTAGGGTTGCCTGACACTGCCCTCCATGCCAACTGAGGTGCCAGCCTCTCCTGGTCCATCTGGCCAAGGCTCTGTGTAATCCCCCTCGTATGTTCCCCTTTGCCCAAATGGAAAAAAATTGTCGGGGGTAGCGCTGGGAGCCCTGGCTATTCTGTACCAATTATTGCCCCATCCTATTCCATCCTGCAGTTTCTTGGGGGCAATTATGCCCCATACGTGCCATTTCTTTCTCTGTGATCTCTGTGTGTTTGGTACCCACTCTGTTGGCAAGGAGAGAAAAGCCTTTCCCCCAACTGTCCCACTGTAACCCCCCAATCCCATGACTCCCCTAAATATAAATGGTTCTGGTTGCTGGGCCCCCTCCTGCTGCATTTGGCGCTCTGGGGCCCTCCTGAGGTTCAGTTCAGCACCTGGAGTTTGTTCAACCATGTTTTCAATTTGAGAAGGGGTTAATGTACCCCCTGTTGTGAAATATAAGGATGTTATAAGTAACAGAGGACCATATAATGACCAAAAAAAGGCATAAGGCCAATGGCTTAGTGCTTGTACAGGTCATGGAACTCCAAGGTGACTACTCATATCCTTACATACTACAGGGGGTGATATCCTTACATTCTGCAGGGGGAACATGGTTTGTTTTAATACACAGGTTTCCGTGAGTCATGGGAAACAAAGTACATCACTGGGCGCCGTTATGACATCACTAGGTGCTTGTTATGAGTGCCGACATTACTAATCGCCATTTATGAGTGCCAGCATCACTGGGTGCCGGTTGTGGGCGCCGACATCACTGGGTGCCGGTTGTGGGCGCCGACATCACTGGGTGCCGGTTGTGGGCGCCGACATCACTGGGTGCCGGTTGTGGGCGCCGACATCACTGGGTGCCGGTTGTGGGCGCCGACATCACTGGGTGCCGGTTGTGGGCGCCGACATCACTGGGTGCCGGTTGTGGGCGCCGACATCACTGGGTGCCGGTTGTGGGCGCCGACATCACTGGGTGCCGGTTGTGAATGCCGACATCACTGGGTGCCGGTTGTGAATGCCAACATCACTGGGTGCCGGTTGTGAATGCCGACATCCCGGGGCGCCGGTTGTGAGCGCCGACATCCCGGGGCGCCGGTTGTGAGCGCCGACATCCCTGGGCGCCGGTTGTGAGCGCCGACATCCCTGGGCGCCGGTTGTGAGCGCCGACATCCCTGGGCGCCGGTTGTGGGCGCCGACATCCCTGGGCGCCGGTTGTGGGCGCCGACATCACTGGGCGTCGGTTGTGGGCGCCGACATCACTAAGCCCTGTTTATAAGGAAATAATTTACAGTATTTACAAATACCCCGGGCCCTGCATAATATAGTTTTATGTCACATTCAGAACCTATTCCATGGGGTTCCTGGCAGGATATCTGAGCCCCCCCATAGAATAGCGCCCCCCGGTGCCAGTCTCACAGGTGGCAGACGCGGGTGCCACTGGGACTGTATAAAGCCGGCTGAACTACAATTCCCAGCATTCCCAGAATGTGCATGAATTGCTGAGCCGCTGCTTGTGCCCCGGCCCCCCTCGTCCTCCCCATAAGCCCCGCTCTGTGTCTCGGGCCGGCCCGGCAGTTCCTGGTTTCCTTGCTGCGCTTCTTGGAAAGTTACAGTTAAAATAACAGCTGCCCTTTATATGAAAGAGTTTCTTGTTACAGTCGCCCGTGTGTGGGAGCCGCTACCAGCCGCTAACGAGAGACCCCCCCCCCCCCAGAAAAGCCGGGGGTCCCCTGGTTCTGTTGGTTCTGCGTTACGGAGCAGAGAGCAGAGCAAATCCATTAACGGGGATCCCCCCTACAAACAGGAGTAGTGCACTTTTGGGGGACATTTAAATGTATATGGGGGGGCCACAGGTTACAGGAGTTTTACCTTTGCATTAACCTTTAGTATGTTAAAGAATGTCTAAGCAACTTTTCAATTGGTCTTCATTTTTCCCGTTTTATAGTTTTTGAATTGAGGGTCGCTGACCCCCATGTAAAGAAACAAAGGCTTTGTATTACTTTCCATCACTCATCTTTCTATTCCAGCCCCCTCCTATTCGTATTCCCGTGTCTCATTCAAATCCGGGCATGGTTGCTAGGTTCATTTGGACCCTAGCAACCAGGTTGCTGGAATTGCAAAGTGTCTCAAAATATCATTTTAAAGGTGAACAACCCCTTTATGGATTCCTAATTATACTCACACTCAATACGAGCCATGGCTTTACTTGCCCTGACTCAAGACTGGGGGCCCAGAAGACCTTAAAAAGCACAAGTAAATTTTGTTCCTTACCTAGAAACCGCTCAGAATGTCACAGAAAGATATTTCTATAGTTCTATAAGGATCCCGACCCGGGGAGATATTCCCGTCAGCCGTTTAAAGGGCAAGAAATACCATTTTTTTTTTATAATGATCCAGTTCTACATTGTTTATCTTACATGTTACACGGAGGTACAAGTGAAACTGCCAAGTGAAGATGTTATTACCGTACAAAGATGCAGTAGTCAGAACTCTTTGTTACGCTCATTTCTCTGCAGATGCAGAGTTCCGACTCCTGCATTATTGTACCGTAATGATATCTTTAGTCTTTGATAGAGGATGTTTTTACCATATAAAGATGCAGTAGTCAGAACTCTTGGTTAAGGTCCCCATACACGGTAAGATCTAGGCCCTGGGGCCAAACGATCGGATTATGTAGGCGGCAATGGGGCAGTCGGTTCGGGGACCGCATCAACGAGCCGATGCGGCCCCCGATCCGACTGAATCTTTTAACCTGGCCGATCAATATCTGGCCAATTTTAGGCCAGATATCGGTCGGCCAGCCCGCTCGTTTCTGCCCCTACACAGGCAGAAAAGCTGCCGAGTCGGTCCATATAAAGATGCAGTAGTCGGAACTCTTGGTTACGCTTATTTCCCTGCAGATGCAGAGTTCCGACTCCTGCATTATTGTACCATAATTATATCTTTAGCCTTTGATAGAGGATGTTATTACCGTACAAAGATGCAGTAGTCGGAACTCTTGGTTACGCTTATTTCCCTGCAGATGCAGAGTTCCGACTCCTGCATTATTGTACGGTAATGATATCTTTAGCCTTTGATAGAGGATGTTATTACCATACAAAGATGCAGTAGTCGGAACTCTTGGTTACGCTCATTTCCCTGCAGATTCAGAGTTCCGACTCCTGCATTATTGTACCGTAATGATATCTTTAGCCTTTGATAGAGGAAGGGGGGCAGTTTGGCATTGAAGCCCCCGTGGGTAGCGCAGTTATTCCCTCTCCTACGAGTTCTGGAGGCTTCTATGTTGCTGGAGAGACGGCTGATCCCACAGGAGACCGGGGGTTACTGGGTTCATGATTCCTGCGGCGCTGACGGATCTGCTTCTATTCCCTGTTGTTGCCCCTGAGAACACAAGGGGCTCGGATAAAGGGGCCGGGGGGGGGCTTCCGAGACCCTAATAGCACCCCCCTGGCTGCAGTTAAAGGCAAAGGCGCGCAGTACAAGTTGGCCAATCAGAGTGCAGGCATTTGGGGTTTCAATCTGTTTGATTCAACAGTTTTTTCCTTTCAAGCCTCTGCCCTTAGCATAAAGGGTTAATGTAGTTGGACTTTCTGCACTGCTGGTTCTGACTCCTGAAACAGAACTGGAATCTGCTGCCCAAGAACAGGAAGCGGCACCCCAAATCCTGTCCGTGGGGGGGTGTCTCTGCTTTTAAAGGGGCACTGTTGCAGTTTTACCCCCCCCCCCGGGACCCTGCCCCGAGCGCCTCTTATTTGCACTGCCTGTTTGCCTTTCAATAAAGTGAGTTTTTGTTGTGGAATGTGCGAGAGCGCCGGGCCAGTAAACATGTGACCGCCGCTAGTCGCTTCCTGGAAAACAAAGCCGTCGCCGTGTCTCGGCCCCCGTGGGTGGGTTTCTGGGTCGGGAATCAGGGGATCGGACTCACGAGGCTCCCTGGCCCAATAATAAATGTCGGCCTGTCTCTTTAAGGCCTTGCGGGGGGGGGGGGGATTCTCCACTGGCAGAAGAGACATCCTGCGTGCCATTGGCCCAAGTGTTGGGGTTCCGTAGTGACACTGCCTGCCGTTATCCTTGGGTTGGTTCCCCTTTAATTTAACTGTTAGTATGTTATAGAATGGTCAGTTCTAAGCGACTTTTCAATTGGTCTTCATTTGTTATAGGTCAGTTTTCAAATGGGGGTCACTGACCCCGGCAACCATAACCTATTGCTCTGTGAGGCTCCAGTTTTATTGTTATTGTTACTTTTTATTCATTATCTTTCTATTCAGCCCCTCCCCTATTCATATACCTGTCTCTCATCCAAACCACTTCCTGGTTGCTAAGGTAGCTTGGAGCCTAGCAACCACTTGCTAAAAGTTAACTCAAAGTTGAACAACCCCTTTAAGGTCAAGTTAACGCTAAAGACTTCAGGTTGCAGTCAATTCTGGGATGCGGAGGGTTGGACAAATGGCTTCCCTCGTTATGCCGACTGTATATTAACGAGGTTATTTGTTTGTATTTGCAGGTGCTGGAGAGTCTGGTAAAAGCACAATTGTGAAGCAGATGCGGATCCTGCATGTGAATGGATTCAATGCAGAGTAAGTGCAGTAATTGTGTTCTTTTTACTTATCGGTGCTGTGAGCAGGGCGGCCCTCCAGCTGCTTCTGTGGCCGGTGCTGTGAGCAGGGCGGCCCTCCAGCTGCTTCTGTGGCCGGTGCTGGGAGCAGGGCGGCCCTCCAGCTGCTTCTGTGGCTGGTGCTGGGAGCAGGGCGGCCCTCCAGCTGCTTCTGTGGCCGGTGCTGGGAGCAGGGCGGCCCTCCAGCTGCTTCTGTGGCCGGTGCTGGGAGCAGGGCGGCCCTCCAGCTGCTTCTGTGGCCGGTGCTGGGAGCAGGGCGGCCCTCCAGCTGCTTCTGTGGCCGGTGCTGTGAGCAGGGTGGCCCCCCACTTCTATTGGGATGTCCTCTCTCTCTCTCTCTCTCGTGTCATTGGTTTGAGGCATTACTTCCCCTTTAAAGTCTAGATTCCCTTCTCCTAGTATGTTATACAGCTTATTCTAAGGCAGTTTACTTTGGTCCTTTTGGATGCTCTTTGTTTTGCAGCTGTACGGCCTGGCATACAAATGGTTAAATGGTTGCTAGGGTACCACTTTCCCCCGGCAGCCAGGCAGTGGTTGGTATAACCGGCCGGGAGTTCAATAGGAAAGAGTCTGGCTAAAAAGTTCTGTATATGGGCAACCTTAGCGCCCCGGCCTGTGTATGGGCAACCTTAGCGCCCCGGCCTGGGTATGGGCAACTTTAGCGCCCCTGCCTGGGTATGGGCAACCTTAGCGCCCCGGCCTGGGAATGGGCAACCTTAGCGCCCCGGCCTGGGTATGGGCAACCTTAGCGCCCCTGCCTGGGTATGGGCAACCTTAGCGCCCCGGCCTGGGTATGGGCAACCTTAGCGCCCCGGCCTGGGTATGGGCAACCTTAGCGCCCCGGCCTGGGTATGGGCAACCTTAGCGCCCCGGCCTGGGTATGGGCAACCTTAGCGCCCCGGCCTGGGTATGGGCAACCTTAGCGCCCCGGCCTGGGTATGGGCAACCTTAGCGCCCCGGCCTGGGTATGGGCAACCTTAGCGCCCCGGCCTGGGTATGGGCAACCTTAGCGCCCCGGCCTGGGTATGGGCAACCTTAGCGCCCCGGCCTGGGTATGGGCAACCTTAGCGCCCCGGCCTGGGTATGGGCAACCTTAGCGCCCCGGCCTGGGTATGGGCAACCTTAGCGCCCCGGCCTGGGTATGGGCAACCTTAGCGCCCCGGCCTGGGTATGGGCAACCTTAGCGCCCCGGCCTGGGTATGGGCAACCTTAGCGCCCCGGCCTGGGTATGGGCAACCTTAGCGCCCCGGCCTGGGTATGGGCAACCTTAGCGCCCCGGCCTGGGTATGGGCAACCTTAGCGCCCCGGCCTGGGTATGGGCAACCTTAGCGCCCCGGCCTGGGTATGGGCAACCTTAGCGCCCCGGCCTGGGTATGGGCAACCTTAGCGCCCCGGCCTGGGTATGGGCAACCTTAGCGCCCCGGCCTGGGTATGGGCAACCTTAGCGCCCCGGCCTGGGTATGGGCAACCTTAGCGCCCCGGCCTGGGTATGGGCAACCTTAGCGCCCCGGCCTGGGTATGGGCAACCTTAGCGCCCCGGCCTGGGTATGGGCAACCTTAGCGCCCCGGCCTGGGTATGGGCAACCTTAGCGCCCCGGCCTGGGTATGGGCAGCCTTAGCGCCCCGGCCTGGGTATGGGCAGCCTTAGCGCCCCGGCCTGGGTATGGGCAGCCTTAGCGCCCCGGCCTGGGTATGGGCAGCCTTAGCGCCCCGGCCTGGGTATGGGCAGCCTTAGCGCCCCGGCCTGGGTATGGCCAGCCTTAGCGCCCCGGCCTGGGTATGGCCAGCCTTAGCGCCCCATTGCTGTGTCTTGCCAACCTTAGCGCTCTGGCCTGTGTCTGGCCAACCTTAGCGCCCCATTGCTGTGTCATCATGGTTATGTTGAGTCTCCTTCATTTAAACAGCGCTGATGGGGTTAATCCAGTCCCCGCTTGCTCCGCCCACCCTGCCATTCTATAGGGTTTTACTTCAGCAAATCTGTAGAGAATAATTTGGGCTTAAAGGGCCGGTAACACAGAATTAGCAGTGACCTATAGGAAGCCGGTGGGGACCTAAAGCTGTAGAAATAAACGTCTGTGCCGCAGTTGCAGTTTGTCTCCTTTTTTTTTTTTTTTTTTTTCTTGACTGCTTCCAACTCCATAGCCCTGTGGATGTAACCCAACAGGTAGGGTATTGGGGGTTGGCATTTCTGGCTTTATGGTGGAAGCTGGGTTACCTGTTGGGTTACCTGTTGTTGTTTAACTCCTACTCACCCAGTGGGAATGCTGGAAGTTGTAGTTCAGCAGATATCCCTAGCTGTGATGGTGGCACTTTCTGTGGTTCCGTGATTGGGGGCGGTCTCTATGGCATGATATTGATTGGCTGCTGTCCTATTGCGCTGTGGCAGTTTAAAGGGAATGTTCACCTTTTCGCTAACTTTTATTATGATTTAGAGAGTGACAATTTGCAATTGGTCTTTATTGCCTGTATTTCCCATTTTGTTCAGGAGCTCTCCAGTTTGGAGTTTAAGCAGCTGTCTGGTTGCTAGGGTCCAAATTACCCTTGCAACCAGGAAGCGGCTTGAATGAGAGGCTGGTATATGAATAGGGGAGGACCTGAATAGAAAGATAAGGAATAAAAAGTAACAATAACAATAAAACTGGAGCCTCACAGAGCAATAGGGTTTGGCTGCCGGGGTCAGTTATCCTGTTGCTAGGGCTCCAATTACCTTAGCAACTACGGAGTGGTTTGAATGAGACACAGCAATATGAATAGGGGAGGACCTGAATAGAAAGATAAGGAATAAAAAGTAACAATAAAACTGGAGCCTCACCGAGCAATAGGGTTTGGCTGCCGGGGTCAGTGACCCCCATTTGAAAGCTGCAAAGAGTCAGAAGAAGGCAAATAATTCAAAAACAATAAAAAGTAAATAAATAAGACCAATTGAAAAGTTGCTATGAATTTGCCATTCTATAAGCTGATCCGCCCCTTTGAGTGACTGGAGGTTACAGGTCCGACTGGGACACAATCCTTACTACGCACATTCACATACCTTGGGCCCATAAACCTGTCTCACTGTGTGTATCCGTATATTGCACTTCCCCTGTAGCTATGCACTCTGGGTAATGACTGGCCTGTAATTGCCCTGCTTAGAGCGACCTACCTACCCCCCCCAAGCTGCTGGGCATGCTGGGAAAGGAGCTACATAACCACTGAATCCCCAGATTGAGGATAATGATCCTGCCCGGCTTAATATTCACTTAATGACTGTGGCTAATGGCGGCCGGACTTGCCCGACTTGTTCTGAGACATTCGGCTCTTAGGATGCTGGGAAATTCGGCTCCTGGCAGGGATTATGGAGGGGAGAGAAGGGCCCCGACTGGAAAGCTGCGGCTCACAGGGGGGGGGGGGGGATTTAATTTGCGCAGTAGAAATGGTTAAATTGCCATTGTCCCTTTAAAGGGGTGGTTCACCTGTAAGTTAACTTTGTTATAGAAAGGCCAATTCTAAGCAACTTTTTAATTGGTCAACATTATTTATTTGTTTATAGTTTTTGGATTATTTGCCTTCTAACTCTTAGCACCTTTCAAATGGGGGTCACTGACCCCAGCAGCCAAACCCTATTGCTCTGTGAGGCTCCAGTTTTATTGTTATTTGTTATGACTTATTTTTGTATTCAGGCCCCTCCCCTATTCATGGCACAGATCCTATCTGATCCCCCCCATTGTAAGCAGCAGTCCTGCCCTGCTTTATGGCTGAGATTCTAGCTATCTGTATAACAGAGCATTCTGTCACAGTGGCACAGATCCTATCTGATCCCCCCATTGTAAGCAGCAGTCCTGCCCTGCTTTATGGCTGAGATTCTAGCTATCTGTATAACAGAGCATTCTGTCACAGTGGCACAGATCCTATCTGATCCCCCCATTGTAAGCAGCAGTCCTGCCCTGCTTTATGGCTGAGATTCTAGCTATCTGTATAACAGAGCATTCTGTCACAGTGGCACAGATCCTATCTGATCCCCCCCCATTGTAAGCAGCAGTCCTGCCCTGCTTTATGGCTGAGATTCTAGCTATCTGTATAACAGAGCATTCTGTCACAGTGGCACAGATCCTATCTGATCCCCCCCCCATTGTAAGCAGCAGTCCTGCCCTGCTTTATGGCTGAGATTCTAGCTATCTGTATAACAGAGCATTCTGTCACAGTGGCACAGATCCTATCTGATCCCCCCCCCATTGTAAGCAGCAGTCCTGCCCTGCTTTATGGCTGAGATTCTAGCTATCTGTATAACAGAGCATTCTGTCACAGTGGCACAGATCCTATCTGATCCCCCCCATTGTAAGCAGCAGTCCTGCCCTGCTTTATGGCTGAGATTCTAGCTATCTGTATAACAGAGCATTCTGTCACAGTGGCACAGATCCTATCTGCCCCCCCCCCCCCCCCCCCCCCATTGTAAGCAGCAGTCCTGCCCTGCTTTATGGCTGAGATTCTAGCTATCTGTATAACAGAGCATTCTGTCACAGTGGCACAGATCCTATCTGATCCCCCCATTGTAAGCAGCAGTCCTGCCCTGCTTTATGGCTGAGATTCTAGCTATCTGTATAACAGAGCATTCTGTCACAGGGCACAGATCCAATCTGATCCCCCCCATTGTAAGCAGCAGTCCTGCCCTGCTTTATGGCTGAGATTCTAGCTATCTGTATAACAGAGCATTCTGTCACAGTGGCACAGATCCTATCTGATCCCCCCATTGTAAGCAGCAGTCCTGCCCTGCTTTATGGCTGAGATTCTAGCTATCTGTATAACAGAGCATTCTGTCACAGTGGCACAGATCCTATCTGATCCCCCCATTGTAAGCAGCAGTCCTGCCCTGCTTTATGGCTGAGATTCTAGCTATCTGTATAACAGAGCATTCTGTCACAGTGGCACAGATCCTATCTGATCCCCCCATTGTAAGCAGCAGTCCTGCCCTGCTTTATGGCTGAGATTCTAGCTATCTGTATAACAGAGCATTCTGTCACAGTGGCACAGATCCTATCTGATCCCCCCATTGTAAGCAGCAGTCCTGCCCTGCTTTATGGCTGAGATTCTAGCTATCTGTATAACAGAGCATTCTGTCACAGTGGCGCAGATCCTATCTGATCCCCCCCATTGTAAGCAGTAGTCCTGCCCTGCTTTATGGCTGAGATTCTAGCTATCTGTATAACAGAGCATTCTGTCACAGTGGCACAGATCCTATCTGCCCCCCCCCCCCATTGTAAGCAGCAGCCCTGCCCTGTAGGGGTCACTGCAGGAGGTGAGTGGGTGGCAGAGACATCGGGGTATTCTCACCGGTTCCTGCGAGTGCATCGCTGATGTCCCTACAAGGGTTATTATTTACTCATGCCATGGAAACTTGCTATTTAAGGTGTCCGGGAAGAGCTAAAAGGAAATACTGTTTACTGGAAAACAAATGTATTCAGTGCAGGGTTCCTCAGGGTTGGACAGAAGCTCCATTGGACAGTGGGGGGTCCCTTTGGCACAACCTGCCCCCCTTCTCATCAGCTGGGAGATAATGGACCCGGATTGGTTGGGATATCGGATAAAGAAGCAGCACCGCTGAATAACCATTCAAGTTCGCGTAGCTGGAATTGGCTGATTGGTTGGTGCCAGTTGGGAAGCCGAGTCCCTTTGTGTAGAGAGGTTATTCCCAGGGGGGGCTGAACTGGAAACTCTGATAGGCGCTATATCATTGGCTTGATATTGGAGTAGGGAAGGTAAAAATGACTGGGGGGTACCAAATGTTAGGCACCCCCCAGTAATTGTAATCACTCACCTTTTACCCCGGGCTTAGGCTCCTTTTAGGAGAAAACTGCACCAGCCCGGGGTAGCTGCAATGGTGCGTTCCTCTTCCTTCTGTCTTCCCGGCACCAGAATTCGGGGGACCTGGGCTGGTGCGGTTTTTTGGTAAAAGGACCCCCAGCCCAGGGTGCCTAACATTTGGTACCCCCCCCCCCCCCCCGGTCATTTTTACCTTCCCTTCTCATCTCTTCTCCTACTGCTAGAATTAATTAATTAAAAGCTCACTTTGTATGACCTTCAAGAGTAAGTAAACCTTAAAATGACTGTACAGCCCCCAAAATAGCATAACTTTCTCCCTGCATCCAGATTTATTTGGTTTCTCTATTACAGACAGTTCAGTTGCAGCTCTTATAGTTACTTCCTTGTCTAGTGTGAAGCTCCGCCCTCTTTTGCTTTCTGATCCCTTCTCTCTGCAACTATGATGAAGAAGGGCCTACTGGGCATGCCTGATTGATTGATTGTAATTGAAGCAGAGACACTGAGCATGCCCAGTAGACAGCTTTTGAGCCTCGCAGACAGAGAGGAGGAGGGCTCAGAAAGCAAAAGGTGATGGAGCTTCACGCTGGACAAGGAAGTAGCTAAGAGAACTGCAGTTCAGCTGCTTGTAATAGAGAAACAAAATAAATCTAAAACAGGCTTACTTACCCTTTCAGGTGACACATTAAGGAGTTTTCCAAAATATCTGGCTGTTCCTCCTGGCTCCGCTAGCCTGCCCCCTTACCAGCGAAGAGTAGGCCGTATCTCTTGGGCCTGGTGTTTGGGTGAAGAAGCTTTTCTTTATGGTAGGGTTACTTTTTAGGTTAATCTCCTTGCATGGTTTGGTATTTGGGGAATGAGCCTTTTGTTAGCATTTATTACTGCTTTAGGTGGCATCTCCTGGACTTCATATTTGGCAAGGAGCCTTCGGTTAGATTTCAGTAGCTCATTAGGTGGCATCTCCCGGGTTTTGTTTTGTGCCCAGGGGATGACACTTGCTAATGGCATCTCCATGGCTTCATATTTGGGGGAGGAGACCTTTGGTGAGCTTTTCAGAACCTCATTAGGTGGCATCTCCATGGCTTCATATTTGGGGAAGAGGCCTTTGGTGAGCTTTTCAGAACCTCATTAGGTGGCATCTCCTGGACTTCATATTGGGAAATTGGTTATTTCAGTAGCTCGTTAGGTGGCTTCTCTTGGGCTTTGGTGTTTTGGAATATGGAGTCTCTTTTTAGAGGTGAGTACATCATAGGTGCCATATTCGGGGCTTCATATTTGGGCAAGACTTTGGCTTGATTTCAGTACCTCATTGGGTAGCATCTTAAATCCTTCCTATTCAGGAAGAACCTTTGGTTTTATTTCTGTGCCTCATTGGAAAGCATCTTACATGCTTCATATTTGGGAACAACCCTTGGTTAGACTTCCATACCTCACTAGGTGGCATCTTATATGCTTTAAATTCTGGAAGAACCTTTGGTTAGATCTCAGTACCTCATTAGGTGGCATCTTATATGCTTCATATTTGGGAAGAACCTTTGGTTAGACTTCCATACCTCAATAGGTGGCATCTTATATGCTTTAAATTCTGGAAGAACCTTTGGTTAGATCTCAGTACCTCATTAGGGTGGCATCTTATATGCTTCATATTTGGGAAGAACCTTTGGTTAGATTTTAGTACCTCATTGGGTAGCATCTTAAATGCTTTATATCTGGAAAGAACCTTTGGTTATATTTCCATACATCATTAGGTAGCATCGTACATGCTTCATATTCTGGAAGAACCTTTGGTTAGATCTCAGTACCTTATTGGGTGGCAATAACAGGCTGGTGGCTGGTTGAATCAACTTGCTTTCATTTCAACTAAAAAGGGATAAGTATTCTTTACTAACTTTATCAAAACCATTGTGTTTTTTTACTGTTGGGTTTTATTTATTTTTTTCCATAAGTAATTGTTGTTTTTGGAGCTAATTTACAAAGTTTGTGGGATCCATAGGCTTACAGCAGGTTACATTCCCTTGTAATTACCCTCAGCTTGAGGAGGGTGGGGTTTGATTAGTTCACCTTTACAGACTGCATAAATAGAACCACAGGCACTCCAGTGGAGCTTGCTCTGGTGGTAGGTGCTCTGTAAGTGATTGCTCTTGAAGTGGGACTCTGTAAGTGGAGTTATAAACTCAGGGAGTTAAACACTAAGGGAGTTAAAAACAAGGTAAAACAAGGTATTTACTACAAGTCCTTACACCTATTTTTGTTTAACTGTTCTTGTAACTGGAAGAATGAGTGGTAGCAACATTGAAGGTCTGACACAGTGCACAGCCTGCCACATGTATGCAGTTGTGGAACAACAGTTCCAAAGTGCATACCTCTGTTGTGGATGTGAGCGAATTGCCACTTTAGAGGCTCGCGTTAGAGTCCTAGAGGAACACGTCGCAACACTGCGTTCAATCAACAATCTTGAGAGGGGTCTCTTGTTAACTGAACAAGAACTAGTGGGGTCAGATAGTAGGGGGGGAGGGGAGCAGCAAAAGGATGATAGGGCAGTAAGCTGGGTGACAGTTAGAAAATCTAGTGTGGGGAAAAGGAAAAGGGAGGCTGCTCCAGGGTTTGCGCATCCCAACAGATTTGCCAGATTGTGTGAAGAAGATGGGAGTGTGAACTCTGGATTGGCGGTTCTAGGTGAGGCTGATCTCTCTAACAGCCGGGAGACCAGTTTCACTAGTAGTGGTGGGGAGGAGAGCAGAGCTAGGCCTAAACAGATGGTGGTTATAGGGGATTCGATCATTAGGAAAGTGGACAGGGTAATCTGTCAAGCGGATCGCTTCAACCGGACAGTTTGCTGTCTTCCTGGTGCCAGGGTTCGGCATGTGGTTGATCGGGTTGACACATTATTGGGAGGGGCTGGGCATGACCCGGCTGTCTTGGTACATATCGGTACTAACGACAAAATGAACGGTAGGTGGGGGACTTTAAAGAGTGAGTTCAGGGATCTAGGCTCTAAGATTAGGCAAAGGTCCTCCAATGTCATTTTTTCGGAAATTTTGCCGGTGCCACGTGCAAGTTTAGGGAGACAGCGGGAGCTTAGGGAGCTAAATGCGTGGCTAAAGTCTTGGTGTAGGAAGGAAGGGTTTGGGTTCCTAGAGCACTGGGCTGACTTTTCCTTGGGGTACAATCTATACAGCCCTGACGGATTGCACCTCAATGGAAGGGGGTCTGCTGTGCTAGGGGAGAGAATGGTTAAGAGGTTGGAGGAGTGTTTAAACTAGACAAGGGGGGGTGGGGTGAGCTAGAATTCCATGGGAAAATTAGTGTAGACGGGGTAGGGGGACTAGCAAAGGGTTGTGGGGGAGGAGTGGGGGGGGGCATATAGTTTATCAGATAAGGAGCTTCCGTTACAAGGAAAGCAGTCTCATAATTGCCTTAGCTCTAATTCTCCCTTAGCTAATGTAAACATCAGGGGGAGAAGTAATAATCTCCGCTGCATGCTGGCTAATGCGCGTAGCTTGTCGGGTAAATTAGGGGAGCTGCAGGCTATTGCATGTATTGAAAATTATGATTTAATAGGTATCACTGAGACCTGGTGGGATGATAAATGCGACTGGGCTGTGAATTTAAATGGTTATACACTTTTTAGGAGGGACAGAGAGATTAAAAAGGGTGGAGGGGTTTGTCTTTACGTAAAGTCAGACTTAAAGCCATGTAATAAAGACATTACCAATGAAAACGTCGAATCTCTTTGGGTAGAAATTTCAGTAGGGCTGAAGGTCACAAAGAAAATGATCATTGGTGTATGTTACAAACCACCCCGTATAGATGAGGGGGATGAGGCCCAGCTATTGTTGCAAATGGAGGAGGCTTCAAAATTGGGTCAAGTTGTTGTTATGGGGGACTTTAATTATCCGGACATTGACTGGAGTAATGGGGTGGCTAAGTCAGAAAAAGCTAGTAGGTTTGTAAATATGCTAAATGACAACTTTTTATTTCAGGCGGTTCAAGAACCCACTAGGAATGACGCTATTTTGGACCTGGTGATTTCTAATAATAATGAACTCATCTCTAACATTTGTGTGGGTGAGCATTTGGGGAACAGTGATCACAACATGGTCTCCTTTGAGATAATGCTGCAGAGACAGCGCTATAAGGGAGTAACTAAAACACTCAATTTTAGACGTGCAGACTTTGCCAGTATAAGGGCATCTCTGCAATGTGTCAACTGGGAAAGGCTTTTCATGGGGTTAGACACAGAAGGAAAATGGAACATCTTTAAAACATTGCTTTGTAGGTATACACAACAGTATATCCCCCTAGTAAGCAAGGAGAGGCATCGCAAAGCAAAACCTTTATGGCTGAATAAAAGTGTTATTGTCGAGGTTGGTAAGAAAAAACGTGCTTTTAGGGCATTCAAGTTAGCTGGGACAGCGGAAACTTTCATCAGGTACAAGGAAGCAAATAAAGCATGCAAAAAAGCTATCAGGCAAGCTAAAATAGAGATGGAAAGGGATATTGCAGCTAGGAGTAAAAAGAATCCAAAATTATTTTTTAATTATGTGAATAGTAAAAAAATGAAGCAAGAAGGGGTGGGAACTTTATTATCACGGGGGGGTACGTTGGTTGATGAGAACGGGGAAAAAGCTGAAATTTTGAACTCTTATTTTCATCTGTCTATACATCTGAGGAGCCAGATAATGAAGGCTTCCCTTGTAATATGCCCAGTTCTAGTAATTTAGCTACTGACGCATGGGTCACTCGGGAGGAAATTCAAAAGAGACTTGAACATGTAAAGGTAAACAAAGGTCCAGGGCCGGATGGGATTCATCCCAGGGTATTAAATGAGCTGAGCGCTGTGATTGCCAAACCTCTTCACTTAATTTTTCAGGATTCATTGAGGTCTGGCATGGTGCCAAGAGACTGGCGGATTGCTAATGTGGTGCCGTTATTTAAAAAGGGATCCCGTTCTCAGCCTGAAAACTATAGGCCTGTTAGTCTGACATCAGTAGTAGGAAAACTTTTGGAAGGGGTAATAAGGGATAGGGTACTTGAATACATTGCAGTTCACAATACTATTAGTTTGTGCCAGCATGGTTTTATGCGTAACAGATCTTGCCAGACTAATTTAGTTGCCTTTTATGAGGAGGTGAGTAGGAACCTTGATGCTGGAATGGCAGTTGATGTCATCTACTTGGACTTTGCTAAAGCGTTTGATACAGTACCTCACAGAAGGTTAATGATCAAATTAAGGAATATTGGCCTAGAACATAATATTTGTAATTGGATAGAGAACTGGCTGAAGGATAGAGTACAAAGAGTGGTTGTAAATGGAACATTTTCTAATTGGACCAGTGTGGTTAGTGGAGTACCGCAGGGGTCAGTCCTTGGGCCTTTGCTGTTTAACTTGTTTATTAATGACCTGGAGGTGGGCATAGACAGTATTGTTTCTATTTTTGCTGATGACACTAAATTGTGCAAAACTATAAGTTCCATGCAGGATGCTGCCGCTTTGCAGAGCGATTTGACAAAATTAGATAACTGGGCAGCAAACTGGAAAATGAGGTTCAATGTTGATAAGTGCAAAGTTATGCACTTTGGTAGAAATAATATAAACGCAAACTATCTACTGAATGGGAGTGAGTTGGGGGGATCCTTAATGGAGAAGGATCTAGGGGTTTTTGTTGATAACAAGTTGTCTAATTCCAGGCAGTGTCATTCTGTGGCTACTAAAGCAAATAAAGTGCTGTCTTGTATAAAAAGGGCATTGACTCAAGGGATGAGAACATAATTTTGCCCCTTTATAGGTCCCTGGTAAGGCCTCACCTTGAGTATGCAGTGCAGTTTTGGGCTCCAGTCCTTAAGAAGGATATTAATGAGCTGGAGAGAGTGCAGAGACGTGCAACTAAACTGGTTAAGGGGATGGAAGATTTAAACTATGAGGTTAGACTGTCGAGGTTGGGGTTGTTTTCTCTGGAAAAGAGGCGCTTGCGAGGGGACATGATTACTCTGTACAAGTACATTAGAGGGGATTATAGGCAGTTGGGGGATGTTCTTTTTTCCCATAAAAACAATCAACGCACCAGAGGTCACCCCTTTAGATTAGAGGAAAGGAGTTTCCATTTGAAGCAGCGTAGGTGGTTTTTCACGGTGAGGGCAGTGAGGTTATGGAATGCCCTTCCTAGTGATGTGGTAATGGCAGATTCTGTTAATGCCTTTAAGAGGGGCCTGGATGAGTTCTTGATCAATCAGAATATCCAAGGCTATTGTGATACTAATATCTACAGTTAGTACTAGTGGTTGTATTTATAGTTTATGTATGTGAGTGTATAGATTGGTAGGTGTGGGTTAGGTGTGCTGGGTTTACTTGGATGGGTTGAACTTGATGGACACAGGTCTTTTTTCAACCCTATGTAACTATGTAACTAACTATGTAACTATGTAACTATCCTCTGGACATGGTTTTTAGAGAAAGCAGCCCCAGGTTAGTTAGTACCTCATTAGGAGGCATCTCATATGCTTCATATTTGGGAAGAACCTTTTGGTTAGATCTCAGTACCTCATTAGGAGGCGTCTTATATGCTTCATATTTGGGAAGAACCTTTTGGTTAGATCTCAGTGCCTCATTAGGAGGCATCTCATATGCTTCATATTTGGGAAGAACCTTTTGGTTAGATCTCAGTACCTCATTAGGAGGCATCTCATATGCTTCATATTTGGGAAGAACCTTTTGGTTAGATCTCAGTACCTCATTAGGAGGCATCTCATATGCTTCATATTTGGGAAGAACCTTTTGGTTAGATCTCAGTACCTCATTAGGTGGCGTCTTATATGCTTCATATTTGGGAAGAACCTTTGGATAGGTTTCAGTACATCATCAGGTGACATCATCTGAGCTTGGTTTGGTCCCTTGAGAATGAGCCTTTGGTTTAGTTGCCCTAATGCTGCCGCCCAGTGAATACATTTATTCCCGAGCTTTGAGCTCCGCTGATATTTCCATTGGCTTTCCTGCCCCTTCCCGTAACAATGGCTTCCTTAGCACTGACTCACGGCCATAAATACACATAGAAACTCCTGACAGCCACACGTGCTGCTCCGAGCCGCTTATGGGTCCAGAGGTGGAGCGCGTCATTGCCCCTTACAGGGTTTCCTCCTTTTGGTGGTGGAGCAAATGTTGTGTATTTGCCCCAATACAGAAGGATGGGGCCACATAGTGTGAGGGAGGGGCATTTCTCTCTTCCTTGGTTTCACCAAAAATTTTTTTTTTTTACCCATCTCATTAATGAGATAATAATTCACTTCCTGTTCAGAAAGGGAAATCTTTTCTGTGGGACCGCATACCTCGAAGCTTCCAGCCTGTCATTTGCATAGTGCAAGGGATGATGGGAAAACAAACCCTGAATGGCTGTGGCTTTGTTCCTAATCACCCTGGGGGTTTCATTCTCAGGGCATTGATTCGTCTCCCTAAGTTAAATCAGCCATGGGGGGGGGGGGGGGGTTACTAATGTGCGACTGCCTGAACCTTTTGGCTTGTAGGTGCCCCCAGGGTGTCACCGATCTGCTCAGAGGTGGCAGTTGTGTCACCCAGGGCAGGAGCCGGATGATTGGCAGGTTTATCTCATTGGCCACAGTCTCTTTTCCCTGCTTCCCTGGGGGTGGAATTTCTGGCTTTCCAGCTCTGTCTGTGGCCCCCAAAGTTAGCCATACCTATACCTGCCTTCAGGGGGTGCTATACCCCCCCCCCTTTTTTTTTTTTTTTACTTAAAGGGGACCTGCCACCCTAAGAAATAATAAGTCCTTTTCCATCACGGTAGTTGAGCCAAAAATTCCTTCAGTTTTGGAATTCACAACCAGCAGGCAGGAAATGGTTAATAAGGCAGGTTTTTTATCACCCCAAAATCTTGTGTATTCCCCAGAATGAGGGCCCGAGGCCCATGCACGGCTCACACAGTTATAGACTGTGAGGAGGAAGGAAAGGGGGCAGTGACATCTAGAAAGTGCTAAATGGAAAGTGAAAGTAGCTGCCTGCCCCACCTATCCCTATGGTGGGGCAGGCAATATATGATTGACTAAAAAGGTTGATTGACTCTGGATTTTGTGGGTGTTTTAATAAAAAGAGTATTTAGGTTTTGTGTTTAATCTGGTCAGAGAACCCTTCAGTGACTGCTAATATCCTTATCATTTACAGTAGGGGGTACATTATCCCTTATAATACATGAGTGATACTCAGAGTTCCCTGTATAACTCAGCCTGCAGCCTTGTGCCTTTATATGGGGGGCACAGAACCCCTCAGTGACTGCTAATATCCTTATCATTTACAGTAGGGGGTACATTATCCCTTATAATACATGAGTGATACTCAGAGTTCCCTGTATAACTCAGCCTGCAGCCTTGTGCCTTTATATGGGGGGCACAGAACCCCTCAGTGACTGCTAATATCCTTATCATTTACAGTAGGGGGTACAGTATCCCTTATAATACATGAGTGCCTTATTCCCTCTCTCCAGTAACATACATGTGCATATGTACAACAGAGATCCACTTATGTCATGCCTGGAAGGTGATCATGGTGGTCATAGTTTTGGAGTTAAATATTAAACAGCAGCATATCAGTTGTATATAATAACCTGAGTATTATTGTTCTCTGCTAGTAGTGTTGTGTCAGTCGTTATGAGCAAACTTAGGGGGCTGTTCCTGCTGAATTGTGCTTAGTACAGGGGAATCCCTATGTGCCATAGTTTTATGGTATCTCTCTGTACAGGCTATGGGCAAACTTAGGGGGCTGTTCCTGCTGAATTGTGCTTAGTACAGGGGAATCCCTATGTGCCATAGTTTTATGGTATCTCTCTGTACAGGCTATGAGCAAACTTAGGGGGCTGTTCCTGCTGAATTGTGCTTAGTACAGGGGAATCCCTATGTGCCATAGTTTTATGGTATCTCTCTGTACAGGCTATGGGCAAACTTAGGGGGCTGTTCCTGCTAAATTGTGCTTAGTACAGGGGAATCCCTATGTGCCATAGTTTTATGGTATCTCTCTGTACAGGCTATGAGCAAACTTAGGGGGCTGTTCCTGCTAAATTGTGCTTAGTACAGGGGAATCCCTATGTGCCATAGTTTTATGGTATCTCTCTGTACAGGCTATGAACAAATTTAGGGGGCTGTTCCTGCTGAATTGTGCTTAGTACAGGGGAATCCCTATGTGCCATAGTTTTATGGTATCTCTCTGTACAGGCTATGGGCAAACTTAGGGGGCTGTTCCTGCTGAATTGTGCTTAGTACAGGGGAATCCCTATGTGCCATAGTTTTATGGTATCTCTCTGTACAGGCTATGGGCAAACTTAGGGGGCTGTTCCTGCTGAATTGTGCTTAGTACAGGGGAATCCCTATGTGCCATAGTTTTATGGTATCTCTCTGTACAGGCTATGGGCAAACTTAGGGGGCTGTTCCTGCTGAATTGTGCTTAGTACAGGGGAATCCCTATGTGCCATAGTTTTATGGTATCTCTCTGTACAGGCTATGGGCAAACTTAGGGGGCTGTTCCTGCTGAATTGTGCTTAGTACAGGGCAGTTGCATCTCAGTAACAGATAGAGGGCACCAATGACAGATCACTTTCTAGGGGAACTTTATTTTTTTTTTATTGGGGAAACCATTTTCATTTTGCTCTTCCAGAACCAAAGAAGTGAGCGGTGAGACAGAAACCCTCACACTTTATATGGTGCAGCAGTGAATGAGTTTGAGTAATAGGATTAGGAGGCTCAGCACTTACCTTATGTGATTGTTCTACAATTAACATTCTTCAGACATGAACTATAGGGTGTAACCAACGAGTACAGTCACTAATTACAGCAATATTGTATCCCTGTTTATCATTAAGTGATAATTTCACTTTATTTCCTCAGGTTTGTTCATCCAAGGAAATGGGATTTGTTATTCCTGTCTGGCAGTTATTTATCTTCCTATTTATGAGTTGTTTAACAATATGATTTGGAGTTGCCATACTGCTTAGATCTACTACTTAGATATTGGTGTTTCAAAGTGCAGTGGGATAATAGCCTCTGGGAAGGGACTGGGGCTGTGGGATAGCAGGTATAGTAGGGAGAGATGGTGCCTATAGTAGCAGTGGGGGATAATAGCCTCTGGGAAGGGACTGGGGCTGTGGGATAGCAGGTATAGTAGGGAGAGATGGTGCCTATAGTAGCAGTGGGGGGATAATAGCCTCTGGGAAGGGACTGGGGCTGTGGGATAGCAGGTATAGTAGGGAGAGATGGTGCCTATAGTAGCAGTGGGGGGATAATAGCCTCTGGGAAGGGACTGGGGCTGTGGGATAGCAGGTATAGTAGGGAGAGATGGTGCCTATAGTAGCAGTGGGATAATAGCCTCTGGGAAGGGACTGGGGCTGTGGGATAGCAGGTATAGTAGGGAGAGATGGTGCCTATAGTAGCAGTGGGATAATAGCCTCTGGGAAGGGGCTGGGGCTGTGGGATAGCAGGTATAGTAGGGAGAGATGGTGCCTATAGTAGCAGTGGGGGGATAATAGCCTCTGGGAAGGGACTGGGGCTGGGGGATAGCAGGTATAGTAGGGAGAGATGGTGCCTATAGTAGCAGTGGGGGATAATAGCCTCTGGGAAGGGACTGGGGCTGTGGGATAGCAGGTATAGTAGGGAGAGATGGTGCCTATAGTAGCAGTGGGGGATAATAGCCTCTGGGAAGGGACTGGGGCTGTGGGATAGCAGGTATAGTAGGGAGAGATGGTGCCTATAGTAGCAGTGGGGGGATAATAGCCTCTGGGAAGGGACTGGGGCTGGGGGATAGCAGGTATAGTAGGGAGAGATGGTGCCTATAGTAGGGGGGGTAGTAGCTCCGTGCCGCACTCAATACTCGGTGCTTCCCCATTTGGTACAAGTTATAGGCAGATACAGTGGGTTCTGTTTGGGAGGAACCAGTCTGTGCCCCTGAGCAAAGTCTAAGGATTCCTTTAGTGAATTGGGGCTTAACGAGCCTGAAGCCGTTACTATCTGCTGAGTGAGTAGGTTACTAGGGGTGTAGTGACTGTTTCTGCCATTCTTGAAAAATGCCCTCAATGCCTCTGACTACTCTCTGTGCTTGGGGCAGTGCTTTTTATAGCTATATAGTGTATAATGTACCCCCCTGTTGTATAACATAAGGATACTGAGGAGTCCCATGACCAAATGAAGGCCGAGTGCTTTTATACAGGTCCTGGGTCACCAACTCTTATTTTATAACAGGGGGAACATTGTTTATTGTAATGTCTGAGTCATGTGACAGGAATGACATCACTAAGCACGGATGACATCACTATCGATATCCATATAAATATATATATATAGTACATTATTAATGGGGTGAAGCCGCTCAGGGTGAGAGTTGCAGTTCATCTGGCAGGTAACCAGGCTCCCCCGGAGCTTAGCAACCTCTCCTTTATACAGGGCCTGAGAGTGCGGCCATGGAAGGGTTAATGCTGAGAGATTTTCATGTCATTCTGTTCCCGGGACTCAGATTGAGAGTTGGCAGATAATTTGCCAAGAAAGAAGCTGCGGGTTTGTTATTGGCATCTGTGCCCTCCCACCCACCGTGTGTCTGTGTGCCCCTGCCAACTGCCTCATCCACAGGAACAGGGAATAGCGCTGCGGGTACCTGTGCCCCCCCAGAGAGACTGGCACCTGTGCCCCCCAGAGAGACTGGCACCTGTGCCCCCCCAGAGAGACTGGCACCTGTGCCCCCCCAGAGAGACTGGCACCTGTGCCCCCCCAGAGAGACTGGCACCTGTGCCCCCCCAGAGAGACTGGCACCTGTGCCCCCCCAGCGAGACTGGCGCCTGTGCCCCCCCCAGAGAGACTGGCACCTGTGCCCCCCCAGAGAGACTGGCACCTGTGCCCCCCCAGAGAGACTGGCACCTGTGCCCCCCCAGAGAGACTGGCACCTGTGCCCCCCCAGAGAGACTGGCACCTGTGCCCCCCCAGCGAGACTGGCACCTGTGCCCCCCCAGCGAGACTGGCGCCTGTGCCCCCCCCAGAGAGACTGGCGCCTGTGCCCCCCCCCAGAGAGGACTGGCGCCTGTGCCCCCCCCAGAGAGACTGGCGCCTGTGCCCCCCCAGAGAGACTGGCGCCTGTGCCCCCCCCCAGAGAGACTGGCGCCTGTGCCCCCCCCAGAGAGACTGGCGCCTGTGCCCCCCCAGAGAGACTGGCGCCTGTGCCCCCCCCAGAGAGACTGGCGCCTGTGCCCCCCCCAGAGAGACTGGCGCCTGTGCCCCCCCCAGAGAGACTGGCGCCTGTGCCCCCCCCAGAGAGACTGGCGCCTGTGCCCCCCCCAGAGAGACTGGCGCCTGTGCCCCCCCCAGAGAGACTGGCGCCTGTGCCCCCCCCAGAGAGACTGGCGCCTGTGCCCCCCCAGAGAGACTGGCGCCTGTTCCCCCCCCCCCCAGGGAGACTGGCACCTGTTCCCCCCCCCCCCAGGGAGACTGGCACCTGTTTCCCCCCCCCCCAGGGAGACTGGCACCTGCTCCCCCCCCCCAGGGAGACTGGCTCCTGTGCCCCCCCCAGAGAGACTGGCTCCTGTGCCCCCCCCCCCCCCCCCCAGTGAGACTGGTACCTGTGCCCCCCCCCCTAGCGAGACTGGTACCTGTGCCCCCCCAGCGAGACTGGTACCTCTGCCCCCACCAGCGAGACTGGTATCTGTGCCCCCCCCCGGCGAGACTGGTACCTGTCCCCCCCAGAGAGACTGGTACTAGAGCCTGCCTTGGTGTTGGGCCTTTACCAGTGTAAATGGTTCTGTGCTTCCCTTGGTTGGGATTGGACCTTTGCTTATCTTTTAGGGTTATTATTTAACTTTTCCAGCCAGCAGCTTTCTGGATGTTTTTATGGCTTCCTCCTGGTTACTAGGTTTAATGACTGTAGCAACGGCTGTAGTGTGAGTGACACTGACCCGCTTGTCTGTCTTTCCATCAGGGAGAAGAAAATCAAAGTTCAAGATATAAAGAATAATATTAAGGAAGCTATAGAGGTAAGTGCCCTCCTGGGGGCCCCCGCTCACCCCTGCCCTCCTGGGGGGGCCCCCCGCTCACCCCTGCCCCTCCTGGGGGCCCCCGCTCACCCCTGCCTCTCCTGGGGGCCCCCGCTCACCCCTGCCCCTCCTGGGGGCCCCCGCACACCCACCTGCCCTCCTGGGGCCCCGCACACACCTGCCTTCCTGGGGGCCCCCGCTCACCCCTGCCCTCCTGGGGGCCCCGCACACCCACCTGCCCTCCTGGGGCCCCCCGCGCACCCCTGCCCCTCCTTGGGGCCCCGCACACACCTGCCTTCCTGGGGCCCCGCACACACCTGCCTTCCTGGGGCCCCGTGCCCATCCCTGCCCCTTTGGGGGCCCCGCGCACCCCTCTCCCTCCTGGGGTCCCTCCGCACCCCTGCTCGCTGCAGTCACATTGCTGGGGCAGCTATTGCCTAACTCAGGAGTTGTCCGGCCTGGGGCCCTTTGGTTATTGTAGGACTGTAACTCCCTGCATCCTGTGCCAGTTGGCAAGGCCACACCTCATAATACAGCAATGGGAAGGGCACCTCCAAATTGTACCCCCACAAATTCCAATATACAGCTTCATATTGTTACTGGAATGAGTGTGAGTAATGGATAAACCCCTGCCAGGAAGTGGGCATCTCCTATAACCCCTGCCAGGAAGTGGGCATCTCCTATGGCAACGCTGTACTGAAGCCCCCCCCCCCCCCCATTGACCAGACCCTGACCTGTACCCCCTTCTCTCTTGCAGACAATAGTTACGGCGATGTGTAACCTGTCCCCCCCGGTGGAGCTAGCGAATCCAGAAAACCAGTTCCGAATTGACTACATCCTGAACCTGCCCAGTCATAAAGACTTCGACTTCTCACCAGTAAGTGCCAGCGGCACCCCGACTGTACTGGGACCCACACAGGCCTGTTGCGCAGGTTATTGGCTTCTGTATTAGATCCTTATCGTATGAAAGGGGGGCGCTCTCATCTACACTAATGGTGAGCCTGACGCACCTTACAACCATAACCCCCGTGCCCATAGCTGCTGGATTATCCCCATGTAACAGGGAGCACCCCCATATCCCCTGGGGAATATTTCCTTGGTCACATGACAGCAGGGCATGGCCAATCAGCATCTACTGCAGGCTGGAACGCACTGAGCATGTGCGGAGAAGCCGACCTAAGTCAAAAGGTCCATATTTTTATATAGCAAGTCCTAAAAGTTGATGAAGAAACTAAAGTGGTATTTGCCCCTGTATTTATTGAACCAAAATGATCCAATAATACATCTGCGTGGGGCAAAAGTAAGTGAATCCTAAGGATTATCGTCTAATTTTGAAGGTGGAACCAGAGTCTGTCATCCCATTGGCTGAAAACACCAATGGGGTGTAAGGAACGGGGTGGATATGTTTCATGGCTCCAACAATGGAGGTGTCTGAGGAGCTGTTGATGCCCCTAAAGCTGGAGAAGGTTCCAAGACTATCTCTAGAGAGTTGGGACTCCAACCAATCCAAATGGAGGAAATTCAAGCCCATTGTTACCCTATCCAGAAGTGGTAACTTCAACTGCAAGGTGGTGTCCAATAGCACGAGAGGTTACAAAGGAACCCAGGGGAACGTCTAGAAGGTCTCACCTTGGCCAACATTGATGTTCCTGAGTCCCACCATCAGTGTGACAAACCAGAAGGAGACTGGGACCTCATCTCTGTATCCTTGTACATGGCGGTGGTTCTGGTTCGGGCCAGTTTAGCTGCTTCTGGGCCTGGACGGCTTGTAAGCATTGATGGAACAATGGATTCTGAACCAGAACCAAAGGAAAATACCAAGACATCTGTCCGTGACCTGAACCTCAAGAGACAGCGGGTCACGCGGCGAGACACCCACCCTAAACACAAGTGGTTCTGCCATAGACTGGTTACAGGAGGATAAAGTAACTGTTGGGTTATGGCCAAGTCCCAGTCACGACCTTAATCCAATGGAAATGTTGTTGGAAAGACCTGACCCCCCCCCCCCCCCCCCCCCGACTGTTCTGTATTGGGGCGGAAATTCTGCCCCCCATTATTATTGGATCATTTTTGTCCAGTAAATACCCAATGATTTTTAGTTGTTTCACTAGTTTGGAATTAGCGGCGCAGTGTGAGGGTGGGAAAACTTGGCTTCAGAGCTGACAGTTACCAGGTCCGAATGGGTTAATAGTTCTGTTCCAGGGTTAGTATTCATTTTACAGGGACTCGAGGACTTATTTATAAACTGGGCAGTAACCCATAGAAATTAGTGGTTGGGTTTATTCAGCTGCCGGCAGGTACAGCAATGTAAGCAAAAATCTGATTGGTTGTAAGCAGCAGTCCTGCCCTGCTTTATGGCTGAGATTCTAGCTATCTGTATAACAGAGCATTCTGTCACAGTGGCACAGATCCTATCTGATCCCCCCCATTGTAAGCAGCAGTCCTGCCCTGCTTTATGGCTGAGATTCTAGCTATCTGTATAACAGAGCATTCTGTTACAGTGGCACAGATCCTATCTGATCCCCCCATTGTAAGCAGCAGTCCTGCCCTGCTTTATGGCTGAGATTCTAGCTATCTGTATAACAGAGCATTCTGTCACAGTGGCACAGATCCTATCTGCTCCCCCCATTGTAAGCAGCAGTCCTGCCCTGCTTTATGGCTGAGATTCTAGCTATCTGTATAACAGAGCATTCTGTCACAGTGGCACAGATCCTATCTGATCCCCCCATTGTAAGCAGCAGTCCTGCCCTGCTTTATGGCTGAGATTCTAGCTATCTGTATAACAGAGCATTCTGTCACAGTGGCACAGATCCTATCTGATCCCCCCATTGTAAGCAGCAGTCCTGCCCTGCTTTATGGCTGAGATTCTAGCTATCTGTATAACAGAGCATTCTGTCACAGTGGCACAGATCCTATCTGATCCCCCCCCCCCATTGTAAGCAGCAGTCCTGCCCTGCTTTATGGCTGAGATTCTAGCTATCTGTATAACAGAGCATTCTGTCACAGTGGCACAGATCCTATCTGATCCCCCCATTGTAAGCAGCAGTCCTGCCCTGCTTTATGGCTGAGATTCTAGCTATCTGTATAACAGAGCATTCTGTCACAGTGGCACAGATCCTATCTGATCCCCCCATTGTAAGCAGCAGTTCTGCCCTTTTTTATGGCTGAGATTCTAGCTATCTGTATAACAGAGCATTCTGTCACAGTGGCACAGATCCTATCTGATCCCCCCATTGTAAGCAGCAGTCCTGTCCTGCTTTATGGCTGAGATTCTAGCTATCTGTATAACAGAGCATTCTGTCACAGTGGCACAGATCCTATCTGATCCCCCCATTGTAAGCAGCAGTCCTGCCCTGCTTTATGGCTGAGATTCTAGCTATCTGTATAACAGAGCATTCTGTCACAGTGGCACAGATCCTATCTGATCCCTCCCCCCATTGTAAGCAGCAGTCCTGCCCTGCTTTATGGCTGAGATTCTAGCTATCTGTATAACAGAGCATTCTGTCACAGTGGCACAGATCCT
Organism: Xenopus tropicalis; assembly: GCF_000004195.4. Taxonomy (NCBI): domain Eukaryota; kingdom Metazoa; phylum Chordata; class Amphibia; order Anura; family Pipidae; genus Xenopus; species Xenopus tropicalis. Next base: position 3,031,812 of record NC_030686.2, read on the forward strand.
ATCTGATCCCCCCATTGTAAGCAGCAGTCCTGCCCTGCTTTATGGCTGAGATTCTAGCTATCTGTATAACAGAGCATTCTGTCACAGTGGCACAGATCCTATCTGATCCCCCCATTGTAAGCAGCAGTCCTGCCCTGCTTTATGGCTGAGATTCTAGCTATCTGTATAACAGAGCATTCTGTCACAGTGGCACAGATCCTACCCAATAGGAATAATCCACAGTTTTCTATTTTTTTTGCTGTTTTCAAGTCAATCTTTGCCCATTACCCTTGTGGAATCTGAACCATCCCCAGGGGGCGGGACTAATTGCGTGGGGCACATGGTTTGTTTCCGCAGCCAAGTTTTGTGGTCGAGTGTGTTATGTGCCAAGCAGCAAATATTTAATGTGCGCCTGTATCTCCCTGCCCATGGGCACGGCCAGGCTCTTTGTTCTACACAATGGGGCCATTCTGGGACGGGCAGTGGGGCCTTTGTGCACCGCTGGTAACTTTCCCTTTATACCCAGACTGGGGTATAAAGGGAAAGTGCTTTACCCCATACCGTTGTTCAGCCCCTTGCTGCTGAGCCAAGGGGGTAATTCCAAGCCACGCAGTAATGGGGCAGAACAGGTGGGCACAGGCCAGTGAGGGCGGCATTCTCAGGACCAATGAAAATCCAGGATGTTAAAGGGCAAGTAGCCACATAAAGTAAAACCATATTGTTTGCATTTAATGGTGCAGCACTGGGGTAAGTTAGGAGGGAAATTTCTATCCTATCCGACCCCTGCATTGGAAAGATGGGCCCTAAAGATGCCCCCGGGGCCACAGAGCAGCTGATTAATATAAACTGTATAAGGCACACAGAGCAATTAGGTGCAGATTAACCCTTTCATCTGTAGCTGTTCTTGGCCCTTAGAATGTTCCTTTCTGTTCCACCCACCCTCAGCCCGACAATCAGTACCAGTCTAACCAGTGCTACCAGTTGCCTAACCGGTCAGCTTCCTTCCGCCTGCATTCCTTCTGCTCACAGGCCGGCTACTGCTCTCCTCGCGTGACGTGGGCAGAGTGGGCAAGTAACTGTGATGTGGGCAGAGTGGGCAAGTAACTGTGATGTGGGCAGAGTGGGCAAGTAACTGTGATGTGGGCAGAGTGGGCAAGTAACTGTGATGTGGGCAGAGTGGGCAAGTAATTGTGATGTGGGCAGAGTGGGCAAGTAACTGTGATGTGGGCAGAGTGGGCAAGTAACTGTGATGTGGGCAGAGTGGGCAAGTAACTGTGATGTGGGCAGAGTGGGCAAGTAATTGTGATGTGGGCAAGTAACTGTGATGTGGGCAGAGTGGGCAAGTAACTGTGATGTGGGCAGAGTGGGCAAGTAACTGATGTGGGCAGAGTGGGCAAGTAACTGTGATGTGGGCAGAGTGGACCGCTAGTCGTTAGGTGGGCAGAGTGGGCAAGTAACTGTGATGTGGGCAGAGTGGGCCGGTTAGGTGGGCTTCTGGTGGTTAGGTGGGCAGAGTGGGCCGCTTGCAGTTAGATGGGGAGAGAGGGCCGGTTAGGTGGGCAGAGTGGGCCGGTTAGGTGGGGAGATGTGGGCAGAGTGGGCCGGTTAGGTGGGGAGATGTGGGCCAGTTAGGTGGGGAGATGTGGGCAGAGTGGGCCGGTTAGGTGGGGAGATGTGGGCCAGTTAGGTGGGGAGATGTGGGCAGAGTGGGCCGGTTAGGTGGGGAGATGTGGGCCAGTTAGGTGGGGAGATGTGGGCAGAGTGGGCCGGTTAGGTGGGGAGATGTGGGCCAGTTAGGTGGGGAGATGTGGGCAGAGTGGGCCGGTTAGGTGGGGAGATGTGGGCCGTTAGGTGGGGAGATGTGGGCAGAGTGGGCCGGTTAGGTGGGGAGATGTGGGCCAGTTAGGTGGGGAGATGTGGGCAGAGTGGGCCGGTTAGGTGGGGAGATGTGGGCCGGTTAGGTGGGGAGATGTGGGCAGAGTGGGCCGGTTAGGTGGGGAGATGTGGGCAGAGTGGGCCGGTTAGGTGGGGAGATGTGGGCAGAGTGGGCTGGAGATATGGGCAGAATGGGCCGCTTAGGTGGGCAGAGTGGGCTGGAGATGTGGGCAGAGTGGGCCGGTTGGGGGGCCTATAAGTGTGTCCTTGTCTATAGCCAACATACCCGCTGTGCCATACAGATTGGCACACACTGGGTTACATTGTTAGGTCTGTGTGGGGGGCTCGGGGCACTTACACAGCACTGGACCATGGGGACTAAGGAAAGTTCTGGAAAGTGGGGGGGTCACTTTTTGTCTTTCTCTGACTGTCTTTCTGTCTCCCCAGGAATTCTACGAACACACGAAAACGCTCTGGCAGGATGAGGGGGTGAGATTGTGCTACGAGCGCTCCAATGAGTACCAGCTGATCGACTGCGCACAGTAGTAAGTACCGGGGGGGGCACAGTAGTAAGTACCGGGGGGGGGGGGCACAGTAGTAAGTACCGGGGGGGCACAGTAGTAAGTACCGGGGGGGGGGGCACAGTAGTAAGTACCGGGGGGGCACAGTAGTAAGTACCGGGGGGGGGGGGCACAGTAGTAAGTACCGGGGGGGCACAGTAGTAAGTACCGGGGGGGGGGGGGGGCACAGTAGTAAGTACCGGGGGGGGGCACAGTAGTAAGTACCGGGGGGGGGGCACAGTAGTAAGTACCGGGGGGGGGCACAGTAGTAAGTACCGGGGGGGGCACAGTAGTAAGTACCGGGGGGGGGCACAGTAGTAAGTACCGGGGTGGGGGGCACAGTAGTAAGTACCGGGGGGGGGGCACAGTAGTAAGTACCGGGGGGGGGGCACGCGCTCTACAACTCCCAGCACCTTTAGCGAGAGCCTCTGGCTGGCAGTGTGGTGCAATAATATCTCATTTCATCAGAACTACTTGCCCTTTAATTTGTATGAATCCATGTCTGATCTCTTATACAAAGTGTTGGGGGTCTCGGTGCCTTGGTCGGGGGGTGTTTGCGGAGTGTCCCATGCAACTAGCAACTTATTTACAGGCAGTTGGGTGAAACTTGTTTTGGCTCAGATGAAGAAGGCCAAACCCATTGGTTGGCTTGGCTATTGGGCCTGCGGGCTGGTTGTTTTTTTATCCTTGTTTCAGTCGACTGAGGCACCATGGGGGGGGAATGATGGGTAGCTTTCTGCCTTGCAGCACTGGGTAAGTGGGTTCAGTTTGTATGGTTAGCAGGGCCATTCCTGCTGAATTGTGCTTAGTACAGGGGAATCCCTATGTGCCATAGTTTTATGGTATCTCTCTGTACAGGCTATGGGCAAACTTAGGGGGCTGTTCCTGCTGAATTGTGCTTAGTACAGGGGAATCCCTATGTGCCATAGTTTTACGGTATCTCTGTACAGGCTATGAGCAAACTTAGGGGGCTGTTCCTGCTGAATTGTGCTTAGTACAGGGGAATCCCTATGTGCCATAGTTTTATGGTATCTCTCTGTACAGGCTATGAGCAAACTTAGGGGGCTGTTCCTGCTGAATTGTGCTTAGTACAGGGGAATCCCTATGTGCCATAGTTTTATGGTATCTCTCTGTACAGGCTATGGGCAAACTTAGGGGGCTGTTCCTGCTGAATTGTGCTTAGTACAGGGAATCCCTATGTGCCATAGTTTTATGGTATCTCTCTGTACAGGCTATGAGCAAACTTAGGGGGCTGTTCCTGCTGAATTGTGCTTAGTACAGGGGAATCCCTATGTGCCATAGTTTTATGGTATCTCTCTGTACAGGCTATGGGCAAACTTAGGGGGCTGTTCCTGCTGAATTGTGCTTAGTACAGGGGAATCCCTATGTGCCATAGTTTTATGGTATCTCTCTGTACAGGCTATGAGCAAACTTAGGGGGCTGTTCCTGCTGAATTGTGCTTAGTACAGGGGAATCCCTATGTGCCATAGTTTTATGGTATCTCTCTGTACAGGCTATGAGCAAACTTAGGGGGCTGTTCCTGCTGAATTGTGCTTAGTACAGGGGAATCCCTATGTGCCATAGTTTTATGGGATCTCTCTGTACAGGCTATGAGCAAACTTAGGGGGCTGTTCCTGCTGAATTGTGCTTAGTACAGGGGAATCCCTATGTGCCATAGTTTTATGGGATCTCTCTGTACAGGCTATGGGCACTCAACCCGTATCCTGCCGTAACTGCCGTTCAAGCTTGGCCCCCCCATTGCTGCACTGGGGTTCGGTGCCACGGGGCGGTACTGGCGCCGTCGGGGCGTTACGGATAGGCACAGGGTCCGGCAGTACTTGTGCCAATCACGGGGTTGTGGTGGGAGGCGGATCTGGGGGGGCTGAGATGCTTGGGGCAGAAAGCGCAGACAATAGGGCGCATTGTGCGCCAGTCGGGGGGTTTCACACTGACTCTGCTTTCCCCGTTCCTCCGCACAAATAACTCGCATACTCGCAAGTCCCACTCCCGGCCGAGCGCAACTCCAACCTGCGCCGTTATCGGCCCGTTCCTGCTGCAACTCATGCAAACTGCACTTCTCCTGTTGTTTGACTACAACTCCCAGCGTATGGTGGCCGCCTCGGCACAACTGGGGGGCAGCAGAACCTTTAAATTAAGTCGCGATATTCTGAAACGATTTGCAATTGGTCTTTTTTTTTTATGTGTGATTTTTGTTCAGCAGCTCTCCAGTTTGCAATTTCAGCAGCGATCTGGTTGCTAGGGTCCAAATGACCTTAGCAACCAAGCAGTGGTGTGAGTGAGACATTGCAATGTGAATAGGGGAGGGGCTGAATAGAAAATAAGGAATAAAAAGTAACAATAACAATAAAACTGGAGCCTCACAGAGCAATCTGCCGGGGTCAGTGACCCCCATTTGAAGAAGAAAGCAAATAATTCACAAACTATAAGAAATAAATAATGAAGACCAATTGAAAAGCTGCTAAGAACTGGCAATTCCATAACATACTAAAGGTTAATTTAAAGGTGAAACAACCCAGATTAGGGGGGTGCAGAGCTATGGTTGGGGGGTGTGTATGGGGCCAAGATCCAGATGTTTGGGCGCAGAACTTAACCCTTTTATTGTGAGAATTTTTAATGAATTTTGTTGCCAGATTCAAGCATTTTTGGCAAAGGGACTTGCTTGTAGCAGATAAAGCTTAGTCCCATTGTTTCCTATGGAGTATGCCACATGGGCTATAGATTGCAGGACAAGCAAAGAAATTGTTCTGCTAGCTTCTTTTTTGGGGGTTCAACCCCCCTGTCATGGTTACGGATACATAAGGATCTGCTCCTAATTGTCACCCCCCCCCCCCCAGGCATTTATTGCCCCAGACTTTCCCTGCACTAAACCCATGGGCTGGGGGCGAGGGCACAGACTGGTATGCACGGTACGTGGCACAGTTCATGGTCACATGTTTCCCCTCTCACTGCAGGGAAAAGAGGGGGTTAATCTGCCAATCCCCCATTTGTGGCCCCAGGGCTGGGCTGCCCCATCAGAGCACACTGTGGCCCCTTGTGCTTTCCCATACGGCGTTAGGAGGGGCCGCTGGGCCGGTACAGAGACGAGCCGTGTCCTGCCAGTCATTAGTGCCCAGGGCATTGTGCTGCCCGACTGCTGGGCGGGGCCCTCTCTGCCCACAATGATTAGGGTGATTATGTCATGACAGCTGATCCCAGCTCTGCCCTGCCATTGGCTGCCGCAATCTCCATTTTTCTTCCTCCTCCTTATAGAAGGGGCCCCGGCGAGGGAGGTTTCCTGCACTAAGTCTGCCGGGTCTTTGTCATGGACCAGCACCGGCCTGGGATTGGGCAGTGGGGCAGGGGGTTACACTCACCCTCCTGTGCTCTTGTGTACTACAACTCCCAGCATCCCCAGCCAGCAGGGCTTAGCTCTGCTAAACAGAACCCCCGAGTTCTGCCCTGTCTGTAAAATAGGTACCGACCAATGTAGCATATTGTAACAGGGATTAATGGGGCGCCCCACTGTCACCCCAATACTGCAACATTAAACTTTCTAGATTAGAAAAACAGTCAAAAATAAAAAAAGAAATGAAGAAAGGTCTTTATTTCTGGTGTCTGTTTAATGTTCTGTTCAGTGCCCCCCTCTTGTACTGTCCCCTTGCCCCCCTAGGGTGGCCCCAAATGGGGGGGCAGCCTGAAGGCCAGTTAGGGGGGATTTGGGGTGAGTGCTTATTTGTGCCCTGGGTACCCCTGGAACTATAGCGGGGTGACTGTTACCCCAATGTTTCTATATATCTGTAACCTTGTTATGGGCTAAGGGGGCCCAGCCTGAAGGCCAGTTAGGGGGGGGATTTGGGGTGAGTGCTTATTTGTGCCCTGGGTACCCCTGGAACTATAGCGGGGTGACTGTTACCCCAATGTTTCTATATATCTGTAACCTTGTTATGGGCTAAGGGGGCCCAGCCTGAAGGCCAGTTAGGGGGGGATTTGGGGTGAGTGTGTATTTGTGCCCTGGGTACCCCTGGAACTATAGCGGGGTGACTGTTACCCCAATGTTTCTATATATCTGTAACCTTGTTATGGGCTAAGGGGGCCCAGCCTGAAGGCCAGTTAGGGGGGATTTGGGGTGAGTGCTTATTTGTGCCCTGGGTACCCCTGGAACTATAGCAGGGTGACTGTTACCCCAATGTTTCTATATATCTGTAACCTTGTTATGGGCTAAGGGGGCCCAGCCTGAAGGCCAGTTAGGGGGGGATTTGGGGTGAGTGTGTATTTGTGCCCTGGGTACCCTGGAACTATAGCGGGGTGACTGTTACCCCAATGTTTCTATATATCTGTAACCTTGTTATGGGCTAAGGGGGCCCAGCCTGAAGGCCAGTTAGGGGGGATTTGGGGTGAGTGCTTATTTGTGCCCTGGGTACCCCTGGAACTATAGCAGGGTGACTGTTACCCAATGTTTCTATATATCTGTAACCTTGTTATGGGCTAAGGGGGCCCAGCCTGAAGGCCAGTTAGGGGGGGATTTGGGGTGAGTGCTTATTTGTGCCCTGGGTACCCCTGGAACTATAGCGGGGTGACTGTTACCCCAATGTTTCTATATATCTGTAACCTTGTTATGGGCTAAGGGGGCCCAGCCTGAAGGCCAGTTAGGGGGGGATTTGGGGTGAGTGCTTATTTGTGCCCTGGGTACCCCTGGAACTATAGCAGGGTGACTGTTACCCCAATGTTTCTATATATCTGTAACCTTGTTATGGGCTAAGGGGGCCCAGCCGGAAGGCTGGCCATATAGGTGTGAACAGGGTGACTGTTACCCCAGTGTTTCAATCTGTAACCCTGCTATAAGTCACCCTGCTCACCCCAAATCCCCCCCTAACTGGCCTTCAGGCTGGGCTTCTCACTTGGGGCCACCCTAGGGGGGCAGGCCGGGGGACAGTAAAAGAGGGGGCTCTGGACAGAATATTAAACTTACACACACCCCATATGACCTTATTCAATTGTCTTGAGTTTTTGAGTTGTTAGGGCCCTACCCTAGCAACAAGGCAGACCCTTAAATGGCAGGGGGGTCGGCGGTTGGTTCCTGGGATATAAAAAAAACACTAAGACCAATTGCAGCTTGTTGCAGAATAAAGGTTGGGGGGGGTTAATACATACAAAGGGCCCATGTCTCAGCACACATGGCTCAGTGGTTGCTGGGAGTTGTAGTTCCGGAGGCCCCAGTATTGCCGTGCTGCTTGTACCCACCCCTAGGGGCCCCTCCTCCCAAACTGCCTGTGCAGAGCTATATTTAGCGCAGGCTGCAGAGCGAAGGGCCCGGGCTGCATTTGGGTCACGTAGGAGGGCAGTTCAGGGGGCGGGTCCCTGTGCCGGGCTGCAGGCATGGGATTGGTCATCAGCTGACGAGCACACAGCCAACAGGAAATGGCACCCAAATGATTTCCATTACACATCAGCGTCCCACTGGCACCCAGGTTTTTTTTTCTGGGGGTTCAACATCTCATTTTGACCCCAAATTATAAAGAAATAAGTGCAGCTGGGAGGGATTTGCCCTGATTATTGCCCCTGCCCCATAGAGCTTACAGTCCAGGGATGGCAGAGGTAATAGGGGCAGATAAACACATTTCTGGGTTTACAGAAGAGAATTGAGTGTCCCCCAGGGGGGCAGTTAATCTGTGGCTCCTGCCAGGCTACGGTGGCTCAGCGGGGACATGCCAAAGCTCAATGGGCAGCCCTCCCCATGTTGTGCCATTACACTGCCCGATCAGCCCATTTCCTGATTGGTTACATAGACCCCCATTATAATCTGATTGGACCACGATGCAGGTTTGCCCCGCCATCACATAGGTGGCCAAATGGGGCAGCGTTGGGCACCCCCTGACGCCCCTCATTCACTTCAATGCCAAGTACCTAAATCACTGGCATTTCTGGGCCGGTAAGCACCAGTACTGGATCCACCATGACGGGGGGCGGGGAGTCATGCCTGTGGGCGGGGCCAGATCAGCACCTAGTTATCTTTGTTACCAGGTGTATTAATCCTGCACTAATTAATGAGGGAATTATAGACATAGTGGGGGTTGGGGGGGTGTATTTGGGGAGCGTGCGTTTCTGGGGTCACCATTGAAGGGATTCTTTGGGCCCAACCAAATAGTTGGGTTCTATTCTCCCCCCCCCCAATAGGGTTGAAGAGGCCAAACTGCCCCTGCTGGCTGAGCAGTGTGTGCCAGGGGCAACAGCAAGGATTTGCCCCGGGGCAGGCAGATATGTCAGTAGGGGGAGGAGCCTGGCACCACAGGTAAGGCGCTGCTCTCTGGCGCCCCCGCTGGCTGGGAACCTACCTGTGCGCATCTTTATTCCCACACTCGCTGCCCCGTGGGACTTGGGCCGGAGGCAACAGACAATCGCAGGATTTCCATTTGTTCCACGCGCCTATAATTAGCCTTTCCGCCTCGTTAGCTTATTAATAACTTTATTTCTGTTACTAGAGAACACCTGCTCCTCCTCTCACTCCTCCTGTGATTGGCTCAGCTCTCACTCCTCCTGTGATTGGCTCAGCTCTTACTCCTCCTGTGATTGGCTCAGCTCTTACTCCTCCTATGATTGGCTCAGCTCTTACTCCTGCTGTAATTGGCTCAGCTCCTGCTCTTACTTCTGCTTTCATTGGCTTAGCTCCTCCTCTTAATCCTCCTGTGATTGGCTCAGCTTCTCCTGTGATTGGCTCAGCTTCTCCTGTGATTGGCTCAGCTTCTCCTGTGATTGGCTCAGCTCTTACTCCTCCTGTGATTGGCTCAGCTCCTCCTCTCACTCCTCCTGTGATTGGCTCAGCTCTTACTCCTGCTGTAATTGGCTCAGCTCCTCCTCTTACACCTCCTGTGATTGGCTCAGCTCCTCCTCTTACTCCTCCTGTGATTGGCTCAGCTCTTACTCCTGCTGTGATTGGCTCAGCTCCTCCTCTTACTCCTGCTGTGATTGGCTCAGCTCTTAATCCTACTGTGATTGGCTCAGCTCTTACTCCTGCTGTGATTGGCTAAGCTCCTCCTCTTACTCCTGCTGTGATTGGCTCAGCTCCTGCTCTTCTGCTTTGATTGGCTTAGCTCCTCCTCTTACTCCTCCTGTGATTGGCTCAGCTCCTCCTGTGATTGGCTCAGCTCTTATTCCTGCTGTGATTGGCTCAGCTCCTCTTAAGGTGGCCATACACGCACCGATATTATCGTACGAAACCTCGTTTTGTACGATAATCGGTGCGTGTATGGCATGTCAGCGAGCCGACCGATATCGCAGGAAGCTGCTGAAATCGGTCGGCTCGCCGATCGGCCAAGTTAGAAAATTTTGATCGGGCGCCATAGAAGGCGCCTGACCAAAATTCTCCCTTCAGAGCTGAATCGGCAGAAGGAGGTAGAAATCCTATTGTTTCTCCTTACCTGCCGATTCAGCCCTGAATGGTGTGTGGCGGATCTGACGATGTTTCGTGCGACCGATGGTCGTACGAAACATCGTGAGATCGCCACGTGTATGGCCAGCTTTACTCCTGCTCTGATTGGCTCAGCTCTTCCTCTTACTCCTCCTGTGATTGGCTCAGCTCTTCCTCTTACTCCTCCTGTGATTGGCTCAGCTCCTCCTCTTACTCCTCCTGTGATTGGTTTAGCTCCTCCTCTTACTCCTGTTGTGATTGGCTCAGCTCCTCCTCTCACTCCTGCTGTGATTGGCTCAGCTCCTCCTCTTACTCCTGCTGTGATTGGCTCAGCTCCTCCTCTCACTCCTGCTGTGATTGGTTTATCTCCTCCTCTTACTCCTCCTGTGATTGGTTCAGCTCCTCCTCTTACTCCTGCTGTGATTGGCTCAGCTCCTCCTCTTACTCCTGCTGTGATTGGCTCGGCTTCTCCTCTGACTCCTACCTTGATTGGTGCAGCTCTTTCTCTGGCTCCTGTTGTGATTGGTTCAGCTCCATCTCTGGCTTGTGATTGGCTCTGCTCCTTGTTTGACTCCTGCCATTATTAGCTCAGCTTCTTCTCTGCCCCCCACCGTGATTGGTTCAGATCCTTCTCTTGCTCCCGCCACGATTGTTTTAGTTGGGTTTAAAAGGGCCAGTGGGTATGGGGGGCTCCCTGCCTGACTGGACAGGATAGCGCCCACCATTGTTTTGAGTGGAGCTATAGTAATAACTATTCATGGCTTGGCACCGAGAGCCCCACAGAGTGAAAGTAAAGGGTTTCCTGCCTGATACTCTCCCTGTGTTTAACCTGCCTCGCTGAGGATTATGGGAAGTTTAGTCTAACAGCTGCCCTATTCTAGGTATTTGCAGTGCATGCTGGGAGTTGTAGTTGTGCGGCAGTTGGCTGGGAGTTGCAGGGAGTGGCCAAGCTTGGCCTCGGGTCCCGCCGCTGCCTGGCCGCGCTCCAGATGTCTCTCACAAGATTTCGAACTGACGCAGCTATTTATAGAAAGTCGTCCCGTCGCCATGACAACGGAGAGGGGAGGCCAGGGCGGCTGGAAGCTATTTCTGGGCTCCTCTTGTAATCTAAAACTGGGAAAGTTTCCTTCCCCGCCTGGAGCTGGATGGGAAGCCGGAGGGGTCAGTCGGCAGCTTTGCGCCCCTTGCCTTGGGCCTGGGGGGGCTCTGGATTCCTTCTCATAAAGCGTTGCACTTACAGGGCATGCTGGGAGTTGTAGTTCAGTGCCGGCCATAGGGTGATTTCTCCCTGTGTCGGTGCTACAGTACAAGCCCTAGGGGAATGTTGTTATCCAATCAGATCCAGCAAAATTCCAGCGGCTCAACCTTGCCCGGGCCCCCACGGCTTTGGGCACTGCAGAGCAGAATATGTGCCTTCCCGGCCAATCGGCCCCTCTCGCCTCCTGCTGTGAGGAATGTGCCAGGGCCATGGGGGGCACCCATTCTGGCCATACGACACCTTGCCCCTTCCAACCGGGCGCCCATTCTGGCCATACAGCACCTTGCCCCTTCCAACCGGGCACCCATTCTGGCCATACGCCACCTTGCCCCTTCCAACCGGGCACCCATTCTGGCCATACGCCACCTTGCCCCTTCCAACCGGGCACCCATTCTGGCCATACGACACCTTGCCCCTTCCAACCGGGCACCCATTCTGGCCATACGACACCTTGCCCCTTCCAACCGGGCGCCCATTCTGGCCATACAGCACCTTGCCCCTTCCAACCGGGCACCCATTCTAGCCATACAGCACCTTGCCCCTTCCAACTGGGCGCCCATTCTGGCCATACAGCTCCTTGCCCCTTCCAACCGGGCACCCATTCTGGCCATACAGCACCTTGCCCCTTCCAACCGGGCGCCCATTCTGGCCATACAGCACCTTGCCCCTTCCAACCGGGCACCCATTCTAGCCATACAGCACCTTGCCCCTTCCAACCGGGCGCCCATTCTGGCCATACAGCACCTTGCCCCTTCCAACCGGGCGCCCATTCTGGCCATACAGCACCTTGCCCCTTCCAACCGGGCACCCATTCTGGCCATACAGCACCTTGCCCCTTCCAACCGGGCGCCCATTCTGGCCATACAGCACCTTGCCCCTTCCAAATGGGCACCCATTCTGGCTGGTCAGGGGGTAGGTGCCTGCCGCAGCCATTTTGCCAGGGTTTCTCCCTAAGGCAGTCGCCGTGCCATATGCTACAGTGCGGGCAACACTTGAGCCACAGTTGCTGGGAGTAGTTTTCCCATGCACCCTGTGGCCTTGGCACTGTAACCCCCCTGTGTAACCGTGGGAAGTGACATGTCCGACTAGAAATCCCTCCCCCTGTCAGGACAAAAACAATTTCTGCTCCTTATAGGGATTTCAAATCAATAGGCCTTTAGCTGTGGTTGCACTACAACTCCCAGAATCCCCTACCAGCCTTTGGCTTCCCTTCTGCCAGACTACTAAACACCCAGAATTCAGCTCTCGAATGATGCCACAGGTACAGCTGATTGGTGGGCGGGGAGAGTAATAAGCCAAACCCACTTCTGCCCGAGAGCAAAGGCAGCACAGCAAGGAAGGCAGTTCTGTGCTCAATTCTGCTATTGGTCTTCATTTTTTATTTGTGATTTTTTAATTATATAGCTCCTTATTTAGCTGCTTTTTAGTTTGCCATTTCAGCCATCTGGTTGCCAGGGCCCGTTACCCTAGCAACCATGCATTGATTCGAATGAAAGACTGGAATACAAATAGGCGAGGGCCTGAGTAGAAAGATTAGTAATAAAAAATAACAATAAAACTGGAGCCTCACAGAGCAATAGGGTTTGGCTGCCGGGGTCAGTGACCCCCATTTGAAAGATGGAAATATTTAGAAGATGAAGTTTATTTGCGGGGGGAGCTGAAATGGGGGGACGTTTTGTTCTTGGAAATCTGAAATTAATGTTTTTTCTTTTCTTTTCAGTTTTCTAGACAAAATTGACATTGTGAAGCAGAACGACTACACACCTACTGATCAGGTCAGTATAGCGCCATCTGCTGCCCGGGGCCAGCATTACATGCCATGTGATTGGATAATATTGGGGTCTGTGCGAGCATAGTGTGCCCCTGGGGAGGGGGGATGGCGGGGGGCTCTGTACAAGCCCATGGGCACCTCAGAACCAATCACAGTTACTGTGACCATCGGATAAGTACACCAGCCCATTGGCTCGTGGGTTGATCCTCTGGTCACAGTAACTGATTGGTTAGAATCGGTGCCACTGGGTTGTACCATCCGTCATGGGCAGGGGTCGCCCAGTGGTGGGCACTGCAGGTAGAGAACGGTGGGACCTAGAAAGTGGGTGCAGGGGGGGTCCCCTGGGCCCCCAGGGAAAGCTCTAAAGGCCTAACTGTGTGCTCTCCCCTCAGGACTTGCTGCGATGCCGAGTTCTCACGTCAGGAATATTTGAAACCAAGTTTCAGGTGGACAAAGTAAATTTCCAGTAAGTGCCCGTCTTTATACCTTCTCTTTGGGGGGCCCCTTTGATGGTTTTGGGGCCACTGACCATATCGTTGTACATTGAGATATTGACACACGACCTGTACCCCACAATGTGCACATATCCCCCTGCTTTAATAGTCATGTTTCATATTATATATTATAATGTATCTATGTTAAAGGAGAACTAAACCCTAAAAATGAATAGCTAGAATGGCCATATGTTATATACTAAACTCACTCACTCACCGAGCTAGCCAAACGTTTCAACATCTCTATAGTAGTAATGATAACAGGCTTTACAGTTGTCACAGGAGCTCCCCCATCTTGGATTTTATTAGACCTGCCCGGGGCACTGCACATGCTCAGTGGGTTCTGAGAAGCTGGGCTTAGGGGCCGTCGCAAATTATCAAGCAAAAAATGAGGCTGGTCTGTCATATAAACTGATGCTACAGGGCTGAATATTCAGTTCAGATGCAAACTGCACTGGTTTCAGAGCTGCCATGTAATGTGAATCTGAATGAATTACTAATCTGCCTGATACTGTTATATTTATATTCTGTATATACAGTATATTGTGAGTCGGTCCCTAAGCTCAGTAACTGACCGCAGCATGTACAGTAGAAGAGAAGATGGGGGGCTGCTAGGGGCATCTTTGGGAGCACAGATCTTCCCTGCTAAAGGGCTGGGGTTGCTTTGGGCTGGTACAGAAGCCCAAAAAGATCATGTACAACATTTCTAACCTATTTCTTTAGTTAGGCTTTACTTCTCCTTTAAATCCTATTGGTCGCTTTGCTTCAGACCCCGCTCTTATCTCTCTCACTTGTAGCTCAGTGATGCAGCAGTGCAGTAAATAAACTACTAGATAAGGTCTGATTGGTCTCGGTGTCGGCCCACTGTGTCTGTCAGAACCCAGTTATCTGCTAGGGCCCCCCCCCCGCCTGTTCTACAGACACTTGGCACTCTGGGTAACCAACCCTAGAGGGGTTCGTAGCCTGGAGCAAATGCTGGGGTTTGCCCTAGCGGGACCCCGAGTCCCCCACACACCATGAATAAGGAGATCCATGTAACAGCGTGTCCCCTTTTCTCTGCAGCATGTTCGATGTCGGAGGCCAGCGAGACGAGCGCAGGAAGTGGATCCAGTGCTTTAATGGTAAGAAAAGGGGGTGCAGTTTTATTTACAGTGATTGGGGGGCAATTCACCCTGCGGTGGTGCAGGACCCTCGCTATGTATGAGCTGCAGTTAGTAATTGCACCAAGGTGGCGCATCCTCACTCTTAGTGTTATATAATGGCAACTTTTCAATTGGTCTTCATTAATCATTTGTTTTTTAATGATTTGCCGCCTTCTTCCAACTCTTTGCCATTTTTAAATGGGGGTCACTGACCCCGGCAGCCAAAACCTATTGCTCTGTGAGGCTCCAGTTTTATTGTTATTGTAACTTTTTATTACTTATTTTTCTCTTCAGTCCCTCTCCTATTTATATATCAGTCTCCATTGAAACCACTCCCTGGGTGCTAAGGTAACTTGAACCCTAGCAACCAAATAGCTGCTGAACAAAAATTGAAATACTTACAAAACTACATATAATAAAAAATGAAGACCAATTGCAAATTGTCTCAGAATATCACTCTCTACATCATACTAAAAGTTAACAACCCCTGTAAGGTGGAGGCTGGCTGGGAATGCTGGGAGATACGGCCTGTGGGTAGGAAGCTCTTTGCTAACGGATTTGCTTCCCTCTCCCCCAGATGTCACAGCTATAATCTTCGTTGTAGCCAGCAGCAGCTACAACATGGTGATCCGGGAGGACAATCACACCAACAGACTCCAGGAAGCATTAAACCTCTTCAAGAGTATCTGGAACAATAGGTACCGCTATCCTGCCCCCCAAATCTGCCTCTCTTGGCTAATACTTGCCACGGCCCAGCCTGCAGAGCTAGCAATTCATTCCTCGCTGGCTCAGCCTGTAGCTGAATTGTGTGCCCATACACGCTGAGATGGGTCTGGCCAATTGGGACAGGCCTTGGGCTTGTATATGGGGGTGGGAATAGGAAGGGGTGTTGGGAGTTAATCTAATGCAGTTTGTGGGGGGGTTGGCAGCTCCCCATCCCCGTGTAACGCCCAGTGCCCCCCTCTCTCACAGGTGGCTACGGACCATTTCAGTCATTCTCTTCCTCAATAAACAAGATCTGCTCGCTGAGAAGGTTAAAGTTGGGAAATCTAAAATAGAGGACTACTTCCCCGAGTTTGCCCGCTACACTACCCCGGATGATGGTAAGTTCTGTGCTCAGAGCCTGGCCACTGGCCAACTGGGCTCTTCTCTCTGGCAACCCTGTCCATTGTTTGGCTACAGTCCATTCCTGTTGGTTGGCTGCAGTCCATTCCTGTTGGTTGGCTGCAGTCCATTCCTGTTGGTTGGCAGCAGTCCATTCCTGTTGGTTGGCCGCAGTCCATTCCTGTTGGTTGGCCGCAGTCCATTCCTGTTGGTTGGCCGCAGTCCATTCCTGTTGGTTGGCAGCAGTCCATTCCTGTTGGTTGGCCGCAGTCCATTCCTGTTGGTTGGCCGCAGTCCATTCCTGTTGGTTGGCCGCAGTCCATTCCTGTTGGTTGGCCGCAGTCCATTCCTGTTGGTTGGCCGCAGTCCATTCCTGTTGGTTGGCCGCAGTCCATTCCTGTTGGTTGGCCACAGTCCATTCCTGTTGGTTGGCCGCAGTCCATTCCCATATTGGTTGGTCCCACTGATCTCTTCCAGTAAAATTACTGAAAAAAATAGTTACTGGGTCACTGGTTCCATCCTTACTAGGGGGCTGTGCTCAACTCCAGCTGTCAGTCCCCACATATATAGTAGTTATGGGGGAGGTGTCTCTTCCCGATACCACACTCTGACTGTATCCTCTTCTGTCTCCCTACAGCAACTCCAGAACCCGGCGAGGAACCTCAAGTCACAAGGGCCAAGTATTTTATTAGAGATGAGTTTCTTGTAAGTATCAAGGTTTTATTTTCTCTTAAATCTGTGTATTGTCATGTATTATAAGGGATAATGTACCCCCTACTGTAAATGATAAGGATATTAGCAGTCACTGAGGGGTTCTGTGCCCCCCATATAAAGGCACAAGGCTGCAGGCTGAGTTATACAGGGAACTCTGAGTATCACTCATGTATTATAAGGGATACTGTACCCCCTACTGTAAATGATAAGGATATTAGCAGTCACTGAGGGGTTCTGTGCCCCCCATATAAAGGCACAAGGCTGCAGGCTGAGTTATACAGGGAACTCTGAGTATCACTCATGTATTATAAGGGATACTGTACCACTGAGAATGAGGAATGAATGGATATTGGGGAGTTGTATCAGGAGTCAGAACCAGCAGTGCAGGGAAGGGAAAGGGACAGGGACAGTGACAGTTACACATAACTATAAACCCAGTGAGAATGAGGAATGAATGGGTATTGGGGAGTTGTATCAGGAGTCAGAACCAGCAGTGCAGGGAAGGGAAAGGGACAGACACAGTGACAGTTACACATAACTATAAACCCAGTGAGAATGGGGAATGAATGGATATTGGGGAGTTGTATCAGGAGTCAGAACCAGCAGTGCAGGGAAGGGAAAGGGACAGACACAGTGACAGTTACACATAACTATAAACCCAGTGAGAATGAGGAATGAATGGATATTGGGGAGTTGTATCAGGAGTCAGAACCAGCAGTGCAGGGAAGGGAAAGGGACAGACACAGTGACAGTTACACATAACTATAAACCCAGTGAGAATGAGGAATGAATGGATATTGGGGAGTTGTATCAGGAGTCAGAACCAGCAGTGCAGGGAAGGGAAAGGGACAGACACAGTGACAGTTACACATAACTATAAACCCAGTGAGAATGAGGAATGAATGGATATTGGGGAGTTGTATCAGGAGTCAGAACCAGCAGTGCAGGGAAGGGAAAGGGGCAGGGACAGTGACAGTTACACATAACTATAAACCCAGTGAGAATGAGGGATGAATGGGTATTGGGGAGTTGTATCAGGAGTCAGAACCAGCAGTGCAGGGAAGGGAAAGGGACAGACACAGTGACAGTTACACATAACTATAAACCCAGTGAGAATGAGGGATGAATGGGTATTGGGGAGTTGTATCAGGAGTCAGAACCAGCAGTGCAGGGAAGGGAAAGGGACAGACACAGTGACAGTTACACATAACTATAAACCCAGTGAGAATGAGGAATGAATGGATATTGGGGAGTTGTATCAGGAGTCAGAACCAGCAGTGCAGGGAAGGGAAAGGGACAGACACAGTGACAGTTACACATAACTATAAACCCAGTGAGAATGAGGGATGAATGGGTATTGGGGAGTTGTATCAGGAGTCAGAACCAGCAGTGCAGGGAAGGGAAAGGGACAGACACAGTGACAGTTACACATAACTATAAACCCAGTGAGAATGAGGAATGGATGGATATTGGGGAGTTGTATCAGGAGTCAGAACCAGCAGTGCAGGGAAGGGAAAGGGACAGACACAGTGACAGTTACACATAACTATAAACCCAGTGAGAATGAGGAATGAATGGATATTGGGGAGTTGTATCAGGAGTCAGAACCAGCAGTGCAGGGAAGGGAAAGGGACAGACACAGTGACAGTTACACATAACTATAAACCCAGTGAGAATGAGGAATGAATGGATATTGGGGAGTTGTATCAGGAGTCAGAACCAGCAGTGCAGGGAAAGGGACAGTTACTGTTCCCGTCGCTGACACTTTGTGCCTTCCCCGCAGAGAATCAGCACAGCGAGTGGGGACGGCCGCCATTACTGCTACCCCCATTTCACATGCGCGGTGGACACAGAGAACATCCGGAGGGTTTTTAATGATTGTCGGGACATTATCCAGAGGATGCACCTGCGCCAGTACGAGCTGTTGTGATGGAGGAGAGCACTTTTTTGGTTCCCCCCCCCCACCCTCCTTGTGTTCCGGACTACAAATTCCCCATTTAATGAAAAAAAAAAAAACATAAAGAAAAAAGAAAAAAAAAATTAACAAAACAAGAAAAAAAATCCAACAAAAAAAAGTATCTAAAAACAAAAAGGAAAATATATATTATATATATTCGGGAGAAACTGTCCCCCAAGTTTGGGGTTTGGGGGGGTCCCGGGTGCAGCCTCATACGCTCTCTCGCTCTGGGGAGCGGCCCTCGCGCTTCTCCCCTCGCTGCCGGACGATTGCCCAACTGTCAGCTTTGCTTCCCCTCACCAAATCCAGCCATCAAGTTCCCCTTTAAAAACGCCGGCCGCAATGACAGAAGCGACGTGGAAGGGTTTGCCCGTAGGCGCCCTGCTGTTCCAGGAAGTGGGCGTTGGCCACGGTGGCGGAGGGGGGAGGCGGCCTCTGGTTCCTTTTCATTTCTTTACCCCGCCCCCCCCCCCAGGCCTTGGGCAGAATTTAAATCCCCCCTCCCATTTTATCCATTTTATAACCTGAAGGTAACGGAACCATCGGCTCAGGAGCTTTCGCCCCTCAACTCTCTGACTGTAGGGCGTGGCTTATACGGAAGGATGGGAGGAGCTTACGGCAGTATGGAGGCTGCCCGTCACAAGGGTGCCATTTTGTTTTTTCCTTTTTTTTTTATTTTTAACAATAAATACTTGGATATGAATTCCAGCATATCAACGTATTTATTTCTCTAGGTCTCGGACGTTTAATCGCTGTGTTCTCCACAATCTGTTTTTTTTTTTTTAACCCTTCTTGGTCCGTAGACGCCGACCTCGTGTGATTTATCCCCCCCCCCCCCCCCGTGCGTAATAACGTTATTATTATTATACCTCTCGCCTCACAGATCTGATCACTCCTCTTTCTTACAACCACCTTCACTTTTTGGGTTCCTTTTTGTTTATTTTATTTTTTTCTTTTTGCCCCCCCCTGCCCCGCCCCCATTTTGTTTTTACTTTACTGCTGGGTTATTATTCTTGTACAGACTGTAAAATGTATTATTTTGTACAACTTTATTGAAAAAAAAACAAAAAAAACTTGTAGAAGATCTTTGTGCCTTGATTTCGGCTTTGCCCTGTACAATGAGCTAAGATGTAAG
The DNA here is from genome assembly GCF_000004195.4 of Xenopus tropicalis. Classification (NCBI taxonomy): domain Eukaryota; kingdom Metazoa; phylum Chordata; class Amphibia; order Anura; family Pipidae; genus Xenopus; species Xenopus tropicalis. The sequence goes on from NC_030686.2 coordinate 3,051,206, forward strand.
TATGTCTCATTTCTCTGTACAGCATTGTCATTCTGCCCCCGACCTGCGCCCCCCGCGGGGCAAATTTATCTGTAGTTAATAGGGGTTATTATTATTATTTTTGTTTTTTTCCTTTGATTTTTTTTTTTTTTTTTTTTCTGGTTTACAAAAGGAAAAAAAAAAAAAAAAAGAGCTGTTTAGTAAAAAAGAAAACTTCAAAAATGTACAAATGTCGCAACCTTTAACCACTTCTAAAGTGAGTAATTCATGAAGTGACCCGCCGTGGCTTCATTGTGCTTTTTAATTTTTAGCTTTAACTCATTTAAATATCTATCCAAATGCAAAAACATGGCTTGTTTCTACATAAACCAAATTTTGCTACAAATAAGTGCTTAGTCGTCTTCTCCTTTACCCCCTCCCCGGGCGTCTCGCCGAGGGGGCGGCCAATCGGTGTTGGAGGTGCCCATACATGTCCCAATAGGGTTGGGCCAATAGTTGTAGCGATAGGTCATCATGTGACTTTATAATAGGGATGCACCATATCCGGGATTCAGGGGTTTGTAACTTTTAGTCTGAGATAATTTGCAGTTGGTCTTTGTGATTGTTCAGCAGCTCTCCAGTTTGGAATTAGAACAGCTATCTGGTTGCTAGGGTCCGAATGACCTTAGTAACCAGGCAGTGGTTTGAATGAGAGACTGGTATATGAATAGGGGAGGGGCTGAATAGAAAGATAAGGAATAAAAAGTAACAATAACAATAAAACTGGAGCCTCACAGAGCAATAGGGTTTGGTTGCTAGGGTCCAAGTTACCTTAGTAACCAGGGATTGGTTTGAATGAGAGACAGGAATATGAATAGGGGAGGGGCTGAATAGAAAGATAAGGAATAAAAAGTAACAATAACAATAAAACTGGAGCCTCACAGAGCAATAGGGTTTGGTTGCTAGGGTCCAAGTTAACCTTAGTAACCAGGGAGTGGTTTGAATGAGAGACTGGTATATGAATAGGGGAGGGGCTGAATAGAAAGATAAGGAATAAAAAGTAACAATAACAATAAAACTGGAGCCTCACAGAGCAATAGGGTTTGGTTGCTAGGGTCCAAGTTACCTTAGTAACCAGGGATTGGTTTGAATGAGAGACAGGAATATGAATAGGGGAGGGGCTGAATAGAAAGATAAGGAATAAAAAGTAACAATAACAATAAAACTGGAGCCTCACAGAGCAATAGGGTTTTGGTTGCTAGGGTCCAAGTTACCTTAGTAACCAGGGAGTGGTTTGGATGACAGGCTGGTATATGAATAGGGGAGGGGCTGAATAGAAAGATAAGGAATAAAAAGTAACAATAAAACTGGAGCCTCACAGAGCAATAGGGTTTGGTTGCTAGGGTCCAAGTTACCTTAGTAACCAGGGATTGGTTTGAATGAGAGACAGGAATATGAATAGGGGAGGGGCTGAATAGAAAGATAAGGAATAAAAAGTAACAATAACAATAAAACTGGAGCCTCACAGAGCAATAGGGTTTTGGTTGCTAGGGTCCAAGTTACCTTAGTAACCAGGGAGTGGTTTGGATGACAGGCTGGTATATGAATAGGGGAGGGGCTGAATAGAAAGATAAGGAATAAAAAGTAACAATAACAATAAAACTGGAGCCTCACAGAGCAATAGGGTTTGGCTGCCGGGGTCAGTGACCCCCATTTGGAAGCTGCAAAGAGTCAGAAGAAGAAGAGAAATAATTCAAAAACTCTAAGGAATAATGAAGACCGAGGTGCCCATACGTGTCCCAATAGGGTTGGGCCAATAGTAGTAGGGATAGGTCATCATTTGACTTTATAATAGGGATGCACCATATCCAGGATTCAGGGGTTTGTTCCCCTTTGGGGTAACTTTTAGTCTGAGATAATTTGCAGTTGGTCTTTGTGATTGTTCAGCAGCTCTCCAGTTTGGAATTAGAACAGCTATCTGGTTGCTAGGGTCCGAATGACCTTAGTAACCAGGCAGTGGTTGAATGAGAGGCTGGTATATGAATAGGGGAGGGGCTGAATAGAAAGATAAGGAATAAAAAGTAACAATAATAATAAAACTGGAGCCTCACAGAGCAATAGGGTTTGGCTGCCGGGGTCAGTGACCCCCATTTGAAAGCTGCAAGGAAATAGAAGGCAAATCAAAAACTATAAGGAATAATGAAGACCAAGTGAAAAGTTGCTTAGGATTGGCCATTCTGTAACATACAAACGGTTAACTTAAATGTGATCCGCCCCCTTTTTGTCACATGAACATTGGAAGCTTTTTTACCCCTCCGTGACCTTAGGATTTGGTTCGGTATTGGGACAAAATCTTTCACAAAGGATTCGGGGTTTGGGCGAATACCAAAAATGGTGGATCTGGTGCATCCTTACTTTATAATTCAAGTTGTTGGGGGGTTTGTTGGGTTCAAATCGTTTCTGATGGTTTTGGCTGAGAGGCTGCAGGATCAGATTCAATAGGGGCAAATACTGTCTGTCCATAGCGCTGTGTGGCCTTGGGGGTTGTACGGGGTGCCACAGCCATGTGACCTGTGCTCTGATAAACTTCAGTCTCACTTTACTGCTGCGCTGCAAGTTGGAGTGATACCCGCCTCTCTCACCCCCAGCAGCCGATCAGCAGAACAATGGGAAGGGAGCAAGATAGCAGCTCCCAGTAGGTATCAGAATAGCACTCAATAGTAAGAAATCCAAGTCCGGCTTGGGACTCCTCCAGTTACATGGGAGTAGGAGAAACAATAGGTTAGCTGAAAGCAGTTCTAATGAGTAGCGCTGGCTGAAAGCTCAGACTCAGGCACAATGCCCAATACATATTGGATAAATAAAAACCCCTAACCCTGTAGGCAATTATGAATAATACATGGTGCTGGTTTCACTGTATCTGTAACAATGGGCCCTTTATTGGAGCTCCCTATAGATCCTCTCAGGTCCCTGTCTGGGTTTCAAATGAGGGGTGGGCGTGTCCTAACGGTCCCTGCCAGAAGCACAGTAGGAGGGGGAGAGCCAATCACAGCCCTGCAGTCACACAAGCACAGACAGGCTTCAATTCTCTATCAGGTCAGCCTGGCTGCTGATTGGTTCCTATCCTACAGTGCTGCTAGCCCCACCCCCCAATCATTTACCCGTACGGCTTGTTTATTAGTTTGTACATTGGGCCAGACGGTAGAAATATAATGCTCCCATTCAGCCACAAGAGCATTAGTGAGGTTGGGCAGTGATGTTGGGGGTCAGGCTCACAGTCGGGGTTCCATCCCACAGGGGGTCAGTTGGGTTGCCCCTCCCCTTGCTGCTATAACTGCCCCTGCCCTTCTGGGAAGGTTCCCACTAGATGTTGGAACAGTGTTGCTGGGAGTTGCTCCCATTCAGCCACAAGAGCATTAGTGAGGTTGGGCAGTGATGTTGGGGGTCAGGCTCACAGTCGGGGTTCCATCCCACAGGGGGTCAGTTGGGTTGCCCCTCCCCTTGCTGCTATAACTGCCCCTGCCCTTCTGGGAAGGTTCCCACTAGATGTTGGAACAGTGTTGCTGGGAGTTGCTCCCATTCAGCCACAAGGGCATTAGTGAGGTTGGGCAGTGATGTTGGGGGTCAGGCTCACAGTCGGGGTTCCATCCCACAGGGGGTCAGTTGGGTTGCCCCTCCCCTCGCTGCTATAACTGCCCCTGCCCTTCTGGGAAGGTTCCCACTAGATGTTGGAACAGTGTTGCTGGGAGTTGCTCCCATTCAGCCACAAGAGCATTAGTGAGGTTGGGCAGTGATGTTGGGGGTCAGGCTCACAGTCGGGGTTCCATCCCACAGGGGGTCAGTTGGGTTGCCCCTCCCCTTGCTGCTATAACTGCCCCTGCCCTTCTGGGAAGGTTCCCACTAGATGGTGGAACAGTGTTGCTGGGAGTTGCTCCCATTCAGCCACAAGAGCATTAGTGAGGTTGGGCAGTGATGTTGGGGGTCAGGCTCACAGTCGGGGTTCCATCCCACAGGGGGTCAGTTGGGTTGCCCCTCCCCTTGCTGCTATAACTGCCCCTGCCCTTCTGGGAAGGTTCCCACTAGATGGTGGAACAGTGTTGCTGGGAGTTGCTCCCATTCAGCCACAAGGGCATTAGTGAGGTTGGGCAGTGATTTACAAAAAATTTAAAATGAAGACCAATTGCAAATTGTCTCAGAATTTCAATGTCTGCATCATATAAAAACTTAATTTCAAGCTGGTTTGCCTTTAAGTTTACTGTTAGTATGTTATAGAACTGCTGTTCTAAGCAACTTTTCAATTGGTCTTCCAAATTTATTTTTTATAGTTTGTGAATTATTTGCCTTGTTCCGACTCTTTGCAGCTTTCAAATGGGGGTCACTGACCCCGGCAACCAAACCCTGTTGCTCTGTGAGGCTCCAGTTTTATTGTTATTGTTACTTTTTATTTCTTATCTTTCTATTCAGCCCCTCCCCTATTCATATACCAGCCTCTCATCCAAACCACTGCCTGGTTGCTAAGGTAAACATGACCCTAGCAACCAGATAGCTGCTTAAATACCAAATGGAGAGCTGCTGAACAAAAGCTAAACAACTGAAAAACCATCAAAAATAATAAATGAAGACCAATTGCAAAGTGTCTCAGAATATCAATGTCTATGTCATATTAAGAGTTAATTTAAGGTGAACTGCCCCTTTAATGTTGCATCATAACAGAATGGGGGGGGGGGGGGCAGAAAGAAGGGACAAATAGGGGAAAACGATAAAAATAACAAAAATTATGGATAAAGAGTTGGAACATGGGGGGGGGTTAGAGTGAATTGGAGGAAATGTTTAGGGTCCGAGTAGAAAAGTGGGAGGAAGAGCAATAAAAGCTGAATTAGAGGATTGGGAAGCGGGGGGCATAACCCTAGCGACTGCCTACTGATATATAGGGGAGCACCCAGCAGGGACCCCCCCCATTCTTGTACCAGGTCAGAATAAATACTGGGGGGCCCTGGCAGTAGGTGAGGTTTTATGTAATCGAAGTGTGTGGGAAAGAGGGGTGTAACCCCCACAATATCTTCAAAGGCTGGGGATCAACATGCACAGGGCAGGGAGCAATAACCCCCATGCAGTCTATAACATTCCCCTCCCCAGCAAGAGATGCGCAGGTCAGGGAGCAATAACCCCCATGCAGTCTATAACATTCCCCTCCCCAGCAAGAGATGCGCAGGTCAGGAAGCAATAACCCCCATGCAGTCTATAACATTCCCCTCCCCAGCAAGAGATGCGCAGGGAGCAATAACCCCCATGCAGTCTATAACATTCCCCTCCCCAGCAAGAGATGCGCAGGGAGCAATAACCCCCATGCAGTCTATAACATTCCCCTCCCCAGCAAGAGATGCGCAGAGAGCAATAACCCCCATGCAGTCTATAACATTCCCCTCCCCAGCAAGAGATGCGCAGGTCAGGGAGCAATAACCCCCATGCAGTCTATAACATTCCCCTCCCCAGCAAGAGATGCGCAGGTCAGGGAGCAATAACCCCCATGCAGTCTATAACATTCCCCTCCCCAGCAAGAGATGCGCAGGGAGCAATAACCCCCATGCAGTCTATAACATTCCCCTCCCCAGCAAGAGATGCGCAGGTCAGGGAGCAATAACCCCCATGCAGTCTATAACATTCCCCCTCCCCAGCAAGAGATGCGCAGGGCAGGGAGCAATAACCCCCATGCAGTCTATAACATTCCCCTCCCCAGCAAGAGATGCGCAGGTCAGGGAGCAATAACCCCCATGCAGCCTATAATGTTCCCCTCCCCAGCAAGAGATGCGCAGGTCAGGGAGAAATAACCCCCATGCAGTCTATAACATTCCCCTCCCCAGCAAGAGATGCGCAGGTCAGGGAGCAATAACCCCCATGCAGTCTATAACATTCCCCTCCCCAGCAAGAGATGCGCAGGGAGCAATAACCCCCATGCAGTCTATAACATTCCCCTCCCCAGCAAGAGATGCGCAGGGAGCAATAACCCCCATGCAGTCTATAACATTCCCCTCCCCAGCAAGAGATGCGCAGGGAGCAATAACCCCCATGCAGTCTATAACATTCCCCTCCCCTGCAAGAGATGCGCAGGGAGCAATAACCCCCATGCAGTCTATAACATTCTCCTCCCCAGCAAGAGATGCGCAGGGCAGGGAGCAATAACCCCCATGCAGTCTATAACATTCTCCTCCCCAGCAAGAGATGCGCAGGGAGCAATAACCCCCATGCAGTCTATAACATTCCCCTCCCCAGCAAGAGATGCGCAGGGAGCAATAACCCCCATGCAGTCTATAACATTCCCCTCCCCAGCAAGAGATGCGCAGGTCAGGGAGCAATAACCCCCATGCAGTCTATAACATTCCCCTCCCCAGCAAGAGATGCGCAGGGAGCAATAACCCCCATGCAGTCTATAACATTCCCCTCCCCAGCAAGAGATGCGCAGGGAGCAATAACCCCCATGCAGTCTATAACATTCCCCTCCCCAGCAAGAGATGCGCAGGGAGCAATAACCCCCATGCAGTCTATAACATTCCCCTCCCCAGCAAGAGATGCGCAGGGAGCAATAACCCCCATGCAGTCTATAACATTCCCCTCCCCAGCAAGAGATGCGCAGGTCAGGGAGCAATAACCCCCATGCAGTCTATAACGTTCCCCTCCCCAGCAAGAGATGCGCAGGGAGCAATAACCCCCATGCAGTCTATAACATTCCCCTCCCCAGCAAGAGATGCGCAGGTCAGGGAGCAATAACCCCCATGCAGTCTATAACATTCCCCTCCCCAGCAAGAGATGCGCAGGGAGCAATAACCCCCATGCAGTCTATAACATTCCCCTCCCCAGCAAGAGATGTGCAGGGAGCAATAACCCCCATGCAGTCTATAACGTTCCCCTCCCCAGCAAGAGATGCACAGGGAGCAATAACCCCCATGCAGTCTATAACATTCCCCTCCCCAGCAAGAGATGCGCAGGGAGCAATAACCCCCATGCAGTCTATAACATTCCCCTCCCCAGCAAGAGATGTGCAGGGAGCAATAACCCCCATGCAGTCTATAACATTCCCCTCCCCAGCAAGAGATGTGCAGGGAGCAATAACCCCATGCAGTCTATAACGTTCCCCTCCCCAGCAAGAGATGCGCAGGTCAGGGAGCAATAACCCCCATGCAGTCTATAACATTCCCCTCCCCAGCAAGAGATGCGCAGGGAGCAATAACCCCCATGCAGTCTATAACATTCCCCTCCCCAGCAAGAGATGCGCAGAGAGCAATAACCCCCATGCAGTCTATAACGTTCCCCTCCCCAGCAAGAGATGCGCAGGGAGCAATAACCCCCATGCAGTCTATAACATTCCCCTCCCCAGCAAGAGATGCGCAGGGAGCAATAACCCCCATGCAGTCTATAACATTCCCCTCCCCAGCAAGAGATGTGCAGGGAGCAATAACCCCCATGCAGTCTATAACGTTCCCCTCCCCAGCAAGAGATGCGCAGGGCAGGGAGCAATAACCCCCATGCAGTCTATAACATTCCCCTCCCCAGCAAGAGATGCGCAGGGAGCAATAACCCCCATGCAGTCTATAACATTCCCCTCCCCAGCAAGAGATGTGCAGGGAGCAATAACCCCCATGCAGTCTATAACGTTCCCCTCCCCAGCAAGAGATGCGCAGGTCAGGGAGCAATAACCCCCATGCAGTCTATAACATTCCCCTCCCCAGCAAGAGATGCGCAGGGAGCAATAACCCCCATGCAGTCTATAACATTCCCCTCCCCAGCAAGAGATGCGCAGGGAGCAATAACCCCCATGCAGTCTATAACATTCCCCTCCCCAGCAAGAGATGCGCAGAGAGCAATAACCCCCATGCAGTCTATAACGTTCCCCTCCCCAGCAAGAGATGCGCAGGGCAGGGAGCAATAACCCCCATGCAGTCTATAACATTCCCCTCCCCAGCAAGAGATGCGCAGGGAGCAATAACCCCCATGCAGTCTATAACATTCCCCTCCCCAGCAAGAGATGTGCAGGGAGCAATAACCCCCATGCAGTCTATAACGTTCCCCTCCCCAGCAAGAGATGCGCAGGGCAGGGAGCAATAACCCCCATGCAGTCTATAACATTCCCCTCCCCAGCAAGAGATGCGCAGGGAGCAATAACCCCCATGCAGTCTATAACATTCCCCTCCCCAGCAAGAGATGCGCAGGGAGCAATAACCCCCATGCAGTCTATAACATTCCCCTCCCCAGCAAGAGATGCGCAGAGAGCAATAACCCCCATGCAGTCTATAACATTCCCCTCCCCAGCAAGAGATGCGCAGGGAGCAATAACCCCCATGCAGTCTATAACATTCCCCTCCCCAGCAAGAGATGTGCAGGGAGCAATAACCCCCATGCAGTCTATAACGTTCCCCTCCCCAGCAAGAGATGCGCAGGTCAGGGAGCAATAACCCCCATGCAGTCTATAACATTCCCCTCCCCAGCAAGAGATGCGCAGGGAGCAATAACCCCCATGCAGTCTATAACATTCCCCTCCCCAGCAAGAGATGCGCAGGGAGCAATAACCCCCATGCAGTCTATAACATTCCCCTCCCCAGCAAGAGATGCGCAGGGAGCAATAACCCCCATGCAGTCTATAACATTCCCCTCCCCAGCAAGAGATGCGCAGAGAGCAATAACCCCCATGCAGTCTATAACATTCCCCTCCCCAGCAAGAGATGTGCAGAGAGCAATAACCCCCATGCAGTCTATAACATTCCCCTCCCCAGCAAGAGATGCGCAGGGAGCAATAACCCCCATGCAGTCTATAACATTCCCCTCCCCAGCAAGAGATGCGCAGGGAGCAATAACCCCCATGCAGTCTATAACATTCCCCTCCCCAGCAAGAGATGCGCAGAGAGCAATAACCCCCATGCAGTCTATAACATTCCCCTCCCCAGCAAGAGATGCGCAGGTCAGGGAGCAATAACCCCCATGCAGTCTATAACATTCCCCTCCCCAGCAAGAGATGCGCAGGTCAGGAAGCAATAACCCCCATGCAGTCTATAACATTCCCCTCCCCAGCAAGAGATGCGCAGGGAGCAATAACCCCCATGCAGTCTATAACATTCCCCTCCCCAGCAAGAGATGCGCAGGGAGCAATAACCCCCATGCAGTCTATAACATTCCCCTCCCCAGCAAGAGATGCGCAGAGAGCAATAACCCCCATGCAGTCTATAACATTCCCCTCCCCAGCAAGAGATGCGCAGAGAGCAATAACCCCCATGCAGTCTATAACACTGTATCACAGAACCATCCCGGTGCCCCAGTCCCTTACTGTCACTGCCTGCATTCTACTCTATGGCCGCCAGGGGCGCACGGTTACCAGTTTGACAGAACACAGGAAGTACGTCATCCACCTGCGCCGGGCGCGACAGAAGGAAAAGCAAAGCGCTCCCGGGAGTTTGGGACCCGGATACCGGGCGGGATGGACGCGGAGTTTTTCATGGGGGGGGCGGGAGGGATTATTGGGGACTGGGAGGACAGGGGAATGGTACGTACTGGGGTTACTGGGAGAGGCGCTGGGTGAGGGGCAGAGAGACGGGAATGAGAGACATATTGGGGGCAGATATTTTGGGGAGAAACGGGGGGGGCGGGATACAGGGATTGGGCACCGGCAGGGGGAGAGGGAGGGGGTTTTAGGGGGGCTTCAGAGTTGAGGTTAGGCTGGGGTTGGGGTACATATATATTGGGGTTGGGGTACATATATATTGGGGGGGAGGCAGGACAGGGGTTGGGGTACATATATATTGGGGTTGGGGTACATATATATTGGGGGGAGGCAGGCTGGGGTTGGGGTACATATATATTGGGGTTGGGGTACATATATATTGGGGGGGAGGCAGGACAGGGGTTGGGGTACATATATATTGGGGTTGGGGTACATATATATTGGGGTTGGGGTACATATATATTGGGGGGGAGGCAGGACAGGGGTTGGGGTACATATATATTGGGGCTGGGGTACATATATATTGGGGTTGGGGTACATATATATTGGGGGGGAGGCAGGACAGGGGTTGGGGTACATATATATAGGGGTACATATATATTGGGGCTGGGGTACATACTGTATATACTGGGGTACATATATATTGGGGCTGGGGTACATATATATAGGGGTACATATATATATTGGGGCTGGGGTACATACTGTATATACTGGGGTACATATATATTGGGGTACATATAATGGGGTTGGGCGCAGTTCTCACACAGAATTCTTGCCGTTCCAGGATGAAGACTATGGGGAAGGGGAGGATGATGGGGAGGTGCAACAGGAGTGTTTGCGGAAATTCACCACCCGGGATTATATCATGGAACCTGCTGTTTTCAACACACTGAAGAGGTGAGAGGCGCAGGGGCCCCCCAGGCTTCTGTGAGGAATGGGGGGGGGGGGGACAGAACCAAAGGGCAGAGGACAGGGAGCCGGGATGGGAATACACAGGGGGGAGTAGAGCCCAGAGGGTGGGGGAACCCAGAACAACTCCCAGATTGTCAGTGGGGTGGTGGGAGTTGCAGTTCACACAGCCTGAAACCCTCCTGTTACATTAAGTTGTTGCGTGTGAATTCCAGGTACTTCCAGTCGGGGGGGTCCCCAGAAAATGTCATCCAGCTCCTGTCGGAGAATTACAGCGCCGTGGCGCAGACTGTGAATCTGCTGGCGGAATGGCTCATCCACTCGGGTACAGACATTTATTTATTCCGACCCCCCTACTCGTAATTCCAGCCTCTCGTTCATACTGACTTGTTACTATTTCTAGCATCTTTGCAATTGGTCTTCATTTTTTATTTTATTTTTATAGTTATAGAATTATTTGCCTTCATTTCCAGCTATCAAATGGGGGTCACTGACCCCGGCAACCTGAATACTCTCTGCTCTGTGAGGCTCCAGTTTTATTGTTATTATTACTTTTTGTAACTTTATTTTCTAGTCAGTCCCTCTCCTATTCATATACGAGTCTCTTATCCAAACCTCTCCCTGGTTGCTAAGTTAAACACAACCCTAGCGACCAAATAGCTGCTGAAACATGAGTCCTGAATTGAAAATGAAATAACTAAAAAACTACAAATAATAAAAAATTGCAATTGCAAATTGTCTCAGAATATTCAATATACGTCCTTGCCACCCTTGGCCGGGTTAGTTTCCATCAAAGGAAACTGTAGGAATGGCACTGGTGAGTATTCTGGATAAGGGGTGAGCTTTGTGTGTATCCCCCCAAATACCTGTGTGTGATTGGCTGCAGGTGTGGAGCCCGCGCAGGTACAAGAGACGGTGGAAAACCATCTGAAGAGTTTACTGATCAAACACTTCGACCCAAGGAAAGCCGACTCCATCTTTACAGAGGAAGGAGAGGTAACAGGGATGTTCCGCGGGTTGGGGGGGCTAGAGAGTAGATTTGGGGGTACATTCTTTGCTCATTGTGCGCAGACGCCGGCCTGGCTGGAGCAGATGATCGCCCACACCACATGGAGAGATCTGTTCTACAAACTGGCAGAGGCCCATCCCGACTGCCTGATGCTGAACTTCACTGTCAAGGTGGGTACATACGGCTGGGCCCCCCCAGTCACCCCGAGTCTGAGCAACTCCTACTGCGCAGCCTTTGTGTATGAGATCTCCCAAGCCCTTTATTATAGGGGTGGTTCCCCTTTAAGATAACGTTTAGTATGTTATAGAATGACCTGTTCCTAGCAGCTTTGCAATTGGTCTTCATTATTTATTTTTTATAGTTATTGAATTATTTGCCTTCATTGTGCAGCTTTCACACAGGGGTCGCTGACCCCGGCAGCCAAAACCTATTGCTCCAGTTTTATTGTTATTGTTACTTTTTATCCCATATCTTTCTATTCAGCCCCTCCCCTATTTATATTCCAGTGTCTCATTCACACCACTGCCTAGTTGCTAAGGTAAACATGACCCTAGCAACCAGATAGCTGCTGAAAGTCCTTCTCTGGACCCTCAAAACTGTGCTTTGTGCTTCACATATTTTTTTTCCCATTTTGCAGCTGATCTCGGATGCCGGGTACCAGGGGGAAATCACCAGCGTCTCCACGGCGTGCCAGCAGCTGGAAGTCTTCTCCAGGGTCCTCCGTACTTCCCTGGCAACGATCCTGGATGGGGGAGAAGAGAACTTGGAGAAAAACCTCCCCGAATTCGCAGTACATACGTTTAAACCATTTGCGCCACATGGGGGGGGGGGGTGCTGCGCAGATGTAACGTGTGTTACGTGTGTTACGTGTGTTACGTGTGTAACGTGTGTAACGTGTGTTACGTGTGTAACCTGTGTAACCTGTGTAACGTGTGTAACCTGTGTAACCTGTGTTACGTGTGTAACCTGTGTAACGTGTGTAACGTGTGTAACGTGTGTAACCTGTGTAACGTGTGTAACGTGTGTAACGTGTGTTACGTGTGTTACGTGTGTAACCTGTGTAACGTGTGTAACGTGTGTAACGTGTGTAACGTGTGTAACGTGTGTAACGTGTGTAACGTGTGTAACGTGTGTAACGTGTGTAACGTGTTTCTGTGCCCCGCAGAAGATGGTGTGTCACGGAGAGCACACGTACTTGTTCGCTCAGGCCATCATGTCCATCCTGTCGCAGGAGGAGCAGGGGGGGTCGGCCATGAGAAGGATCGCACAAGAGGTCCAGAGATTTGCACATGAAAAGTAAGAGCAATGAGTGCATCCCCTGCTGCCCAATGAAAGGCCATTTATATAACGGGGTACAGCAAGAAAAGGGGGAACTTGTGCTCCCCACTAAACTATAAACCAGTAGGTGGGGGGGCAATGAGGCTGTGACCACAGAATTAATATAAACAACAACAAGAGCCCCTCTGCCCTCCCCCATTATCAATATATATAGGGCATTAACCCATTCTGTGCATTAAGCTGCCGAGAAATGCCCTCCCCTTTATACAGGGATTGTTTGTCCTTATATTGTAATATATTCCAGCTGCCCAACTGGGTCACACTCACCTCCAGTCTGGCCTGTCCTACACTCACTCACCCCCGGTCTGGCCTGTCCTACACTCACTCACCCCCGGTCTGGCCTGTCCTACACTCACTCACCCCCGGTCTGGCCTACACTCACTCACCCCCGGTCTGGCCTGTCCTACACTCACTCACCCCCGGTCTGGCCTGTCCTACACTCACTCACCCCCGGTCTGGCCAGTCCTACACTCACTCACCCCCGGTCTGGCCTACACTCACATCACCCCCCAGTCTGGCCAGTCCTACACTCACTCACCCCCGGTCTGGCCTGTCCTACACTCACTCACCCCGGTCTGGCCTACACTCACTCCACCCCCGCGTCTGGCCCTGTCCCACACTCACTCACCCCGGTCTTGGCCTACCTCACATCCACCCCCGGTCTGGCCTGTCCTACACTCACTACCCCCGGTTCCTGGCCTGTCCTACAGCTCACTCACCCCCGGTCTGGCCTGTCCTACACTCAACTCACGGCCCCGGTCTGGCCTGTCCCTACACTCACTGCACCGCGCCGGTCTGGCCAGTCCTAACACTCACCACCCCCGGTTGGGCTGTCCCCTCCTCCCGTCTGGCCTACACTCACTCACCCGGCTGGCTGTCCTACACTCACTCCCCGGTCTGGCCAGTCCTACACTCACTCACCCCCGGTCTGGCCAGTCCTACACTCACTCACCCCCGGCCTACACTCACTCACCCCCGGTCTGGCCAGTCCTACACTCACTCACCCCCGGTCTGGCCAGTCCTACACTCACCCCCGGTCTGGCCTGTCCTACACTCACTCACCCGGTCTGGCCTACACTCACTCACCCCCGGTCTGGCCTACACTCACTCACCCCCGGTCTGGCCTACACTCACTCACCCCCGGTCTGGCCTACACTCACTCACCCCGGTCTGGCCTGTCCTACACTCACTCACCCCCGGTCTGGCCAGTCCTACACTCACTCACCCCGGGTCTGGCCTGTCAGTCTACACTCACTCACCCCCGGTCTGGCCAGTCCTACACTCACTCCCCGGTCTGGCCTGTCCTACACTCACTCACCCCGGTCTGGCCTACACTCACTCACCCCCGGTCTGGCCTGCCTCACACCCCGGTCTGGCCAGTCCTACACTCACTCACCCCGGTCTGGCCAGTCCTACACTCACTCACCCCCGGTCTGGCCAGTCCTACACTCACTCACCCCGGTCTGGCCTGTCCTACACTCACTCACCCCCGGTCTGGCCTGTCCTACACTCACTCACCCCGGTCTGGCCTGTCCTACACTCACTCACCCCCGGTCTGGCCAGTCCTACACTCACTCACCCCCGGTCTGGCCAGTCCTACACTCACTCACCCCCGGTCTGGCCAGTCCTACACTCACTCACCCCCGGTCTGGCCAGTCCTACACCCTACACTCACTCACCCCCGGTCTGGCCAGTCCTACCCTCACTCACCCCCGGTCTGGCCTGTCCTACACTCACTCACCCCCGGTCTGGCCTGTCCTACACTCACTCACCCCCCGGTCTGGCCTGTCCTACACTCACTCACCCCCGGTCTGGCCTGTCCTACACTCACTCACCCCGGTCTGGCCAGTCCTACACTCACTCACCCCCGGTCTGGCCAGTCCTACACTCACTCACCCCCGGTCTGGCCAGTCCTACACTCACTCACCCCGGTCTGGCCGTCCTACACCCTACACTCACTCACCCCCGGTCTGGCCAGTCCTACACCCTACACTCACTCACCCCCGGTCTGGCCAGTCCTACCCTCACTCACCCCCGGTCTGGCCAGTCCTACACTCACTCACCCCCGGTCTGGCCAGTCCTACACTCACTCACCCCCGGTCTGAGTGTAGGGTGTAGGACTGGCCAGACCGGGGGTGAGTGAGTGTAGGACTGGCCAGACCGGGGGTGAGTGAGTGTAGGGTGTAGGACTGGCCACTCACCCCCGGTCTGGCCAGTCCTACCCTCACTCACCCCCGGTCTGGCCAGTCCTACACTCACTCACCCCCGGTCTGGCCTGTCCTACACTCACTCACCCCCGGTCTGGCCTGTCCTACACTCACTCACCCCCGGTCTGGCCTGTCCTACACTCACTCACCCCCGGTCTGGCCAGTCCTACACTCACTCACCCCCGGTCTGGCCAGTCCTACACTCACTCACCCCCGGTCTGGCCAGTCCTACACCCTACACTCACTCACCCCCGGTCTGGCCAGTCCTACACCCTACACTCACTCACCCCCGGTCTGGCCAGTCCTACCCTCACTCACCCCCGGTCTGGCCAGTCCTACACTCACTCACCCCCGGTCTGGCCAGCCCTACCCTCACTCACCCCCGGTCTGGCCAGTCCTACACTCACTCACCCCCGGTCTGGCCAGTCCTACACTCACTCACCCCCGGTCTGGCCAGTCCTACACACACTCACCCCCGGTCTGGCCAGTCCTACCCTCACTCACCCCCGGTCTGGCCAGTCCTACACTCACTCACCCCCGGTCTGGCCCGTCCTACACTCACTCACCCCCGGTCTGGCCTGTCCTACATATATATTGGTAACGGGTGAGTGCAGAGGGGCTCGTGTTGTCTATAGGTTAAAGTGTAAATGTGGGCGTATCTGTGCGTGGCTGCTGAGTCTCCCCAGACAGTAGAACGAGGCATCTGATTGGCAGAGACAGACGTGAGTAATGGTTGGACGTTGCTGGTGTAGAATAGAGAAGTGCAGGAATATATAAACTCATTACAAATAAATGTTCTTATTCCCCAGGGGCCATGATGTCAGTCAGATCACATTGGCTTTGGGCTCTGCCGCTTCCTACCCTCGGGCCTGTCAGGCGCTGGGGGCCATGCTGTCCAAGGGGGCCCTGAATCCGGCCGACATCACTGTGCTCTACAAGATGTTCACAAGCATGGACTCCCCTCCTGTAGAGCTGGTAGGGCTGGGCTTCTCTGTGTTATGGGCTTGTGGGGCCGGTGCCCTCTGAGTATGGATGGGCTATAGGAGGGGACAGTCTGGTAGCCCACATTAAAGGGACCCTGCCATGATATTTATGGGGCACTGCTTATCTGTAAATGGCTCTGTTACACAGCAAATAATTCCCATTTGTTCTTCCCCCGCAGATCCGCGTGCCGGCCTTCCTGGATCTCTTCATGCAGTCGCTGTTCAAACCAGGCGCCAAAATAAACCAGGACCACAAGCACAAGTACATCCATATCTTGGCCTACGCCGCCAGCGTGGTGGAAACGTGGAAAAAGGTTTGTTGGGGGGCAACCTGGGACCCCCGTTAGCCAACCTTGTGTCTGTATTTCCTCCATTCCCCTCAGCCCTTGCGTTATCCAGGGGACAAGGAAAGGCTTATAATACAGATAGTGTGACGGGGCCCCAGCGGGAGGCGTGTGGTGGGGGCCACTGTGGGGAGCATGTGTGTGCAGTAGGGGCCCCTGGGAGTGTGTGTGGGGCCCCAGTGTGCAGTAGAGCTGTCATTTGGGGAAGGGGCACCCAGTTATCTGTGCTTGGGGTGGGGGGCACCTACACTGCTCACCCCACTGTGCTTCGGTGCAGAACAAGAGAGTGAACATTAACAAGGATGAGCTGAAGTCGACCTCTAAAGCCATTGAGACCGTCCATAACTTGTGCTGCAATGAGAACAAGGGGGCGTCGGAGCTGGTGGCCGAGCTGAGCACCCTGTACCAGTGCATCAGGTGAGCCGGGGGGTAATCGCGGGGGGGCCGGTGTCCTGCCCTGGGTGGGGTTTGCCCCATTGGTGGCGCTGTTACTCACACTGAGATCTTGTGTTTGTGCATTAGGTTCCCTGTGGTAGCCATGGGCGTATTGAAATGGGTCGACTGGACGGTGTCAGAACCGCGCTACTTCCAGCTGCAGACGGATCACACCCCTGTGCACTTGGCGCTACTAGATGAGGTACATTGGGTCCAACTGCCCATTGCTGTGTAGGTTCTACTGAATCCATCTGCTTATTAACTGGTTCTGCTTCTCTTTGTGCCCCCTCTGGGGTATCTGTAATGCTACTCAATACCTGCCGCCTTCAGCCTTTCTGCTCCCCACCCAAATCCCACCGCTTCCCCTCTCATTACAGATCAGTACGTGCCACCAGCTGCTCCACCCGCAGGTCCTCCAGCTGCTCGTTAAACTCTTTGAGACGGAGCACTCGCAGCTCGATGTCATGGAGCAGGTAAGTCCTTGTGCCTCCGAGTACATTATTACATTACATTAACATTTATTTATAAAGCGCCAACATATTCTGCAGCGCTGTACAATAAGTGGGTTACATGCATTGGGCATACAGAGTAACATATAAAGCAATCAGTAACCGATACAGGAGGGGAAGGGAGCCCTGCCCAAAAGAGCTTACACTCTACAAGGAGTAACATATAAAGCAATCAGTAACCGATACAGGAGGGGAAGGGAGCCCTGCCCAAAAGAGCTTACACTCTACAAGGAGTAACATATAAAGCAATCAGTAACCGATACAGGAGGGGGAGGGAGCCCTGCCCAAAAGAGCTTACACTCTACAAGGAGTAACATATAAAGCAATCAATAACCGATACAGGAGGGGAAGGGAGCCCTGCCCAAAAGAGCTTACACTCTACAAGGAGTAACATATAAAGCAATCAGTAACCGATACAGGAGGGGAAGGGAGCCCTGCCCAAAAGAGCTTACACTCTACAAGGAGTAACATATAAAGCAATCAGTAACCGATACAGGAGGGGAAGGGAGCCCTGCCCAAAAGAGCTTACACTCTACAAGGAGAAAGGGTTGAGACACAAGGTGTGGGTACTGATGAGAACCTTCCTACTTTCTCCCAGTGCCCTGATAAACTTCAGTCACACTTTACTGCTGCGCTGCAAGTTGGAGTGATATCCCCCCCCCTCACCCCCAGCAGCCGATCAGCAGAACAATGGGAAGGGAGCAAGATAGCAGCTCCCAGTAGGTATCAGAATAGCACTCAATAGTAAGAAATCCAAGTCCGGCTTGGGACTCCTCCAGTTACATGGGAGTAGGAGAAACAATAGGTTAGCTGAAAGCAGTTCTAATGTGTAGCGCTGGCTCCTTCTGAAAGTACCCCATAAATATCATGGCACTGTCCCTTTAAGGTGCTAAGCTACACAAGGTGATTGGCTGCTTGCTACTGATATAACTGGAATAAGAGTATTTTTGTAGGAGAGATCCCCTGTATATCAGCTCTGGAACTGAAGTAGGGCTCCCTTACCGACCTACCTACTGACCCCCCCCTCTCCTACTTTCTGTGTTTAGCTGGAGCTGAAGAAGACGCTGCTGGACCGGATGGTTCACCTGCTGAGCCGCGGGTATGTCCTTCCTGTGGTCACCTATATCCGCCGGTGCCTGGAGAAACTCGATACCGACATCTCCCTCATCCGATACTTCGTCACAGAGGTGAGAACCCCCGGCTCCGCTCGTCTGAACTGTCCCCCATAATCCATTATTCCTCACTTGTCCCTGTGTCGCCCCCTGTAGGTCCTGGATGTCATTGCACCTCCCTACACCGCGGATTTTGTGCAGCTTTTCCTCCCCATCCTGGAGAACGACAGCATTGCCGGCACCATCAAGGCAGAAGGGGAACACGACCCGGTGACGGAGTTTATAGGTACAGAAATAAGTGCTGAAGTTTAGGTTCCCCTTTAACTGCTGCTTCCAAAGTGAAACCCTTCTATTAATATTTCCCTCTCATTTCTTGTAGTTCACTGCAAATCGAAATTCATCATGATAAACTGACCAGCAGGACGAGAGCTGTGAGCACAAAGGATTGTGGGGGATACAGACGCGTGGGGGAGGGGGGGGGCAACTCTGTGCTGTGTATATACAAACCTGCGTGTCGGGGGGCTGTACAGAAATGTGCGCTTTGTGTGTTTTTGCTTTTTTTTTTAAAATAAATATTCTTACAGAATTCTGTATACTGAGTGCAGGGCACCCACATATCCACGCACACCCCGACCCCTGTGCTCTGCGTGGCGCTGTTACTAGAGTTGGGGGGCGATTGCTCCTCCTTTCTCCACTCCTTTCCCTCATCTGACTGAGAGAAGAGCAAATCTTTGTGTTCCTGAGAATATGAAGAGTGCAGGCACCAAACTTTACTGGTGGCGTTATGTTTGGGTACAGGGGAGAGGCCGTGTTTGGGTACAGGGGAGGCCATGTTTGGGTACAGGGGAGAGGCCGTGTTTGGGTACAGGGGAGGCCGTGTTTGGGTACAGGGGAGAGGCCGTGTTTGGGTACAGGGGAGGCCGTGTTTGGGTAGAGGGGAGAGGCCGTGTTTGGGTACAGGGGAGGCCGTGTTTGGGTACAGGGGAGGCCGTGTTTGGGTACAGGGGAGAGGCCGTGTTTGGGTACAGGGGAGGCCGTGTTTGGGTAGAGGGGAGGCCGTGTTTGGGTACAGGGGAGAGGCCGTGTTTGGGTACAGGGGAGAGGCCGTGTTTGGGTACAGGGGAGGCCGTGTTTGGGTACAGGGGAGAGGCCGTGTTTGGGTAGAGGGGAGGCCGTGTTTGGGTACAGGGGAGGCCGTGTTTGGGTACAGGGGAGGCCGTGTTTGGGTAGAGGGGAGAGGCCGTGTTTGGGTAGAGGGGAGAGGCCGTGTTTGGGTACAGGGGAGAGGCCGTGTTTGGGTACAGGGGAGAGGCCGTGTTTGGGTACAGGGGAGAGGCCGTGTTTGGGTACAGGGGAGGCCGTGTTTGGGTACAGGGGAGAGGCCGTGTTTGGGTACAGGGGAGAGGCCGTGTTTGGGTACAGGGGAGAGGCCGTGTTTGGGTACAGGGGAGGCCGTGTTTGGGTACAGGGGAGAGGCCGTGTTTGGGTACAGGGGAGAGGCCGTGTTTGGGTAGAGGGGAGAGGCCGTGTTTGGGTAGAGGGGAGAGGCCGTGTTTGGGTAGAGGGGAGAGGCCGTGTTTGGGTACAGGGGAGAGGCCGTGTTTGGGTACAGGGGAGAGGCCGTGTTTGGGTACAGGGGAGAGGCCGTGTTTGGGTACAGGGGAGAGGCCGTGTTTGGGTACAGGGGAGAGGCCGTGTTTGGGTACAGGGGAGAGGCCGTGTTTGGGTACAGGGGAGAGGCCGTGTTTGGGTACAGGGGAGAGGCCGTGTTTGGGTACAGGGGAGAGGCCGTGTTTGGGTACAGGGGAGAGGCCGTGTTTGGGTACAGGGGAGAGGCCGTGTTTGGGTAGAGGGGAGAGGCCGTGTTTGGGTAGAGGGGAGAGGCCGTGTTTGGGTAGAGGGGAGAGGCCGTGTTTGGGTAGAGGGGAGAGGCCGTGTTTGGGTAGAGGGGAGAGGCCGTGTTTGGGTACAGGGGAGAGGCCGTGTTTGGGTACAGGGGAGAGGCCGTGTTTGGGTACAGGGGAGAGGCCGTGTTTGGGTACAGGGGAGAGGCCGTGTTTGGGTACAGGGGAGAGGCCGTGTTTGGGTACAGGGGAGGCCGTGTTTGGGTAAAAGGCACTGGGCAAATTGCAACTGCTACACCACTTTTGGCCCTAACTGGCAGAAGCACCACCAGGGCACTAACCTGAGTGGCCCCTTAGTCACTGGGACCTATTGTGGCTAGCAGGTTACCTGTCCGCTGAGCCAGGGCCTTGGGCTCCTCACCTTGGCTCCCAGCTGTTATTCCTTCTGCCCCAAATAGAGCCCTTTAATGTTATACCTTTCTGGGCCCTCCTCCTGCTTTAGAACCTTCCAGTGACGTCTCTAGTGGCCACTACAAGCAATTACATCTCCATTTCTCAGTACTCTGTCTCCATCTAGTGATCAAACACAGACATTACAACACAATACAACTTCACAACTAATTCATTTAATTCTGAGCAACATTCCCATGTGTCTGTGTGAGTTTCCCTCGGCACCCCCTGGCTGGCTCTTTGGCTCCTGATAACCCCCCCCCTAATGTATGTGTGAAATAATGAATTAACAACCCCCCCCCCCCCCCCCCCCCCGAGTGTTTTGATAAAACACAGAACTGATGAAGATTCTTTAGCGATAAAATTTTATTAGGAAAACACAAAATCACTTGCAGCGTGTTTTACTTTCCCTTTAATCTCGGCACAAAAGCAAAATCTACAAGATCATTCCATGTGATTGGCAGCAGCGATCCCCCCCCCCAGCAGCGCACTGACTGCCAACATTAACCCCTTTATTGCTGGCACAAATAAAACCTATGCAAAATTCCTGATAAAATAAAATTCTCAGTTAGATCTGTCATTTTATCCCTGATACCTGAGGTTGGTGTATTTAAGGCGTATTTACCCCTGACACCCCTTAGGGCCCATCCATGGGGCATATATACCTGAATTAGACTGAGGCACAAGTCACATTAACAGCCCTAAGGAGCAGATCTCAGCGCTCTCAGGAGCAAGCCCTCTATTCATTATTTGCCCCCTAGTGGGCATATTTTGAATGACACCCAGGCTTGTTCTGCCCACAGAGTGAGGTGCAACCCGGGGGGCAAGACAGGGGGCAAATGCATAACCAGGGTGGGTTGTTGCTTGGCAACTGAGCCAGATGGAGTTTGCATTAGTTCTGTGGCCCCAAACCTTATTGGCCCCAGGGTGGCTGCCAGCCGTACCCCATGGCCCTCATCCAATCAGCATTAGGCACTAAAATCATATAAAAGCACAATAAAAAAGATTCAGTAAATCAGTGCAGTTAATTGATCAGAAACATTGGAATCAAGTAGCCAATAAACACTGTTCCTGCCCCCGCAGTTACCCCCATGTACCTGGTGATGCCCATAAGCACTGCCCCCGGGCCCCTATTGCCCCCCTGAGTCAGTAACAATTTACTCTGCAGTAAAACCCAGATACTGCGTTTGTTCTAAAGCGAAGCCCCCAATATGGGAACGTAATAAAGAATCCAAGGCAAATGCGGCTGCGGGGAGTTGTTGCGGCTGCGGGGAGTTGTTGCGGCTTCTTGTTCCTTATGGGAGAATGGGGTCGCCGTAGGCACAGTCCTCCTCAATAGCCAGATTGTAGTCGGCCCCCTTGCCTCCCTTGTACGCACTGGTGACTATGCGCAGCCAGCCCCTCTCTCCCTGCGGGGGGAACACACACATATTAGGGTAAATACATGTACCGCCGAAACCTACAGGAAACAAGGGTGCTGGGAGTTGTGTTCCATGGCAGCTAGGGGGCTTCCCATATGGACTCCCTGAGTTAAAGCGCTATGTTGCCCTGTTGGATTCAGTCCCATAAACAGTATATCTCTTGCTATTTTGTACATAGAAAAGATGAACTACAAGTCCCAGAATTCCTTGTGATCATTTTTGGGGGCTTAGCAGGAGTTAAATAGGAGAGATCCTGGGGCAGGTGTAACAGTAAGTGGGGTATTTATTCTGGGACACAGAACCTAGAAACCCTTCAGAGGTCTTTGAACTATAACTCCCTGCACTGTAGCAGGCTGCCTGGAGGATCCTGGGAGTGACCTAGAGGATTCTGGGAGGATTATTGGGGCACAGTAGGAGGAGTTAAACAGGAGAGATCCTGGGGCAGGTGTAACAGTAAGTGGGGTATTTATGCTGAGACAGAGAACCAATAAATCCTTCTTTGAACTACAACTCCCTGCACAGTGGAAAGCTGCCTGGAGGATTCTGGGAGTGAACTGGGGGATTATGGGAGTGAATTAGGGGATTATGGGAGTGACCTGGAGGATTCTGGGAGGATTATTGGGGCACAGTAGGAGTTAAACAGGAGAGATAGTGGGGCAGGTGTAACAGTAAGTGGGGTATTTATGTAGGGACAGAGAACCTATAAACCCTTTTGTGAACTACAACTCCCTGCACAGTGGCAGGCTGCCTGGGGGATTATGGGAGTTACTTGGAGGATTCTGGGAGGGACAGAGAACCTAGAACCCCTTCTTTCAACTACAACTCCCTGCACAGTGGCAGGCTGCCTGGGGGATTCTGGGAGTTACCAGGAGGATTCTGGGAGGGACAGAGAACCTAGAACCCCTTCTTTCAACTACAACTCCCTGCACAGTGGAAGGCTGCCTGGGGGATTCTGGGAGTTACCTGGAGGATTCTGGGAGGGACAGAGAACCTAGAACCCCTTCTTTGAACTACAACTCCCTGCACAGTGGAAGGCTGCCTGGGGGATTCTGGGAGTTACCCGGGGGATTATGGGAGTTACCAGGAGGATTCTGGGAGGGACAGAGAACCTATAAACCCTTCTTTGAACTACAACTCCCTGCACAGGCTGCCTGGAGGATTGTGGGAGTTGTAGTCAATGGCAGGTTTGGGATGGAAGCAGCTGGTTTATATGTCAGAGTTTCTCACCCAGGGCTCCCCCCATGAATTGCGCACAATCCAGTATTCGGCGCCGCTCTCGTCCAATCCCCATCCAGCGACGGAGACAATATGGTTGATCATGGCGCTGGGCTGGTACTCGGCGTACAGACCCCCCGTGTAGGCATCGAGCTTCTCCGTGGCCATAATCCCACAGCTGCAGGCAAAGCACAATGGGGTTGGGGGTTATAGTTGGGTTTTCTGTCTCCCCAGCAGGGGGGGCACTGACCCCAGGGTACCGCCCACAGGGGCGGGTTCCCTACCTGATTGGCCCATTCTTGTAGATCTCCGCCATCATCTTCTCCCTCCCGCTGACCGAGCCGAAGTCCCCGACCTTCCATAGTGTGTAGTTGGACAGGTAGAAGCACTTCCCGAAGGTCACGCAAGTGCCGCATTGGTTAAACTTGTCGCATTCTGATTGGGGGAGAAACCAATATATTAACCCTTCCTTCCCTGTATATCTGTATTTATATCTATGGGAGGGAGCGACATGGCAGCTCCTACACAGACCTTACTGGCTGCGGGAGAGAAACCAATATATTAACCCTTCCTTCCCTGTATATCTGTATTTATATCTATGGGAGGGAGCGACATGGCAGCTCCTACACAGACCTTACTGGCTGCGGGAGAGAAACTAAGTGGAATATAAATAAATAATACTCAGGAATACCCTGTAAATTATATCCTTATAAAGGAAGCTTACTGATGTCATCAGTTATAATCAGTGCTTAGTGATGTCATCAGTTATAATTGGAGCTTAGTGATATCATCAGTTATAATCGGTGCTTAGTGATGTCATCAGTTATAATCGGAGCTTAGTGATGTCATCAGTTATAATCGGAGCTTAGTGATGTCATCTGTGTATAATACAGGGATATTATATGGACATGAAACTCCTTATTATAGATTAATAAACTACAGTTGGGTCATTTCCCTATGGGACCAAATAGTAAATTAGATCCTTATAAACGGAGCTTAGTGATGTCATCAGTTATAATAGCAGGATTAGTGATGTCATAATAACTTAGTGATGTCATTTGTGTCACATGACTTACTGAAACTTGTATATTATAATAAATACAGTACCCTCATCCCTTTATATGGCCATGGAACGCCTCAGTGACTTATAATATCCTTATATTTTACAACAGGGGGTACATTATTCACTATATAATTCACCCCATCCCAGCTGAGATCTGAATGGCCTTTATTTCCCAGAAGCCCCTGTGTAACCCGGAGTTGCTCACTTTGGTCCCTGGCTTGGTAGTTGTTGCAGGTCTCGTCGGGAATCCCGTGGCTGTTCGCATACTCCCAGACTCCCCCGTGGTCTCCCCCCTCGCAGGATCCGGCGTTGGCGCAATCAATGACGTGCTGGACGGACAGGTAGGCCGAGGGCCACACCCCCTTGCGCTTGATATTAATCCTGTCTGCGAATGGAAAGCACAGGGTCCCAGTCAGTCTCAGTCCCCCCCACGTGCCCCCCCCAGCGCCATTCTCTATTAGTGAATGGGGCCAAGTTACCCTTTAAATAGAAGACAGTAGAGCCAGGACTTTATTGCCTTTATACATGAAACCAGTTGTTGCCATACTGCTTCCCAGGCCTGAAATGGTGTCAATAAAACAACTCCATCTAGTGACAAAACCGGATACGACGTCCCAGCCCAGACGAGCAGTATGGCAGCACCGGCAACCAGAACGGAAAGAAACTGTCTGTGAATTAAAGGGGCGGTTCAACTTTAAGTTAACTTTTAGTAGAATGGCCAATTCTAAGCAACTTTTCAATTGATCTTCATTATTTATTTATTATAGTTTTTGAATTATTTGCCACCTTCTATCTCCTTGTAGCTTTCAAATGGGGGTCACTGACCCCGGCAGCCAAACCCTATTGCTCTGTGAGGCTCCAGTTTTATTGTTATTGTTACTTTTTATTCCTTATCTTTCTATTCAGCCCCTCCCCTATTCATATACCAGCCTCTCATCCAACCTACTCCCTTGTTGCTAAGACAATTTGGACCCTAGCAACCAAAATGGCTGCTCAAACTCTTGAACTGAAAATGAAATCACAAAAAAACCCCCCACAAATAATAAAAAATGAAGACCAACTGCAAACTGTCTCAGTCTCTCTCTGTCTCAGATTGGAAGGGGGATATAAGTAGGTCGGTACCGGCCATGGCGCTGGTGCTCCCGTGGGCCCAGCAGGAGCCGCAGTACTGGGGGATGTGCTGGTTCCGGGTGGTGCTGACATAGTTGGTTCCATTCAGATTGCGCCAGTCCCAGACTTTCGGCAGCTCCGACACGGGGAGGTACTCGTGGGGCCGCGGGTAGGTCCTGGGGGGCCGGGGGGAGAGTGCGGTTAGAAAAACAATGAAATCCAGTTTAAAGCAGATCCATGAAGGAGCCCTCAGTCCACTCAAAGGGGGTTGGGCTTGTGGTGAGTGGGTGTGGTCTGAGCTGGTCATGGCTGGGGGGTTGGCTTCATCAGGCAGTCGCCGGGTTGTCACTATGTGTGTAAGGGATGTTTTATTTGCCTTTGGGCCCCAAGGTGCCCATTGGGCTCCATCTTGTCCTACTGCCTCCATCTTGCCCTACTGTCTCCATCTTGCCCTACTGTCTCCATCTTGCCCTACTGTCTCCATCTTGCCCTACTGTCCCCATCTTGCCCTACTGTCTCCATCTTGCCCTACTGTCTCCATCTTGCCCTACTGTCTCCCTCTTGCCCTACAGTCCCCATCTTGCCCTACTGTCTCCATCTTGCCCTACTGTCTCCCTCTTGCCCTACTGTCTCCCTCTTGCCCTACTGTCTCCCTCTTGCCCTACTGTCTCCCTCTTGCCCTACTGTCTCCCTCTTGTCCTACTGTCTCCATCTTGTCCTACTGTCTCCATCTTGTCCTACTGTCTCCATCTTGCCCTACTGTCTCCATCTTGCCTTACTGTCTCCATCTTGTCCTACTGTCTCCATCTTGCCCTACTGTCTCCCTCTTGCCCTACTGTCTCCCTCTTGCCCTACTGTCTCCCTCTTGCCCTACTGTCTCCATCTTGTCCTACTGTCCCCATCTTGCCCTACTGTCTCCCTCTTGCCCTACTGTCTCCCTCTTGTCCTACTGTCTCCATCTTGTCCTACTGTCTCCATCCTGCCCTACTGTCTCCATCTTGCCCTACTGTCTCCCTCTTGCCCTACTGTCTCCCTCTTGTCCTACTGTCTCCATCTTGTCCTACTGTCTCCATCCTGCCCTACTGTCTCCATCTTGCCCTACTGTCCCCATCCTGCCCTACTGTCCCCATCCTGCCCTACTGTCTCCATCTTGCCCTACTGTCCCCATCTTGCCCTACTGTCTCCATCTTGCCCTACTGTCTCCATCTTGCCCTACTGTCCCCATCTTGCCCTACTGTCTCCATCTTGCCCTACTGTCTCCATCTTGCCCTACTGTCTCCATCTTGCCCTACTGTCCCCATCTTGCCCTACTGTCTCCATCTTGTCCTACTGTCCCCATCTTGCCCTACTGTCCCCATCTTGCCCTACTGTCCCCATCTTGCCCTACTGTCTCCATCTTGCCCTACTGTCTCCATCTTGCCCTACTGTCTCCATCTTGCCCTACTGTCCCCATCTTGCCCTACTGTCCCCATCTTACCCTACTGTCTCCATCTTGCCCTACTGTCTCCATCTTGCCCTACTGTCTCCATCTTGTCCCTCTGGAGCCACAGACAGAGCCAGAATGACGGATGTTGAGTAGAGTTGCAGGTTCCTATACAGACAGGGCTGGATGTATCACGTGAGTGGGGGGCACGTGTGGCACAGGAAGTCGGGGGGGGGGTATTTGCCACTTCCTACTCAGAGATCACAAGACCAAACACACAGATAATCCCCAGTCGGCCGGGTGTATAATTCCATACTTCCTCCTACTGAGCACTGGGCCCCGCCCACACACTAGGTCACATGACAGTACGGGGGGGTAATTAGGGTTACTGTGCTATTATATTATTACCCTATACATTTATATCACAGACTGGTGTCAGACCCTGGGGGTTGTACTGGGTAAAGGGAAAGTGAGATACGTCTGTGCAGTTGGTCAGTTTGTAATTTCTGTAATTAACCATGTGACTACCCCCCCCCATGTGGGGATTCCCCGCTGCTATGGGAACGGGCCAGAAAACGTATCAGCAACACAAAGTGACTCGGAATTAGAAATAGGAAGCAAGTGGCAGAGAGTTGTAGTTCAATGGCGGCTGTACCCCACTAACAGGCTGGGAAATAACCACTTGGGGGGGGGAAAGGGTTTCACAGGAAGTCAGTTCCCCCCAAGTGCAACAATGTATCCCTGGCAGGAAGTCATGTGACCAGCGCAGTCTCTTTCTGTCTCTGTCTCTTTCTGTCTCTGTCTCACTCTGACTTTGCTTTCTCCATCTAATCTGTCTCTCCTGAGCCCTGTCTGTCTGATCTGTCTCACTCTGACTGCCCTCTGTTTCCCCCCTGAAATCTCACCCTTTCTAACAGCCCCTCTCCCATGGTAGGGCCCCCCAGTAACAGGACTAGGGCCCCTGGCACCCCCAAACACACTATACAAATCACTGCTACAGACAGACAGACAGACAGACAAATAGACAGACAGACAGACAGAGGTTTGGGGGGGGGGGGCACTTACCTGATACCCGGGTGCCGTTTGAGGGGGGGCCTGTAGCAGTGCTGCCCCTGCTGGAAGTAGAGCCCCCCACTGGCCCAGGGGAGGAGGCAGAGGAGCAGCAGTAGGTGCCCGGCCATGATGGGACTCTCATGTGACTGACAGGGAAGGAACCAAACTGCCCCTTGTGCTGACTCACTGGGCTGCGCTCCCTGCTCTTAAAGGGACAGTGCACCATTTGTGTATGTACTTGGGGCCCCTTTCATACAGAACCTGAGGTTCCTCCTATATAGAGATAGATACATAAATAGATAGATAGACAGATGATAGATAGATACACAAATAGATAGATAGATAGATAGATAGATAGACGGATAGATAGATAGATAGATAGATAGATAGACAGATAGATACATAAATAGATAGATAGATACATAAATAGATAGATAGACAGATGATAGATAGATACACAAATAGATAGATAGATAGATAGACGGATAGATAGATAGATAGATAGATAGATAGACAGATAGATACATAAATAGATAGATAGATACATAAATAGATGATAGATAGATACATAAATAGATAGATACATAGATAGATAGATACATAAATAGATAGATAGACAGATGATAGATAGATACATACATAGATAGATAGATAGATAGATAGATAGATAGATAGATAGATAGACGGATAGATAGATAGATAGATAGATACATAAATAGATAGATAGATAGATACATAAATAGATGATAGATAGATACATAAATAGATAGATACATAAATGGATAGATAGATACATAGATAGATAGATGATAGATAGATACATAAATAGATAGATAGATATAGATAGATACATAAATAGATAGATAGATACATAGATAGACAGATGATAGATAGATAGATAGATACATACATAAATAGATAGATAGATAGATACATAAATAGATAGACAGATAGATAGATACATAAATAGATAGATACATAAATAGATAGATGATAGATAGATAGATAGATAGATACATACATAAATAGATAGATAGATACATAGATAGATAGATAGACGGATAGATAGATACATAAATAGATAGATACATAAATAGATAGATAGATACATAGATGATAGATACATAAATAGATAGATAGATACATAGATACATAGATGATAGATAGATACATAAATAGATAGATACATAAATAGATAGATGGATAGATAGATAGATACATAAATAGATAGATACATAAATAGATAGATACATACATACATACATACATACATAGACAGATAGATAGATATATAGATAGATATATAGACAGATAGATAGATAGATAGATAGGTAGACAGATAGATAGATACATAGATAGACAGATGATAGATAGATAGATACATACATACATAAATAGATAGATAGATACATACATAAATAGATAGATAGATAGATACATAAATAGATAGATGATAGATAGATAGATACATACATAAATAGATAGATAGATACATAGATAGATAGATAGACGGATAGATAGATACATAAATAGATAGATACATAAATAGATAGATAGATACATAGATACATAAATAGATAGATACATAAATAGATAGATAGATACATAGATACATAGATGATAGATACATAAATAGATAGATAGATACATAAATAGATAGATACATAAATAGATAGATAGATGGATAGATAGATAGATACATAAATAGATAGATACATAAATAGATAGATACATACATACATACATACATACATAGACAGATAGATAGATAGATAGATGATAGACAGATAGATAGATAGATGATACTGTGCACTTGGGTATTAGCACCTCGAGTACCAGAGGGCTTATAATGACCAAGGGGGGCAAAGCTACAGCCCCTGATCTGCTCTTGGCTCAGGAGCTTACACTTACTGTTCCTGACACACAATGTGTAAGTAGAAATGCAGAGAACAAGAAGGCAATGACACCCCCTATTGGGCAGATGGGGTAAATACCAATGATAAGACTCTGGCTGAGGCCCCCCATGTGATATATAAGGAGCCCCCCCTGTGTCAGAACTTACCCCAAACAGCAGCAAACTGGGTGCTGAACTCGGGGGTGCAGGGACTGGCACTTACCCCCCCCCCCCCAGCCCTGGCTGCAGTTCTATAGAACCCAGTGTATATCATAGCCAGTGTATCCGCCATCACTGCCTGTTTAGGAAGATACAACCCGACCCATTTGCCCCACATCCTCCCAGTTCCCTGTCCCTCGGGCGCCCGGCTGTGCAGAGATAACACTCACTGACGTCAGCTCGGCTATAAGAACCCTGGGGACTTAGTGGCTCCCACAGTGTCACTGCAGCTCCACCGAGAGGGTCACCCACCCACAGAGCCCACCCACCCACAGGGCTCACCCACCCACAGAGCCCACCCACCCACAGGGCTCACCCACCCACCCACAGGGCTCACCCACTCACCCGGAGGGCTCACCCACAGAGCACCGGCACCATGCGCGAAATAGTCCATCTACAAATAGGCCAATGTGGCAACCAGATTGGCTCAAAGGTATGTGCTCCCCTCCTACCCCCCAGTCTATGGGCTCCCTTTCTACCCCCCCAGTCTATGTGCTCCCCTTCTACCCCCCAGTCTATGGGCTCCCTTTCTACCCCCCAGTCTATGGGCTCCCTTGCTACCCCCCCCCAGTCTATGTGCTCCCTTTCTACCCCCTATGGGCTCCCTTTCTACCCCCCTATGGGCTTCCTTTCTACCCCACCCCCCCAGTCTATGTGCTCCCTTTCTACCCCCCAGTCTATGTGCCCCCTTCTACCCCCCAGTCTATGTGCCCCCTTCTACCCCCCAGTCTATGGGCCCCCTTTCTACCCCCCAGTCTATGGGCTCCCTTTCTACCCCCCAGTCTATGGGCTCCCTTTCTACCCCCCAGTCTATGGGCTCCCTTTCTACCCCCCAGTCTATGGGCTCCCTTTCTACCCCCCTATGGGCTTCCTTTCTACCCCACCCCCCCCAGTCTATGTGCTCTCTTTCTACCCCCCTATGTGCTCCCTTTCTCCCCCCCCCCCCCAGTCTATATTCCTTGCTGTAGAACTGTTCTGGAAGCCTCTCAGTGCACCCAGTTATTATTATGTTGGGGTTTCTTGGTTTGAGTTGCACCCCAAGATTTTGTTTTGAAACAATTTGGCTTTTCTATGATAAAATTTTGCATTTGGGGCGGAAGAGGCGACACTGCGATGGGCCCAGGGATCAGCCAATCACTTTTATTGCGAATTAAAGGGGTCATAGTGGCCCCCATATCCAGCATGCAAATGTGACTATTTTAGGGTGTAACTACAAGAGCCTGGGGTGCTGAGTTCCAGCTGATGGGCAGCCCCCCTATGGGCACAACTCCCTGCCCCCCTATAGGCGCAACTCCCTGCCCCCCTGCTATAGGCGCAACTCCCTGCCCCCTGCTATAGGCACAACTCCCTGCCCCCCCGCTATAGGCACAACTCCCTGCCCCCCCCTGCTATAGGCACATCTCCCTGCCCCCCTGCTATAGGCACAACTCCCTGCCCCCCTGCTATAGGCACAACTCCCTGCCCCCCCTGCTATAGGCACATCTCCCTGCCCCCCTGCTATAGGCACATCTCCCTGCCCCCTGCTATAGGCACAACTCCCTGCCCCCCCCTGTTATAGGCACAACTCCCTGCCCCCTGCTATAGGCGCAACTCCCAGCCCCCCTGCTATAGGCACAACTCCCTGCCCCCCCCTGCTATAGGCACATCTCCCTGCCCCCCTGCTATAGGCACATCTCCCTGCCCCCCTGCTATAGGCACAACTCCCAGCCCCCCCCCTGTTATAGGCACAACTCCCTGCCCCCCTGCTATAGGCACAACTCCCTGCCCCCCTGCTATAGGCACAACTCCCTGCCCCCCCCTGCTATAGGCACAACTCCCTGCCCCCCTGCTATAGGCACAACTCCCTGCCCCCCCTGCTATAGGCACAACTCCCTGCCCCCCCCTGCTATAGGCACATCTCCCTGCCCCCCCCTGCTATAGGCACAACTCCCTGCCCCCCCCTGCTATAGGCACAACTCCCTGCCCCCCTATAGGCTGATCCCCTTTGCCTCTCGCTGGGGGCGGGGCTTCTAATCCACAAGGAATGTAATGAAATACCTGATATGTATCGGGCTGTTCCTGCGCTTATAGTGACACAGGCGGGATTGTATTAGCAGCCGGGCTTCCCGGGAAGCGCCTGAACGCACCGCTAGCACTCTATGTATGAAAACATATCAAGGCCAAGGTAACGTTATCCCTTTGTGCAGGTCTGGCTGGGAGCAGTGATACCGTATGTTACACTCGCTGCGGCTAATACGGAGTTAATGTAGTTACTGCTGCCGGCTGCAATGATTTCCACTCTGTTATGCAGAATTAATGGGGTGAATAGCTGTCTGGGCTAGGGGGTGTGCAAATAGTGGGGCAATGTCCTGGGCAGTAGGGCAAGATGGAGACGGCAGGGCAAGATGGGGACGGCAGGGCAAGATGGAGACGGCAGGGCAAGATGGAGACGGCAGGGCAAGATGGGGACGGCAGGGCAAGATGGGGACGGCAGGGCAAGATGGGGACGGCAGGGCAAGATGGAGACGGCAGGGCAAGATGGAGACGGCAGGGGAAGATGGACACGGCAGGGCAAGATGGACACGGCAGGGCAAGATGGGGACAGTAGGGCAAGATGGGGACGGCAGGGCAAGATGGACACGGCAGGGCAAGATGGACACGGCAGGGCAAGATGGGGACAGTAGGGCAAGATGGGGACGGCAGGGCAAGATGGGGACGGCAGGGCAAGATGGACACGGCAGGGCAAGATGGGGACAGTAGGGCAAGATGGGGACGGCAGGGCAAGATGGACACGGCAGGGCAAGATGGACACGGCAGGGCAAGATGGGGACAGTAGGGCAAGATGGAGACGGCAGGGCAAGATGGACACGGCAGGGCAAGATGGACACGGCAGGGCAAGATGGGGACAGTAGGGCAAGATGGGGACGGCAGGGCAAGATGGGGACGGCAGGGCAAGATGGACACGGCAGGGCAAGATGGACACGGCAGGGCAAGATGGAGACAGTAGGACAAGATGGAGACAGTAGGACAAGATGGAGACAGTAGGGCAAGATGGAGACAGTAGGGCAAGATGGAGACAGTAGGACAAGATGGAGACAGTAGGACAAGATGGAGACAGTAGGGCAAGATGGAGACAGTAGGGCAAGATGGAGACAACCCACTGATCTGCATCACTGTTGAAATATAACTCCCAGCCAGGAGCTGCCAGGTGGTTTTGGGAGTAGTAGTTGAACAATGGCTGAAGGGGCATTACAGCTATTATTTGGTAAACCCTCCAACAGCTCTACAGTATTTAAAGATCAATTGGCCACAACAGGGGGGCACCGCTTTACAAGATAAAGCAGTATGGCAGCTTCCACATCATTTGTACAAATATAGAGATAAACAAACTCATTGCAGGATATAACTATAGAATATAACTCTGTGCCTCTAAGCCCCACCCCCATAACGTGACAGTCGCTCAGGCAGAAGGGACTCGGAACTCTCGCTCGAGAGCTGCAACATCAGGGTGTGTCTGTGGGGTCTCGGAGCCGCTGGGCAGAGCTGATAAGGAGAACTTGGGCTGGTCCTGCTGAATGGAGGGGGAGATAGGGCTGCGGCTCCTCCGTGCTTCCTGGGCGCCATTAGGGCTTATTATCATATATAACCCACTGCCCCGGGCAGGGCACAACCTGGGGCGGCTGGAACTGGGTTAGGAACGCTGTAGGGTATTGGGGTGCAGGAGGGGCCCCCAAACAGCCTGGTGACATCTCCATTTTGTGTTTCATGCAGTTCTGGGAAGTGATCAGCGATGAACATGGGATCAATAACCAGGGCAGTTACCATGGAGACTCGGCGGTACAGCTGGAGAGGATCAACGTCTACTTCAACGAGGCCCATTGTAAGTTCCGCTGGGACCCAAACGGGTCCAAATATAGAGAATAAGGCCCCTGGGAAAGTGGGGAAAGTATGATATAAATCAGGAATCATGGTTCCCAATAGTGATGGGCGAAATGTTTCGGCAGGCATGGATTTGCGGCGAATTTCCGTGTTTCACCATTGGCGGATTGTTTTGCGAAATGGATGAAAAAATTTGGCGCAGAAAAATTCGCCTGCGTCAAAAAAGAATAGCTGCGGGCGACGAAATAATAGCCGCGGGCAACAAAAGAATAGCCGGGGGCAACAAAAGAATAGCCGGGGGCAACAAAAGAATAGCCGGGGGCAACAAAAGAATAGCCGCGGGCGACTAAATAATAGCCGCGGGCGACAAAAGAATAGCCGCGGGCGACAAAAGAATAGCCGCGGGCGACTAAATAATAGCCGCGGGCGACAAAAGAATAGCCGCGGGCGACAAAAGAATAGCCGCGGGCGACAAAAGAATAGCCCCGGGGGCGACAAAAGAATAGCCGCGGGCGACAAAAGAATAGCCGCGGGCGACAAAAGAATAGCCGGGCGACTAAATAATAGCCACAGGCGAGAAAATAATAGCCGGGCAACTAAATAATAGCCACGGGTGACAAAATAATAGCCACGGGTGACAAAATAATAGCCGCGCAACAAAATAATAGTCGCGCAACAAAATAATAGCCACAGGCGAGAAAATAATAGCCGCGGGCGAGAAAATTATAGGCGGATGACAAAATTATAGCCGCGGGCGACAATTTTTTTTGCCGCACGACATTTTCGCCGTTTCGTAGATCTTTTGAAAGATTCACAAATTTTTCAGTGAAACGGAACAGATTCGCTCATCACTAGTTCCCAATGTTGTGATGAGACGGTTCGGGGGAGTTGGGGATAAAGGCCACATTAGCCCTAAATATGCCATAAAACCCCAAATCATTCATGGTGATGCGTTTCCCCCTCTCTCCCAGCCCACAAGTACGTGCCCAGAGCCGTGTTGGTGGATCTGGAACCCGGGACCATGGACAGTCTCCGCTCCAGCAGCATCGGACCTCTGTTCCGCCCCGACAGCTTTATCCATGGTGCGTCTCCTGTAGGTTCTAATTGGGGCAAATTGTGGCCTTGACCAAAAGTCTGAAATCTGCCCATATTGTCGGCTACAATGTCCTACTTGGCCACTTCCTGATCTCATTGGCTGCTTAGTCCCTAAACCGGATGTCTGTAGGTGCAGCCACCTAGGCAATTGCCCCACTGCCCCATACATCATCACTGAGGGCTTTTCATCTAGCCATGGGAGGCAAAATACTGTATTGGGCCACCGTAATGAATCTCTGGGCAAACCCCCCACCCACAGTGACTGAGGCCTCTCCCTCTAGCCATATTGACAAATTATTAGCCAACTGAGCCTCTCTATGTTCTGTAGTCATTTCTAGCAGTTAAAGTTCTCTTGCTCCAGCCATGGTACCAACACAAAGGGCAACTGGGCCTGTCATATAGTACCCCTGTCCAAATCCCTGCTGCCCCGACCCATAAGATATACAGCTCAGTAATTCTGTGGTAAAGATGGACAACCTCTATCTCCAAAGTCATCTCCATCCCAGTTATCCGACTGGACCTTCTCTCTACGCCATAAGGGTTTAACTCTTTTTTGTCTGAATATTTCAGGAAATTCTGGCGCTGGGAACAACTGGGCCAAGGGCCACTACACAGAAGGAGCAGAGCTGATCGAATCGGTAATGGATGTGGTGAGAACGGAAAGCGAAAGCTGCGACTGTCTGCAAGGGTTCCAGCTGGTCCATTCCCTTGGGGGGGGCACCGGTTCCGGGATGGGCACGCTGCTCATTAATAAGATCCGGGAGGAGTACCCCGACAGGATCATGAACACGTTCAGCATCATGCCCTCGCCCAAGGTCTCCGACACGGTGGTGGAGCCGTACAACGCCATCCTGTCCATCCACCAGTTGATAGAGAACACGGACGAGACCTTCTGCATCGATAACGAAGCCCTGTACGACATCTGCTTCCGCACCCTGAAGTTGACCACCCCGACCTACGGAGACCTCAATCATTTGGTTTCCATGACGATGAGCGGGGTGACCACATCTCTTCGCTTCCCCGGGCAGCTCAACGCCGATCTGAGGAAGTTAGCGGTCAACATGGTGCCCTTTCCGCGCCTCCATTTCTTTATGACGGGCTGCGCTCCCCTGACATCTCGCCGAAGCCAACAGTACAAGGCGCTGACCGTGCCCGAGCTCACCCAGCAGATGTTTGACGCCAGGACCATGATGACCGCCTGTGACCCCCACCATGGCCGCTACCTGACCGTGGCCGGTATCTTCCGGGGTCAGATGTCCACCAAAGAAGTGGACGAGCAAATGCTATCGGTGCAGTCCAAGAACAGCGCCTACTTTGTAGAGTGGATCCCGAACAACGTCAAGGTGGCCGTCTGCGACATCCCACCCCGCGGCCTCAAGCTGGCGTCCACGTTCATCGGCAACAACACGGCCATTCAGGAGATCTTCAGGCGGATCGCCGACCAGTTCTCGGCTATGTACCGCCGGAAAGCGTTCCTGCACTGGTACACCGGCGAGGGCATGGACGAGATGGAGTTTACCGAAGCCGAGTGCAACACCCACGACCTCATTGCCGAATACCAACAGTACCAGGAGGCCACGGCCGAAATGGAAGAATACTTCGAAGAGGAGGAGGAGGAAGTGGTTGAAGGAATACGGATCACAGAAACGATAGAGAAAGTCATCAAGTAGGAGTCGGCCGGCTCCCAAATAGAAGATTTAACCAAAATTGACCAAAATTTAGTGACAGAACTCAAGTTGCTCCTCAGGCTTTGGGCCTCCTCATACCTTATAGCAATTCTGTTGGTTCCGATCACAGAATCATTATGGAGGACCCTTCGCTTGTTCTGGGATTGGGGTTCATGTATAGAAACGTATATTATGGGTTTAGGGAACGGGTTCTGCCCACTTTTTTATATCAAAGCCAATAGGAGAGATCGACCAGTCGGAGACATTAGTTACAGATATCGGGGGCCATTAGTGAAGCAGAAGCCGCTGCCGTATAAAGGGGACACCGGAGGCTTTCCGTGCCCGACCAGTGAGTCTGACCTCACAAGTTGAAGAGAAGCAGCTTTAAAGGGGCCCCGTCAGAATAAATAGGCGATAAATGTCATATTATGTATCATAGTTTATAGAAAACAAATATACTTCTACTTTAGGTCAAGTGTTGTGGTTATTGGGGGGGGTGGGGTGATTATTGGGGGGTGGGGGGGTCTTGGTACTGGGAGCCTTTATCACTTTAAGGTCAAAATTACAATAAAACAGACAGTTGCCCCATTTATATGGGGGGTTTGCATAACACAGGTCATAGGTCTTCTGTCTTGGGTAGGGGGTCTCTCAGTCTGGCCCCCTTCTGCCGCCCCCCAAGCAGGTGTATGATGTACAGAGTGCTATTCTGCAATTGGTCTTCATTTTTGATTGTTTGTACTTTTTTTAGTTATTTTACTTTTTTTTTTAATGCAGCTCTCCAGTTTGGAGTTTCAGCGGCTATCTGGTTGCTAGGGTACAAGCTACCCTAGTAACCAGGGAGTGGTTTGAATAGGCAACTGGAATATGAATAGGGGAGGGGCTGAATAGAAAGATAAGGAATAAAAAGTAACAATAACAATAAAACTGGAGCCTCACAGAGCAATAGGGTTTGGCTGCCGGGGTCAGTGACCCCCATTTGACAGCTGCAAAGAGTCTAAAGAAAAATAAAATAATGAAGACCAATTGCAAAGTTGCTAGGAATAGGCCATTCTAGAACATACTAAAGTTAACAACCCCTTAAGCACAGGTTGGACACCTTTACTCTAGAGCAGCGGGGGCCTCATTTAGCCCCCAATGGCGGTTCAGCCGTTGCTCGGGGTTACAGCTGTAGGAACATACTGGTGTATCAGCCTCAGGGCAGCAATATTTACCCCCAAATCTCAGCCCGACCTACTTTTAGGCAAATAGGCTTTCTACCCAGAACTCCCCATACTGACAGTCAGGCTGAGTGCCCTTATCATTGATCCAAGGACCAGCAGGGAGGGGCTATCTTGGCTCTATCCCGTGCATTGTACAGAAGGAGCCAGTGTATCTATACTCCGCCCTATTTCATTGCAGCCAATGAGACTTTGGGAATAGCAGTACCAGCTGATCAAGGAACCCCATCACACAATCGCTCCCTTCCCGTCCCCGTTGCACAAGGAGCTGCTGAGAATGTCACTACGCCCCACAGAATAACACTCGTTAGTTTAAGTGGATACTTCAGAGAGGAGGGTGAGTGCCACTCACTTCAAGTACAGATCCCTGCCTCACAAGTCACACAGACGCCACCAATCAAACGGCGCCACTGGATTCCAGAGAATGCAAAGGGCAAACGTATGGGCAAATGTTAGCTGTACTCATAGGATACATTGCTGCACTTATAGCTCCTCCCCCACACAATGTGCAAGAGTAAGCTCCGCCCTATACAATTAGGTATTAGTATTAGGGTGAAGTCACACGGAGCTACTAGTAGCAGCTACAGAAACAGACAATGCTGATCATTTACTGATAATTGTCCCTATATGTGTTTAGCAGAGGCAATTCTCAGTACTGTCTATGGCAGGGGGTTTTCTGGTGTTTAGTAGCTGCTACTAAGTAGCTCTGTGTGTCTTCACCCTTAGGGCAAAGTCACACTGAGCTACTAGTAGCAGCTACTTTTTCACAGCTACTAAACCCCAGAAAATCCCCTGCCATAGACAATACTGGGAATTTCCTCTGCTAGAGACAATTATCAGTAAATGATCAGCATTGTCTGTTTTAGTAGCCGTGACAAGTAGCTGCTACTAGTAGCTCTGTGTGTCTTCACCCTAAGGGAGAAGAGACACAGAGCTACTTAGTAGCAGCTACTTGTCACGGCTACTAAACTCCAGAAAATCCCCCGCCATAGACAATACTGAGAGTAAATTCTGCTAAACACACATAGGGGCAGTTATCAGTAAATTATTAGCATGGTCCATTTCTGTAGCAACGACAAGTAGCTGCTACTAGTAGCTCCATGTGTCTTTAGGGTGAAGACACACTGTGTTACTAGTAGCAGCTACTTTTTCATGGCTACTACACACCAGAAAATCCCCTGCCATAGATAATACTGAGAGTTGCCTCTGCTAAACACACATAGAGACAATTATCAGTAAATGATCAGCACTGTCTGTTTTAGTAGCTGCTACTAGTAGCTCAGTGTGTCTTTGCCCTTAAGGGAGCTATTGTTGAAGTTTATAATAATGGACAATGTACCCCAATAACCTGTGTTATCACCACCATAAAACTTGTTATGGTGCATTACTTTGTTTAAAAAAAAAAATACCAAAATGGCAATTTCAAATATTTTCCGTTTAATAAGCAGCCAATGTAAGCAGAGAATTCAAGGCCAAGTAGTTCTCTCTCATCAACGAAGCCAGTGATTGGTTGTTCCTAAGCTTTAACTACAGGAATGAGCAGCAGTCGGAATAGTAGGGGTCCCCCTAGTTAGAAAAACACTTCACCTCCATTTTTGGGGTGAGAAGAAAAAGTTGACTCATTACTAAGGGAGGAGCCCGGAACCCAATCATGTGATCAATAAACACAAAGATACAGAGAAGGAATGTTCCGGGCTCCCACCCAGAGTAACAGATACAAACTCGCTGTGTGAGTGTGAGTGTCGGTGTGAGTGTGAGTGTCGGTGTGAGTGCAGACTCTATAAATAAACAAAGGGCATTTCCCCAAAACTAGAAACAAATCTGATCCTGATTTATTTACTCATGGAGTTCAATGTAGGAACAGAGAACAGTTGCCTCGTTAAGTTAATGATTCCGCATCACAGGAGGAGGGTCTCCCCGGCCGCCGCGGGGGGTTGCACTTCTCTCGCCCAGAGGAGGAACGAGCTGCTGGGTAAGAGTCACATGCTGCAGGGGAGAGAGAATGTGGCAGTTAGAATGTGGCAGTTAGAATTCTGCAGCTTATATATCTGTATAAATGTACAGGATCTGTGTGAAGTCACAACGACCAATAGAATGAAGTCTTACATAACCAATGGCCCCAGAAGCCATTGTATGTATGTTATTTGGCCAATTCTAAGCAACTTTTCAATTGGTCTTCATTATTTATGATTTATAGATTTTTAATTATTTGCCTTCTTCTGGCTCTTTGCAGCTTTCAAATGGGGGTCACTGACCCCAGCAGCCAAACCCTATTGCTCTGTGAGGCTCCAGTTGTATTGTTATTGTTACTTTTTATTCCTTATCTTTCTATTCAGCCCCTCCCCTATTCATATACCAGCCTCTCATCCAAACCACTCCCTGGTTGCTAAGGTAACTTGGACCCTAGCAACCAAATAGCTGCAGAAACTCCTGAACTGAAAATGAACTAAAAAAAAAAAAAACTACAAATAAATAATGAAGACCAATTGCAAATATTACTCTCTACATTATACTAAAAGTTAACTCAAAGGTGACCAACCCCTAACATTCCTCGGCTGCTTATTGGGTACCAACAGAATTCCTATAGCAGAGAGATCAGGGCTGGAGCAGGAAGGTCATTACGTCTATAAAGTGCTAGCTCTTGTGCCAATATGGATTACTGAGACACCACATGCTACATATAAATGGCAACAATACAAGTTCTCTAATTATAAATCCATCGGGAAGGACAGGGGGGGCGGCACAGGGAGGGACGGGGGGGCGGCACAGGGAGGGACGGGGGGCGGCACAGGGAGGGACGGGGGGGCGGCACAGGGAGGGACGGGGGGGGCGGCACAGGGAGGGACGGGGGGCGGCACAGGGAGGGACGGGGGGGCGGCACAGGGAGGGACGGGGGGGCGGCACAGGGAGGGACGGGGGGGCGGCACAGGGAGGGACGGGGGGGCGGCACAGGGAGGGACGGGGGGGCGGCACAGGGAGGGACGGGGGGGCGGCACAGGGAGGGACGGGGGGGCGGCACAGGGAGGGACGGGGGGGCGGCACAGGGAGGGACGGGGGGGCGGCACAGGGAGGGACGGGGGGGCGGCACAGGGAGGGACGGGGGGGCGGCACAGGGAGGGACGGGGGGGCGGCACAGGGAGGGACGGGGGGGCGGCACAGGGAGGGACGGGGGGGCACTTGTGTGCAGATTTGCAATGTTTTAGAATTCTCTGTATCTATAATGTAAAGGCCCAATACACAGAGCACATTGTGGGGGCGGGAGCAGAGAGTTCCTCGTTACCATTCCATTGGCCGCTTCCTCATCCAATCGCCGGCAGTTATTCCTTCTTCGGTTTAGCGATCCTCACATTGGCCAATGCCGCCTTCTCCGCTTCCACTTTAAACTGAGGCTTGAGTGCCGCCCGCACCGCCCTGGCGCAGATCTGCGAGTACCTGATGTAACTGGGGGGCAAACGGCAGCGACAGTTACTCACATATTGGGGTGTCAGACCCCCCCCGACTTGTTATAGGCAGGAAAACCTGCGCCACTGGGGCTTCACTGGGGGGGTAGTTTCTTAAGGTGGCCATACACGGGCCGACTATAGCTGCCGATATGGGTCCCTTGGACAGATTCGGCAGCTAATCGGCCCGTGTATGGGGAGAGCAGAGCGGCCTGGCCGACCGATATCTGGCCTGAAATTGGCCAGATCTCGATCGGGCAGGTTAGAAAATCTGGTCGGATCGGGGGCCGCATCAGCTCGTTGATGCGGTCCCCGATCCGACTGCCCCATTGCCGCCCACATAACCCGATCGTCTGGCCCCAGGGCCAAACGATCGGATTATTATTTTTTTTACCTAAATGCTCCCCGATATTGCCCACCCGTAGGTGGGGATATCGGGGGAAGATCCGCTCGCTTGGCGACATCGCCAAGCGAGCGGATCTGCTTGTGTATGGCCAC
Organism: Xenopus tropicalis; assembly: GCF_000004195.4. Taxonomy (NCBI): domain Eukaryota; kingdom Metazoa; phylum Chordata; class Amphibia; order Anura; family Pipidae; genus Xenopus; species Xenopus tropicalis. The sequence goes on from NC_030686.2 coordinate 3,092,964, forward strand.
CTTTACACTAAGTTACATATACACATGTAAGAAACAGCCCATCATTAAAGGTAATGGTAAGATCCTGGGGGGGCAGATTTAGCCAATAGCCAGTGCAAGGGGGGCAGATTTAGCCAGCTCAAGGGGGGGGGGGGCAGATTTAGCCAGCTCAAGGGGGGGGGGAGGGCAGATTAGCCAGCTCAAGGGGGGGGGGGGGCAGATTTAGCCAGCTCAAGGGGGGGGGGGGGGGCAGATTTAGCCAGCTCAAGGGGGGGGGGGGGCAGATTTAGCCAGCTCAAGGGGGGGGGGGGGGCAGATTTAGCCAGCTCAAGGGGGGGGGGGGGCAGATTTAAGCCAGCTCAAGGGGGGGGGGGGGGCAGATTTAGCCAGCTCAAGGGGGGGGGGGGCAGATTAGCCAGCTCAGGGGGGGGGGGGGCAGATTTAGCCAGCTCAAGGGGGGGGGGGGGGGGCAGATTTAGCCAGCTCAAGGGGGGGGGGGGGGCAGATTTAGCCAGCTCAAGGGGGGGGGGGGCAGATTTAGCCAGCTCAAGGGGGGGGGGGCAGATTTAGCCAGCTCAAGGGGGGGGGGGCAGATTTAGCCAGCTCAAGGGGGGGGGCAGATTTAGCCAGCTCAAGGGGGGGGGGGGCAGATTTACCAGCTCAAGGGGGGGGGGGGCAGATTTAGCCAGCTCAAGGGGGGGGGGGCAGATTTAGCCAGCTCAAGGGGGGGGGGGGGCAGATTTAGCCAGCTCAAGGGGGGGGGGGCAGATTTAGCCAGCTCAAGGGGGGGGGGGGCAGATTTAGGCCAGCTCAAGGGGGGGGGGGGCAGATTTAGCCAGCTCAAGGGGGGGGGGGGCAGATTTAGCCAGCTCAAGGGGGGGGGGGCAGATTTAGCCAGCTCAAGGGGGGTGGGGGCAGATTTAGCCAGCTCAAGGGGGGGGGGGGCAGATTTAGCCAGCTCAAGGGGGGGGGGGCAGATTTAGCCAGCTCAAGGGGGGGGGGGCAGGATTTAGCCAGCTCAAGGGGGGGGGGGCAGATTTAGCCAGCTCAAGGGGGGGGGGGGCAGATTTAGCCAGCTCAAGGGGGGGGGGGCAGATTTACCAGCTCAGGGGGGGGCAGATTAGCCAGTCAAGGGGGGGGGGCAGATTTAGCCAGCTCAAGGGGGGGGGGGGGCAGAGTGGGTGGTAGGGTGGGGGGGAAATGTCCCAGTGCCGGGACAATAATGTACATAAATAAGTCGCTAACAGACGGAGTGTATATATATACCGCTTGGCTACATACAGGGCCTCGCTATGGGGGTATTTAGCCCTCAGGGATGAAGCCGCCGGGCTAGAAACACCCAATACCCTCCGCCCCCCCCTCACCTACCTGAGCCCGGCCCCCCCTCACCTACCTGAGCCCGGCCTGTCTCCAATAAGCCACCATTTTGCCGCAGGAACCGAATCTCCAAATCAACCAGTGACCGAAGAGCGACTGACAGAAGGTCAGAAAGCGCCGATAGGAAAGGGAGGGACCTATATCTGTCGGCGGCCAATGACCTAGAAGCGCTGTATAATATCAGCCAATCACACGCAGCCCTGGAGGGTGAAAGGCAGCGGCCAATAACAAGAGCGGACAGGAGGAGGCGTTCTATCCTCGTCGAATCTCGATGGTTTCGCTCCCTTTCGCATTTCTTTTTTGCTTGTAACAACTTTATTGCGAGCAAATAAACAGAACAGTAACCTAATAGCAAGATGGCGGCCGGGACATTTTGTACCTCAAGGAGAGAGGGAACACAGTGACCTAAGCCTCCTTCATGTAATTACTTCAAATAAAGGAACAGTAACACTCTGTAATATAAAATACAGTCTGGAAATCTCTTCCCCCTCCCAGATACCCCCCCCCCCTGAAAGCCCAGTTACTGAGTGACTGAAACCCAAGTCTTTCCCTATAACTTAATCTTTGTTATGTGCTAAGGTGGGACCTGAAAGTGGGCTTAAACCTAAATACTCTAATAACCACTGCCATAAAGAGATAAATATATGGGGCCACATTCATTCCATCCCTCCAGATATTGCTGAACTACTGCTCTTATCTTCCTTTGACAAGATGGTGGGAGTTGTAGTTTAACGACAGCTGCAGGCTGGCCTGCCCTGACCTATGGCGGCAAGAAAACTAAAATAGACGCTGCTGCCTTGTGCGGCTTTACCCCTAGGGCAGGTGGGTCAGCGTTGGGATTTGGGTGATTTAGGGCTCAGGAGCCAATAGTAACAGCACCGAGAACACAGTGGGGCTCATTTAAAAACACTTTGCACCTGGGCAGTAACCCATGGCAACCAATGAAATGGTGAGCGGGATCAGATTTGGGTTCCGCTGTGATCCCTATAGAGTTGTTTAAGGGATTCTGTTGATATTTATGGGCACTGTTTATCTCTAAATGACACTGTTACACAGCTAATAATTCCCTCTGCCATTTAACCTTTTATTCTTCAACCAACAAATGTATTTGTAGCTGTAATATTGGTGTGTAGGCGCCATCTCAGTGCCTTGTGCCTGAGTCTGAGCTTTCAGCCAGCGCTACACATTAGAACTGCTTTCAGCTAACCTATTGTTTCTCCTACTCCCATGTAACTGGAGGAGTCCCAAGCCGGACTTGGATTTCTTACTATTGAGTGCTATTCTGATACCTACTGGGAGCTGCTATCTTGCTTCCTTCCCATTGTTCTGCTGATCGGCTGCTGGGGGTGAGGGGGGGGGATATCACTCCAACTTGCAGCGCAGCAGTAAAGTGTGCCTGAGTCTGAGCTTTCAGCCAGCGCTACACATTAGAACTGCTTTCAGCTAACCTATTGTTTCTCCTACTCCCATGTAACTGGAGGAGTCCCAAGCCGGACTTGGATTTCTTACTATTGAGTGCTATTCTGATACCTACTGGGAGCTGCTATCTTGCTCCCTTCCCATTGTTCTGCTGATCGGCTGCTGGGGGTGAGGGGGGGGATATCACTCCAACTTGCAGCGCAGCAGTAAAGTGTGAGTGAAGTTTATAAGAGCACAGGTCACGTGATTGGCAATTTGGAGGACAATTTTGTTGCTGGAAAGGGGTAACCATTTGGAAGCAGCATGTCCCAGGGCAGCACAGTCAGAAGAATTGTAACACAAATGGTTTCTTTCTTTAAAGGGGCAGTAAACCCCCCTTGTGCAACAAATAGAGCTTGTTCTGAACATACTTTTTGCCTATTGTTTTCATCATAAAAATTGAATGTAGTTTTTTATTTTTTGAGCCAAACAGAGAAACTGAAACTACTCTGTGTTTGGTCCTCGTGAGGGTGGTGAACTAATAAGGCCGGATTCCTTTAAACTGGGTCTTGAATTCATCCAAAACTCAGATCAGACAGATTTGGTGCGATTTCCAGGTTTGTTCCTTTTGTTCGGCAAAGGAAAGGGATAGAAGTAGCGTTTTGGGCTGATTGAAAATTTCTCCAAAGACCCCACTAGCCCCGCCCATCTGTGCCACTTCCTGCTGCCTCCTTTCCCAGGCTGTGCAGGGGCGGGGGCACTGTAGGATAGGAACCAATCAGCAGCTAGGCTGACCTGATAGGGAACTGCAGCCTGTCTGTGCTTGTGTGAGTGCAGGGCTGTGATTGGCTCTCCCCCTCCTACTGTGCTTCTGGCAGGGACCGTTAGGACACGCCCACCCCTCAAGTGAAACCCAGACAGGGACCTGAGAGGATCTATAGGGAGCTCCAATAAAGGGGCCATTGTTACAGATAGGGTTAATGTTCAGCCCAAAGGGAAACCAGCACCGTATATTATTCATAATTGCCTACAGGGTTAGGGGTTTCATTTATCCTCCTTTAAAGTTCTGTGAATGTAATAAGGGGGCATTGCCTAAAGGAACCAGTATGGCAGCTCACACACACCAATAGAAACTCACACGTAACAGTCACATAAGAGACACGGAGCCAAAGTTGTTGTTTTCCCCACTTTACTTGGCTTTGTTGATGAAATAACATCCCTTTTAGTAAGAACAATATTTATATAAAAATAAACTCTGGAGTGATCATTTTTACAAAAATGTCCATGAAGGCGCCAGTATTAACCCATGCAATGCTCGGTTCTGCCGGCCCGGCCAGATCTCTCCCAGGGTGCCCAGAACCACTGAACACTGGTTACATCAACAACAGGTAGCAGAACACAGATATATATATATATTCAATAGTAACGATGAACAATAAAAACGAGCAGTGGGGGGGGGGGGGGGGTGTTGTTTACCCAAGTGGTTCTTCCCGCAAGTACAGACTTCAAAACTGCTAATACCCCTCATTAAATACCCCCCCAGGCACTACATTATCCTCAGTACTTCAACAATAACTCCTTCATTTTTCTGTGACCTTCAATTACAATCTCTGTGACGTCCTCCTATCGCTTTAGGGTAACCGGTATGAACTACAGCTCACAGCCCTGGTCTTTTCAAAGTTAAAGGGGCTGATCACCTTTAAGTTGACCTTTAGTAGGTTATAGAAAGGCCAATTCTAAGCAGCTTTTCAATTGGTCTTCATGATTTATAGTTTTTGAATTATTTGAACTCTTTGCAGCCTCTCCTATTCTGATATCAGTCTCTCCATCAAACCACACGCTGGTTACTTAGGTCATTTGAATCCTAGCAACCAAATAGCTGCAGGAGAAAACACTACAAATAATAAAAAATGAAGACCAATTGAAAACTGTCTCAGAATATGACTCTCTACATTATACTAAAAGTTAACTCAAAGGTGAACCCCCCCCTTTGTAAAGCGCATAATCCCCCCACCCTGGGATTCCCTGTTGGATGTTACTACCTGCCCTGTACGGGTGCTGCCCCCGCGGGGCTGGGAGAGGGTGGGGAAATACAATAGAAGCAAATTTACATGCTTTGAATAGCAGAGGAACATGCAGCCAATCAAGAGCCAGTTATATAAGTGGCCAACATACCCCCCCCCCCCCCCCCGTGTCCAACATAGAGTTTGTGCTCCATTTAAGATCTATATTATTATATTTTCTGGCTTCGGGGCAACTGCAGAAGGAGAGGGCAATAATCCAATTTTGATCACTAATTAAATGCCCTTTATAATGCAATCCTCCTTCTCTGTAAACCCGAGACACAGGCAAGAGATGGTGGAAGGGAGGGGCTAGTTGGTGGAAGGGAGGGGCTAGTTCTCATAGAAACTGCTAATTATGGGGGGGGGGGGGTAACTAGGGTAAAAATAAAATAATGGCCCTCAGTGTTGATGTTGGACACGGGTCTATGTGGCCCCTCTGATGGTAGGAAATAAAGGAAATTCTTACTGATATTATAAAAAGGGAGAAATGAACCATTTCTAAAGCCTAAATGCAGTCGGCGGCAATACGAGCGTTGCTACGTTGCCAGGCAACCATCAGTCGTTAGCGCGAGGGATAAAGGCATTATTCTGTTATAGGCATAGGTCACATGGTTGGTCCCATACAGTGAATTTGGAGTAAATGAAAAGCTTTCCAGGGCCGCCCCCACTTCAGCCTTAGATGGGGGAGGGGTCTCAGGTCACATGACACAAGTCGGGCATTTGGCCACGTTAGAAAGGGCTGGCATCCAGTCGTATCCATGGAGGGCCGCCTGCTGGTCCCCCTAATGTCATCGTTGTTCCCCCAAAGCCGTTGCCCCCCCCCCCCCCCCCCGAAACAAAGTCCAATTTGAAAACCTACTCAATAAAGATACATTCTTAAATAAGAATAAATAGATTAACTGTAACTGCGTGGGGGGAGGAGCCACGGCTTGCTCCGTATCATTGGCTAACTAAAATAACTAATCGCTACTGTGGCCCCTTCCGTGTCATCATTTCTCCACGAACGCCGCCGCCGCCATCGAGGACCTGATGCTGCTCCTGGTCGACGCTTTGAGATCTTCAATTTCGGCGTTTAATCGGCCGATGACCCACTCCATGGCGTCCCGACCCTGCAACGGAACCAAGGGGGGTTAGTGCCGGAAGCTCCGACAGCGCTGCGCCGACTCTAACGCTCTAGAACCTGCACTTTATATGGAACAAACCTGGCAACTCCCAGCATCCTTCAGTACAGCACAGAGCAAAGCCCCTGATTATTTAATAAGGATGGAACTCTATGGGGGTGATGTAATAAAATGCCCAGGAGCAGTAACCCATAGCAACCAATCAGCAGGAAGCGTGTATTGGTCACCTGTTTACAAGCTATCATTTTATTGGTTGCTTTTGGTTAATGCTCCTGGGCAAATTAGCACCTTTTATTACATATAAGGGTATATAGCGACCAACACTAGGGTCCAGTCCCTCCTTATTGCTTTAAAGGGGATATTCACCTTTAGTATGATGGAGAGAGTGATATTCTGAAACAATTTGCAATTGGTCTTCATTTTTTATTATTTATAGTTTTCGATTTATTTTACTATTTGTTCAGCAGCTCTCCAGTTGCTAGGGTTCAAATTACCTTAGCAACCAGGGAGTGGTTTGGATGAGAGGCTGGTATATGAATAGGGGAGGGGCTGGATAGAACGATAAGGAATAAAAAGTAACAATAAAACTGGAGCCTCACACAGAGCAATAGGGTTTGGTTGCCGGGGTCAGTGACCCCTAGCTGTTTTTTCAAAAACTATAAAAAATAAATAACGAAGACCAATTGGAAAGTTGCTTAGAACTGGGCATTCTATGACATACTAAAAGTTAAGCATAATCATGAACGAATCAGCCAATGGGAACGGACCATGTTGCTGGCAATATTGAGTGTCTGGGGAAAGAATAGAAGTAACAGAGCACAGGGGGCGCTATTTCTCTAAAGCCCTGGGGTAATGGCCCACATTGGGGGGGCAGGGACTTACCTTGTTTGCATTGGAAGAGATGGTATTTGCCATCATGCCCTCTAGGTAACTGCTCAGACTGACCCCCTTCACCGTGATGATGGCTTCCTGGGTCAGCACCGTCCTGTAACAAAATACATTTATTATTCCACTGATTGGCTTTACTTCCCCTTAGTAAGTACAGTATGGGGGGGGGGGCAAGGTGGGGTGACTTATTACATATGGGGGGTGAAGTCTAACAAGAGTAATATTCTGAGAATTTGCAATTGGCAGAGCCGCAGAGCAATGTGTGAGAGACAGGCAGAGCCGCAGAGCAATGTGTGAGAGATAGGCAGAGCCGCAGAGCAATGTGTGAGAGACAGGCAGAGCCGCAGAGCAGTGTGTGAGAGACAGGCAGAGCCGCAGAGCAATGTGTGAGAGACAGGCAGAGCCGCAGAGCAATGTGTGAGAGACAGGCAGAGCCGCAGAGCAATGTGTGAGAGACAGGCAGAGCCGCAGAGCAATGTGTGAGAGACAGGCAGAGCCGCAGAGCAATGTGTGAGAGACAGGCAGAGCCGCAGAGCAGTGTGTGAGAGACAGGCAGAGCCGCAGAGCAATGTGTGAGAGACAGGCAGAGCCGCAGAGCAATGTGTGAGAGACAGGCAGAGCCGCAGAGCAATGTGTGAGAGACAGGCAGAGCCGCAGAGCAATGTGTGAGAGACAGGCAGAGCCGCAGAGCAATGTGTGAGAGACAGGCAGAGCCGCAGAGCAATGTGTGAGAGACAGGCAGAGCCGCAGAGCAATGTGTGAGAGACAGGCAGAGCAATGTATGAAAGACAGGCAGAGCCGCAGTCTAACAAGAGTAATATTCTGAGAATTTGCAATTGGTCTTCATTTTTTATTCAGTTATTTCACCATTTGTTCAGCAGCATTCCAGTTTGGAGTTTCAGCCACTCTCTGGTTGCTAGGGTCCAAGTTACATTAGCAACCAGGGAGTGGGTTGGATGAGAGACTGGTATATGAATAGGGGAGGGGCTGAATAGAAAGATAAGGAATAAAAAGTAACAGTAACAATAAAACTGGAGCCTCACAGAGCAATAGGGGTTTGGTTGCTAAGGTCCAAGTTACCTTAGCAACCAGGCAGTGGGTTGGATGAGAGACAGGAATATGAATAGGAGGAGGGGCTGAATAGAAAGATAAGTAATAAAAACTAACAATAACAATAAAACTGGAGCCTCACAGAGCAATAGGGTTTGGCTGCCGGGGTCACTGACCCCCATTTGAAAGCTGCAAAGAGTCGGAAGCGAAAGACCAATCAAACTGTTACTCACTTCCCAGGGTCTTGGGGGTGCGGCTTGTAAAGGAGTCGTTCGTCCACGGACACCATGTTTGTGAATGTGATCTGCAATAAAGGGAACATCCCAGTGTTAATCACTATGGCAGCAGGAGTAGTGAGTACGTGTTGTAAGCGCTCAGCAGAGATGGCAATGGGGGGGGGGGGGGGTTGAATGCAAAAGGCAGCACGGTCAGACTTACATTGGAGGATTTCAGCTCCATTGTTTTCTCCCCAGGATCCACCACGGAATGTTCATGAACGTAGGTCTTGGTTCTAGATGCCCCGATAATCTAGAAGAGAACACGGAACAGCTCAGTGAATAAACAGATGCAGAGAGTGATATAGAGACAATTTGCAATTGGTCTTCATGTTTTGTAGTTTTTTTTAACTACTTGAATTTCTGTTCGGCGGTTTTCCAGTTTGGAGTGTAAGCAGCTATTTGGTTGCTAAGGTGTAACTTACCTTAGCAACCAGGGAGTGGTCTGAATGAGAGACAGGTATATGAATAGAGGAGGGGCTGAATAGAAAGATAAGGAATAAAAAGTAACAATAACAATAAAACTGGAGCCTCACAGAGCAATAGGGTTTGGCTGCCGGGGTCACTGACCCCCATTTGAAAGAAGAAGGCAAATAATTCAAAAACTATAACAAATAAATAATAAAGACCAATTGAAATGTTGCTTAGAATTGGTCAATCTATAATCTTAATCTTTAATAAAGGCATCAGAGACTTCAATGCAGAGTGTTTACCCCCCCCCCCGGCCCAACTCACCGACTTGACCAGGGAAGGCATCCCCCACTCGGTGCTGAGGAGCCGCTCGCTGTGCAGTTTGCCGCTGGGGTCCACGTGCCGGTTCAATACGTCCACCCCGACGACGCTGGGGTTCATGGGATTGGGGTACTTCTGCATGGCGGCTGTGGTGACCGTCTCCCATGGGTGGCTGCGGGGAAAGCAGGAATATGCTCATTATCACGGCATTGTATAGGGAATAAAGTGCCCCCTGTTGTACAGTATAAGGATATTGGAAGTCACCAAGGAGTCACGTGACCATATAAAAGCCCCCCCCCAGCCACAGCCCGGGCAGCAAAGCTTGCAATTCCTTGCGTCAGAGACACGGGGCGGGTTCTGCAATCTCCTGCAGTGCAGCATTGGGCAACGGGCCGGTACTGTTTGTACTTGTACTGCCGGGGCCTCTATTCTGTGTAACTGCACGTCATTGGCTAATGAGAGGGACACACCCCTGAGAGAAACGTCTATAGAGATTTATTCTGATAACAGCTTACTTCCCCTTTAAAATCTTAACATTGAGACACAGGCAGAGCCGCAGAGCAGTGTGTGAGAGACAGGCAGAGCCGCAGAGCAGTGTGTGAGAGACAGGCAGAGCCGCAGAGCAGTGTGTGAGAGACAGGCAGAGCCGCAGAGCAGTGTATGAGAGACAAGCAGAGCCGCAGAGCAATGTGTGAGAGACAGGCAGAGCCGCAGAGCAGTGTGTGAGAGACAGGCAGAGCCGCAGAGCAATGTGTGAGAGACAGGCAGAGCCGCAGAGCAGTGTATGAGAGACAGGCAGAGCCGCAGAGCAGTGTATGAGAGACAGGCAGAGCCGCAGAGCAATGTATGAGAGACAGGCAGAGCCGCAGAGCAATGTATGAGAGACAGGCAGAGCCGCAGAGTAATGTATGAGAGACAGGCAGAGCCGCAGAGTAATGTATGAGAGACAGGCAGAGCCGCAGAGCAATGTGTGAGAGACAGGCAGAGCCGCAGAGCAGTGTGTGAGAGACAGGCAGAGCCGCAGAGCAATGTATGAGAGACAGGCAGAGCCGCAGAGCAGTGTGTGAGAGACAGGCAGAGCCGCAGAGCAGTGTATGAGAGACAGGCAGAGCCGCAGAGCAATGTGTGAGAGACAGGCAGAGCCGCAGAGCAATGTGTGAGAGACAGGCAGAGCCGCAGAGCAATGTGTGAGAGACAGGCAGAGCCGCAGAGCAGTGTATGAGAGACAGGCAGAGCCGCAGAGCAGTGTATGAGAGACAGGCAGAGCCGCAGAGCAGTGTATGAGAGACAGGCAGAGCCGCAGAGCAGTGTATGAGAGACAGGCAGAGCCGCAGAGCAGTGTATGAGAGACAGGCAGAGCCGCAGAGCAGTGTATGAGAGACAGGCAGAGCCGCAGAGCAATGTATGAGAGACAGGCAGAGCCGCAGAGCAATGTGTGAGAGACAGGCAGAGCCGCAGAGCAGTGTATGAGAGACAGGCAGAGCCGCAGAGCAGTGTGTGAGAGACAGGCAGAGCCGCAGAGCAGTGTATGAGAGACAAGCAGAGCCGCAGAGCAATGTGTGAGAGACAGGCAGAGCCGCAGAGCAGTGTGTGAGAGACAGGCAGAGCCGCAGAGCAATGTGTGAGAGACAGGCAGAGCCGCAGAGCAGTGTATGAGAGACAGGCAGAGCCGCAGAGCAGTGTATGAGAGACAGGCAGAGCCGCAGAGCAATGTATGAGAGACAGGCAGAGCCGCAGAGCAATGTATGAGAGACAGGCAGAGCCGCAGAGTAATGTATGAGAGACAGGCAGAGCCGCAGAGTAATGTATGAGAGACAGGCAGAGCCGCAGAGCAATGTGTGAGAGACAGGCAGAGCCGCAGAGCAGTGTGTGAGAGACAGGCAGAGCCGCAGAGCAATGTATGAGAGACAGGCAGAGCCGCAGAGCAGTGTGTGAGAGACAGGCAGAGCCGCAGAGCAGTGTATGAGAGACAGGCAGAGCCGCAGAGCAATGTGTGAGAGACAGGCAGAGCCGCAGAGCAATGTGTGAGAGACAGGCAGAGCCGCAGAGCAATGTGTGAGAGACAGGCAGAGCCGCAGAGCAGTGTATGAGAGACAGGCAGAGCCGCAGAGCAGTGTATGAGAGACAGGCAGAGCCGCAGAGCAGTGTATGAGAGACAGGCAGAGCCGCAGAGCAGTGTATGAGAGACAGGCAGAGCCGCAGAGCAGTGTATGAGAGACAGGCAGAGCCGCAGAGCAGTGTATGAGAGACAGCAGAGCCGCAGAGCAATGTATGAGAGACAGGCAGAGCCGCAGAGCAATGTGTGAGAGACAGGCAGAGCCGCCAGAGCAGTGTATGAGAGACAGGCAGAGCCGCAGAGCAATGTATGAGAGACAGGCAGAGCCGCAGAGCAATGTGTGAGAGACAGGCAGAGCCGCAGAGCAATGTGTGAGAGACAGGCAGAGCAATGTGTGAGAGACAGGCAGAGCCGCAGAGCAATGTGTGTGAGGAGACAGGCAGAGCCGCAGAGCAATGTGTGAGAGACAGGCAGAGCCGCAGAGCAGTGTGTGAGAGACAGGCAGAGCCGCAGAGCAGTGTATGAGAGACAGGCAGAGCCGCAGAGCAATGTGTGAGAGACAGGCAGAGCCGCAGAGCAATGTGTGAGAGACAGGCAGAGCCGCAGAGCAATGTGTGAGAGACAGCCAGAGCAATGTGTGAGAGACAGGCAGAGCCGCAGAGCAGTGTGTGAGAGACAGGCAGAGCCGCAGAGCAGTGTATGAGAGACAGGCAGAGCCGCCCAGAGCAGTGTATGAGAGACAGGCAGAGCCGCAGAGCAGTGTATGAGAGACAGGCAGAGCCGCAGAGCAGTGTGTGAGAGACAGGCAGAGCCGCAGAGCAATGTGTGAGAGACAGGCAGAGCCGCAGAGCAGTGTATGAGAGACAGGCAGAGCCGCAGAGCAGTGTATGAGAGACAGGCAGAGCCGCAAAGCAATGTGTGAGAGACAGGCAGAGCCGCAGAGCAATGTGTGAGAGACAGGCAGAGCCGCAGAGCTATGTATGAGAGACAGGCAGAGCCGCAGAGCAATGTGTGAGAGACAGGCAGAGCCGCAGAGCTATGTATGAGAGACAGGCAGAGCCGCAGAGCAATGTGTGAGAGACAGGCAGAGCCGCAGAGCAATGTGTGAGAGACAGGCAGAGCCGCAGAGCAATGTGTGAGAGACAGGCAGAGCCGCAGAGCAATGTGTGAGAGACAGGCAGAGCCGCAGAGCAATGTGTGAGAGACAGGCAGAGCCGCAGAGCAATGTGTGAGAGACAGGCAGAGCCGCAGAGCAATGTATGAGAGACAGGCAGAGCCGCAGAGCAATGTGTGAGAGACAGGCAGAGCCGCAGAGCAATGTGTGAGAGACAGGCAGAGCCGCACTGACATGTGAAACGGAACACTAAATATAAGTGAAGTCAGATGGGAATGGGGGGGGGGGGGGGGGCAGATGGTTCTACAGGATCAGCACGTGGGGCCGGTGCTGGCCGACTGCCCTTCCCTGTTCTACAGCAGAACCAGATCCCATGAGCCCTATGGCCGCTCCCACCATATATATATAACTGTAACGGAGGTTCCAAGGCAGCAGAATGTGACAGTTTGCGACTGCACCTCCCCCCCCCCCCCCCCCACACAGTGAGACAGAGAGGCAATTAGAGCAGTGGCCCCTCCGGTGCCTGTAACAAGGTGTCCCCTGCCCCCGGGTGGGACAATGGCACGGGGTGAGCGCACATTCCCACACAACAAGCAGCACTAACCGGTTGTGGGTAAGGAATGTGCGACCTGAGTGACACGACAAGGAGGGGCCCAAGGGCACAGCCAGCAATAACCTTATCTGCCTCCCTGCCCCCCCTGTGCCTCCCTGCCCCCCCCCCGTGCCTCCCTGCCCCCCTGTGTCTCCCTGCCCCCCCCGTGCCTCCCCTGCCCCCCCCCGTGCCTCCCTGCCCCCCCCGTGCCTCCCTGCCCCCCCCTGTGCCTCCCTGCCCCCCCGTGCCTCCCTGCCCCCCCGTGCCTCCCTGCCCCCCCGTGCCTCCCTGCCCCCCCCGTGTCTCCCTGCCCCCCCGTGCCTCCCTGCCCCCCCGTGCCTCCCTGCCCCCCCGTGTCTCCCTGCCCCCCCGTGCCTCCCTGCCCCCCCTGTGCCTCCCTGCCCCCCCTGTGCCTCCCTGCCCCCCTGTGCCTCCCTGCCCCCCTGTGCCTCCCTGCCCCCCCTGTGCCTCCCTGCCCCCCCTGTGCCTCCCTGCCCCCCCTGTGCCTCCCTGCCCCCCTGTGCCTCCCTGCCCCCCCTGTGCCTCCCTGCCCCCCCTGTGCCTCCCTGCCCCCCCTGTGCCTCCCTGCCCCCCCTGTGCCTCCCTGCCCCCCCTGTGTCTCCCTGCCCCCCTGTGCCTCCCTGCCCCCCCTGTGTCTCCCTGCCCCCCCCCTGTGCCTCCCTGTGTCAGAACAAAGGGCAAATTAAACCAACGAAACACAATCCTGGTGCCACACACTAAATACCCAGCAGCCCCCGACAGCCTGACTGTATATCGTGGGGGGAGAGTTCTCTGTGATTTCAGCTGCCGGAGGCCCTTGGGCCCAGTAAGAGTAAAATGGCACTACAGGCTGGGACTCCCAGCAGCCCCTTACTGGGCCACACTTCTCTATATAGGGCCCCCCTTCTGTGCCTAAACTAACCGCTGGCCTATGGGCAGCTACAGGGCAACTGCAATAATCTAGTCAGGGCCTCTCTATACTGCCTGTAACAATCTATGGTACCCAGGGCCTCTCTATACTGCCTGTAACAATCTATGGTACCCAGGGCCTCTCTATACTGCCTGTAACTATCTATGGTACCCAGGGCCTCTCTATACTGCCTGTAACAATCTATGGTACCCAGGGCCTCTCTATACTGCCTGTAACAATCTATGGTACCCAGGGCCTCTCTATACTGCCTGTAACAATCTATGGTACCCAGGGCCTCTCTATACTGCCTGTAACAATCTATGGTACCCAGGGCCTCTCTATACTGCCTGTAACAATCTATGGTACCCAGGGCCTCTCTATACTGCCTGTAACAATCTATGTACCCAGGGCCTCTCTATACTGCCTGTAACAATCTATGGTACCCAGGGCCTCTCTATACTGCCTGTAACAATCTATGGTACCCAGGGCCTCTCTATACTGCCTGGTAACAATCTATGGTACCCAGGGCCTCTCTATACTGCCTGTAACAATCTATGGTACCCAGGGCCTCTCTATACTGCCTGTAACAATCTATGGTACCCAGGGCCTCTCTATACTGCCTGTAACAATCTATGGTACCCAGGGCCACTAATTACACTAACTGATACTTTGTAGCACCAGTGCAACTCATTACACAACCTTAATTACCCCATTATACCCAGGGGGCCCATTATACCCAGGGGGCTCATTATACCCAGGGGGCTCATTACACAGTGTAACAGTCAGGGCCACTGTTTGGGGCCACAGGGGCTCATTACAGACAGGAGCCCAATCTTTAGGGAGCTGCACAGACACTGAACGGATCAGCACAAGTAGATCAGCCGGCGCTCAGAAGCCCCAGGGGCAGCACAGATAGTGGGGGAGGGCAGATTTAGAAGTCACGGGGCACTTACTCTAATACATCTTGTGCAGATTTAGGGCTGGAGGTAAGTTCCTGTATCATACTGGGGGGCTGAATGGGGCTATGGGGAAAGTCCCAGCATTCCATCTGGGCAGATGTAGGTTGGAGGGCAGTTGCCCCCTTATAGTATTACACCCACTCTGTGGCTGTTACTGTATTACGGGGGGGGGGGGCAGAAGCTGGGGGGGGCTGGAGTGGCTGTTACTGTATTACAGGGGGGGCAGAAGCTGGGGGGGCTGTTACTGTATTACAGGGGGGCAGAAGCTGGGGGGCTGTTACTGTATTACAGGGGGGGCAGAAGCTGGGGGGGCTGTTACTGTATTTACAGGGGGGCAGAAGCTGGGGGGGCTGTTACTGTATTACAGGGGGGCAGAAGCTGGGGGGGCTGTTACTGTATTACAGGGGGGGCAGAAGCTGGGGGGGCTGTTACTGTATTACAGGGGGGGCAGAAGTGGGGGGGCTGTTACTGTATTACAGGAGGGCAGAAGCTGGGGGGCTGTTACTGTATTACAGGGGGCAGAAGCTGGGGGGGCTGTTACTGTATTACAGGGGGGCAGAAGCTGGGGGTCTGTTACTGTATTACAGGAGGGCAGAAGCTGGGGGGCTGTTACTGTATTACAGGAGGGCAGAAGCTGGGGGGCTGTTACTGTATTACAGGGGGGGCAGAAGCTGGGGGCTGTTACTGTATTACAGGGGGGCAGAAGCTGGGGATCTGTTACTGTATTACATGGGGGGCAGAAGCTGGGGGGCTGTTACTGTATTACAGGGGGGCAGAAGCTGGGGGGGCTGTTTCTGTATTACAGGGGGGCAGAAGCTGGGGGGCTGTTTCTGTATTACAGGGGGGGCTGTTACTGTATTACAGGGGGGGCAGAAGCTGGGGGGGCTGTTACTGTATTACAGGGGGGGCTGTTACTGTATTACAGGGGGGCAGAAGCTGGGGGGGCTGTTACTGTATTACAGGGGGGCAGAAGCTGGGGGGGCTGTTACTGTATTACAGGGAGGGCAGAAGCTGGGGGGGCTGTTACTGTTTACAGGGGGGCAGAAGCTGGGGGGGCTGTTACTGTATACAGGGGGGGCAGAAGCTTGGGGGGGCTGTTACTGTATTACAGGGGGGCAGAAGCTGGGGGGGGCTGTTACTGTATTACAGGGGGGCAGAAGCTGGGGGGGCTGTTACTGTATTACAGGGGGGGCAGAAGCTGGGGGGGGCTGTTACTGTATTACAGGGGGGGCAGAAGCTGGGGGGGCTGTTTACTGTATTACAGGGAGGGCAGAAGCTGGGGGGGCTGTTACTGTATTACAGGGGGGGCAGAAGCTGGGGGGGCTGTTACTGTATTACAGGAGGGCAGAAGCTGGGGGGGCTGTTACTGTATTACAGGGGGGGCAGAAGCTGGGGGGGCTGTTACTGTATTACAGGGGGGCAGAAGCTGGGGGGGCTGTTACTGTATTACAGGGAGGGCAGAAGCTGGGGGGGCTGTTACTGTATTACAGGAGGGCAGAAGCTGGGGGGGGCTGTTACTGTATTACAGGGGGGGCAGAAGCTGGGGGGGCTGTTACTGTATTACAGGGGGGGCAGAAGCTGGGGATCTGTTACTGTATTACATGGGGGGCAGAAGCTGGGGGGCTGTTACTGTATTACAGGGGGGCAGAAGCTGGGGGGCTGTTTCTGTATTACAGGGGGGGCAGAAGCTGGGGGGCTGTTTCTGTATTACAGGGGGGGCTGTTACTGTATTACAGGGGGGCAGAAGCTGGGGGGCTGTTACTGTATTACAGGGGGGGCTGTTACTGTATTACAGGGGGCAGAAGCTGGGGGGCTGTTACTGTATTACAGGGGGGCAGAAGCTGGGGGGGCTGTTACTGTATAAGGGAGGGCAGAAGCTGGGGGGCTGTTACTGTATTACAGGGGGGCAGAAGCTGGGGGGGCTGTTACTGTATTACAGAGGGGCAGAAGCTGGGGGGGCTGTTACTGTATTACAGGGGGGGCAGAAGCTGGGGGGGCTGTTACTGTATTACAGGAGGGCAGAAGCTGGGGGGGCTGTTACTGTATTACAGGAGGGCAGAAGCTGGGGGGGCTGTTACTGTATTACAGGGGGGCAGAAGCTGGGGGGGCTGTTTCTGTATTACAGGGGGGGCAGAAGCTGGGGGGGCTGTTACTGTATTACAGGGGGGCTGTTACTGTATTACAGGGAGGGCAGAAGCTGGGGGGGCTGTACTGTATTACAGGGGGGGCAGAAGCTGGGGGGGCTGTTACTGTATTACAGGGGGGGCAGAAGCTGGGGGGGCTGTTTACTGTATTACAGAGGGGCAGAAGCTGGGGGGGCTGTTACTGTATTACAGGGGGGGCAGAAGCTGGGGGGGCTGTTACTGTATTACAGGAGGGCAGAAGCTGGGGGCTGTTACTGTATTACAGGAGGGCAGAAGCTGGGGGGGCTGTTACTGTATTACAGGGGGGGCAGAAGCTGGGGGGGCTGTTTCTGTATTACAGGGGGGCAGAAGCTGGGGGGGCTGTTACTGTATTACAGGGGGCTGTTACTGTATTACAGGGAGGGGCAGAAGCTGGGGGGGCTGTTACTGTATTACAGGGGGGGCAAGAAGCTGGGGGGCTGTTACTGTATTATAGGGGGGGCAGAAGCTGGGGGGCTGTTTCTGTATTACAGGGGACAGAAGCTGGGGGGGCTGTTACTGTATTACAGGGGGGCAGAAGCTGGGGGGCTGTTACTGTATTACAGGGGGGGCAGAAGCTGGGGGGGCTGTTACTGTATTACAGGGGGGGCAGAAGCTGGGGGGGCTGTTACTGTATTACAGGGGGGGCAGAAGCTGGGGGGGCTGTTACTGTATTACAGGGGGGGCAGAAGCTGGGGGGCTTACTGATTACAGGGGGGCAGAAGCTGGGGGGGCTGTTACTGTATTACAGGGGGGCAGAAGCTGGGGGGGCAGTTACTGTATTACAGGGGGGCAGAAGCTGGGGGGCTGTTACTGTATTACAAGGGGGGCAGAAGCTGGGGGGGCTGTTACTGTATTACAGGGGGGCAGAAGCTGGGGGGGCTGTTACTGTATTACAGGGGGGGCAGAAGCTGGGGGGGCTGTTACTGTATTACAGGGGGGCAGTATTACAGGGGGGGCTGTTACTGTATTACAGGGGGGGCAGAAGCTGGGGGGGCAGTATTACAGGGGGGGCAGAAGCTGGGGGGGCAGTTACTGTATTACAGGGGGGGCAGTATTACAGGGGGGGCTGTTACTGTATTACAGGGGGGGCAGAAGCTGGGGGGGGCTGTTACTGTATTACAGGGGGGGCAGAAGCTGGGGGGGCAGTTACTGTATTACAGGGGGGGCAGAAGCTGGGGGGCAGTTACTGTATTACAGGGGGGGCAGAAGCTGGGGGGCAGTTACTGTATTACGGGGGGGCAGTATTACAGGGGGGCAGTATTACAGGGGGGGCAGTATTACAGGGGGGCAGTTACAGGGGGGCAGTATTACAGGGGGGGCAGTATTACACGGGGGGCAGTATTACAGGGGGGGCAGTATTACAGGGGGGCAGTATTACAGGGGGGCAGTATTACAGGGGGGCAGTATTACAGGGGGGGCAGTATTACAGGGGGCAGTATTACAGGGGGGGGCAGTATTTACAGGGGGGCAGTATTACAGGGGGGCAGTATTACAGGGGGGGCAGTATTACAGGGGGGGCAGTATTACAGGGGGGCAGTATTACAGGGGGGCAGTATTACAGGGGGGGGCAGTATTACAGGGGGGGCAGTATTACCAGGGGGGGCAGTATTACAGGGGGGGCAGTATTACAGGGGGGGGCAGTATTACAGGGGGGGGGGGCAGTATTACAGGGGGGGCAGTATTACAGGGGGGGCAGTATTACAGGGGGGGCAGTATTACAGGGGGGCAGTATTACAGGGGGGCAGTATTACAGGGGGGCAGTATTACAGGGGGGCAGTATTACAGGGGGGGCAGTATTACAGGGGGGGCAGTATTACAGGGGGGGGCAGTATTACAGGGGGGGCAGTATTACAGGGGGGGGCAGTATTACAGGGGGGGCAGTATTACAGGGGGGGCAGTATTACAGGGGGGCAGTATTACAGGGGGGGCAGTATTACAGGGGGGCAGTATTACACGGGGGGGCAGTATTACAGGGGGGGGGCAGTATTACAGGGGGGGCAGTATTACAGGGGGGGCAGTATTACAGGGGGGGCAGTATTACAGGGGGGGCAGTATTACAGGGGGCAGTATTACAGGGGGGCAGTATTACAGGGGGGGCAGTATTACAGGGGGGGCAGTATTACAGGGGGGGCAGTATTACAGGGGGGGCAGTATTACAGGGGGGGCAGTATTACATGTAACTCTGTGACCCTTTAGTGATGTAGAATTATATTAGTTCTGAGCTTATGGGGGGGGGGGGACAGGGGGGTAGATGGGGGGGGCTGGGGGGGACAGTTTCCATACACGGGGGGGGAGGGGTAGAACTAGTGGGGCAGTTACAGGGGCAGTTGGTGCCGCAGGAGGGGTAGATAGCGGCAGAAGGTTCCAGAAGCCCCAGGGGTCGGTAGGTTTCCCGGTGTTACCCCCCCCCCACCCTTTCCGTGCCGGCCCCGCCCCCTCACTCACTCAAACACGTGTTCCGATGTCCAGATCTTCATCCTTCCGCTCCCCTATCCGGCCTCCGACTGACAGCGGCTCCGGCACAGCGCGGGGAATCATGGGAATGGCAGCGTCACTAACTGCGTCACAGCCGGTGGGCTGGGCTTAGTGCGGGAACCGCCCACTTCTACTGTAGTGTGACCTTCCCTGTCTGTGTTATATCTACTGATATGTACTGTGTCCCCTCTGTATATTTGTATTTATACATATGGGTAGGGGGTGCCATAGTGTTTCCCTTAGACAGTACAGTATGGGGGTACAGCTTATTGTGTGCCCAGAACATTCCTTCTCTGTATATTTGTATTTTATACATATGGGTAGGGGGTGCCATAGTGTTTCCCTTAGACAGTACAGTATGGGGGTACAGCTTATTGTGTGCCCAGAACATTCCCTCTCTGTATATTTGTATTTATACATATGGGTAGGGGGTGCCATAGTGTTTCCCTTAGACAGTACAGTATGGGGGTACAGCTTATTGTGTGCCCAGAACATTCCTTCTCTGTATATTTGTATTTATACATATGGGTAGGGGGTGCCATAGTGTTTCCCTTAGACAGTACAGTATGGGGGTACAGCTTATTGTGTGCCCAGAACATTCCCTTTCTGTATATTTGTATTTATACATATGGGTAGGGGTGCCATAGTGTTTCCCTTAGACAGTACAGTATGGGGGTACAGCTTATTGTGTGCCCAGAACATTCCTTCTCTGTATATTTGTATTTATACATATGGGTAGGGGGTGCCATAGTGTTTCCCTTAGACAGTACAGTATGGGGGTACAGCTTATTGTGTGCCCAGAACATTCCCTCTCTGTATATTTGTATTTATACATATGGGTAGGGGGTGCCATAGTGTTTCCCTTAGACAGTACAGTATGGGGGTACAGCTTATTGTGTGCCCAGAACATTCCTTCTCTGTATATTTGTATTTATACATATGGGTAGGGGGTGCCATAGTGTTTCCCTTAGACAGTACAGTATGGGGGTACAGCTTATTGTGTGCCCAGAACATTCCCTCTCTGTATATTTGTATTTATACATATGGGTAGGGGGTGCCATAGTGTTTCCCTTAGACAGTACAGTATGGGGGTACAGCTTATTGTGTGCCCAGAACATTCCTTCTCTGTATATTTGTATTTATACATATGGGTAGGGGGTGCCATAGTGTTTCCCTTAGACAGTACAGTATGGGGTACAGCTTATTGTGTGCCCAGAACATTCCTCTCTGTATATTTGTATTTATACATATGGGTAGGGGGTGCCATAGTGTTTCCCTTAGACAGTACAGTATGGGGGTACAGCTTATTGTGTGCCCAGAACATTCCCTCTCTGTATATTTGTATTTATACATATGGGTAGGGGGTGCCATAGTGTTTCCCTTAGACAGTACAGTATGGGGGTACAGCTTATTGTGTGCCCAGAACATTCCCTTTCTGTATATTTGTATTTATACATATGGGTAGGGGGTGCCATAGTGTTTCCCTTAGACAGTACAGTATGGGGGTACAGCTTATTGTGTGCCCAGAACATTCCTTCTCTGTATATTTGTATTTATACATATGGGTAGGGGGTGCCATAGTGTTTCCCTTAGACAGTACAGTATGGGGGTACAGCTTATTGTGTGCCCAGAACATTCCTTCTCTGTATATTTGTATTTATACATATGGGTAGGGGGTGCCATAGTGTTTCCCTTAGACAGTACAGTATGGGGGTACAGCTTATTGTGTGCCCAGAACATTCCTTCTCTGTATATTTGTATTTATACATATGGGTAGGGGGTGCCATAGTGATTCCCTTAGACAGTACAGTATGGGGGTACAGCTTATTGTGTGCCCAGAACATTCCCTTCTCTGTATATTTGTATTTATACATATGGGTAGGGGGTGCCATAGTGTTTCCCTTAGACAGTACAGTATGGGGGTACAGCTTATTGTGTGCCAGAACATTCCCTCTCTGTATATTTGTATTTATACATATGGGTAGGGGGTGCCATAGTGTTTCCCTTAGACAGTACAGTATGGGGGTACAGCTTATTGTGTGCCCAGAACATTCCTTCTCTGTATATTTGTATTTATACATATGGGTAGGGGGTGCCATAGTGTTTCCCTTAGACAGTACAGTATGGGGGTACAGCTTATTGTGTGCCCAGAACATTCCTTCTCTGTATATTTGTATTTATACATATGGGTAGGGGGTGCCATAGTGTTCCTTAGACAGTACAGTATGGGGGTACAGCTTATTGTGTGCCCAGAACATTCCCTCTCTGTATATTTGTATTTATACATATGGGTAGGGGGTGCCATAGTGTTTCCCTTAGACAGTACAGTATGGGGGTACAGCTTATTGTGTGCCCAGAACATTCCCTTCTCTGTATATTTGTATTTATACATATGGGTAGGGGGTGCCATAGTGTTTCCCTTAGACAGTACAGTATGGGGGTACAGCTTATTGTGTGCCCAGAACATTCCTTCTCTGTATATTTGTATTTATACATATGGGTAGGGGGTGCCATAGTGTTTCCCTTAGACAGTACAGTATGGGGGTACAGCTTATTGTGTGCCCAGAACATTCCTTCTCTGTATATTTGTATTTATACATATGGGTAGGGGGTGCCATAGTGTTTCCCTTAGACAGTACAGTATGGGGGTACAGCTTATTGTGTGCCCAGAACATTCCTTCTCTGTATATTTGTATTTATACATATGGGTAGGGGGTGCCATAGTGTTTCCCTTAGACAGTACAGTATGGGGGTACAGCTTATTGTGTGCCCAGAACATTCCCTCTCTGTATATTTGTATTTATACATATGGGTAGGGGGTGCCATAGTGTTTCCCTTAGACAGTACAGTATGGGGGTACAGCTTATTGTGTGCCCAGAACATTCCTTCTCTGTATATTTGTATTTATACATATGGGTAGGGGGTGCCATAGTGTTTCCCTTAGACAGTACAGTATG